>NC_062558.1:54059369-54368296 GCF_016906955.1 Phacochoerus africanus | reverse complement strand
AAGTACTCTTTTAGTCTTAGTTTTAAAATCAAAAGATGTTAAAGGTATCACACTGCTTAATCACTGTTCTAAACCTGCATCTCTGATATTGGAAAATCAGAAATTACCATACCTGAGATGCTAGACTGAGGATGAGAAAATTAGACAAAATATTTAACCTCTAGCTGGAAAGGGATGAGTCCCTTCAGTGAGCCCCAAATTAAGATACCTACCCAGTTGGCACTGGTTTAAGTAAAAGAGATGAACATAATGACACTAAAATTACTCTAGAAAAAGTAAACATCCCAAAGGAATAATGAGAGAGAACTACTAATCTTATAAAGACTACTAATTAAGACAGTTTTTGTACTAGAGAATGACAGATCAGTGGAGTAGAGAGTTTAGAAATAGATTTAGATACACATGGAAATTGAAAGTATGATAAAGGTAGCTTTAGAAACCATGAAATGAAAAATCATTCAATAAATGGTATTAGTTTCATAGACATACTCTTTGGGGAAAATTGATAAAAATAGATGCCAATCAAGTTCATTACATCAAAATAAATTCCAAATTAAACAAGTATTTCAGTAAAAAAAAATAAACAGAATTTGACTTTTGAAATGATAACAGTTTTTAAATGGGGAAAGGTCTTTCTGAGTATGACATAAAACCTAGGATCCATGCAAGCATAAAAAATAACTTTAAAAGGGAACAACTATAAGGAAAATTTTAAAGACAGATGACAAGCTGGCAAAAATATCCTGAACACTATAAAAAAGGGTCAGTTTCCTTAATTTACAAAGTCTTTATCATATCAGAAAGAAGAAATAATAAGCCAATAAAGAAATAAAGTATATGACTAAATAATTCACAGTAAAATAAATGGAAAGATGCTCAGCCTCTATCATAATTTTAAAAATGCAAATTGGAGGAGTTCCCTGGTGACCTAGATGTTAAGGATCAGCAATGTCACTGCTATGGCATGGGTTCCATCCCTGGCCTAGGAATTTATACATGCCACAGGCATGGCCAAAAAAAAAAAAACAAAAACAAAACACAAACACACAAATCAAAACAATGCCACTTTTCACTATCAGGTTTGTGAAATATTAAAGTTTGTTAATACCCAGAGTTACTGAATTGATTGAAAAACTGGTACCTTCATGAACACTTTGGGAAATTTATTTTATGGGGTTTTTTTTTTTTTTTGTCTTTTTAGGGCCACACCCATGGCATATAGAGGTTCCTAGGCTAGGGGTTGAATCAGAGCTGTAGCGACTGGCCTACACCTCCGCCACAGCAATGCCAGATCCAAGCCACATCAGCAACTTACACCACAGCTCATGGCAATGCCAGATCCTTAACCCACTGCCAGAGATTGAACCTGAGTCCTCATTGATGCTAGTCAGATTTGTTTCTGCTGAGCCATGAGGGGAACTCCCACTTTGGGGAATTTAAATGAATAATTTTAGAGAAAGTTTTTAATACCTATCAATTTTTTTTGGCCACTCTTGCAGCTTGTGGAAGTTCCCTAGCCAGGGATCAAACCTACACCACAGCAGTGACAATACTAGATCCTTAACCCACTGCACCACAGGGGAACTCCTCTATTAAATTTTTAAGTGTACTTGCCCTTTGACTTATCAGTTCTACTACTAGTAATTGACCTGTTTATTCACAAATATGCATCTGCATATGCAAGGATATTAGCTTCCATCACAATTTGAAAATAATATAAATTAGCTATAGAGTCCTAATTAAATTAGTTTTTTTAAATGTTTTTATTAAAGTATAGTTGACTTACAACGTTCCTTCCAGTTCTGCTATTGATTAAGTAAATTATAGTATCCATATAATGGAAAAGTGTGTACCTTTTAATATATCAGGCAAATTTGTACATGCCAATATGGAAAGATACATAGTTTATATTCAAGTGGGGAAAAAAAGCAGGATCCTAAAGAGTATTTTGATAGAATCCTAACTGTACAAGATGGTACACACATGAGATGTATACATATGAGATGCTTTAGTATTTGTGTATGATTTTTCTGGAAGGACACCTAAGAAGCTGTTAACCAGGGTTCCTCTAGGAAACAGGACCACAGATCAAGGAGAGAGAAAACGTATGCTTTAAGAGACTGACTGATCACTAATAGTAACCTCTGCCAGAGTCACTAACTGGAGACACTTACCACCACCACTTCTTTTTGCTTCCCACGTCCCTGCCCTATCCCCCCAGGCCCAGCAAGGAAGATGCTTTAGAGAGCCTTCCTCGCCTCTCCTGCATACTGCCTTTAATACCACCTGTCTCTCTACCCATGACCCTGATGACTTGGTCAAAGGCAGGGAGGGGAACAGAGGGCTAGAGGAGGCAACAAGGCACAAGGGAGAATCTGTGAGTACTAACAGCAGACCCTGTGCCTACACTGACTCCAGGGAGAGTCATTTATGTTCCAGGAGAAACACCCAATGGTTATATATCTCACAATTCACCAGCCTCAGGTACGAAGTTTTCTTGAGGTTAATCGTTGCCAGAGGCTGTGATGCCCAGCAAACCACTCAAGATTGATGGAAGGTAGGGATGATTTCAGAGGGTGAAACACGGTGGCCTCTGTCGCAGTGGGAGCAATAGATGACTTAGATACCCCTCTCCTGCCACTGTAAGACCCCAGAATATGCTCTGATGTCAGGAGTCCCGTTTGACCCTAGTCCCGCTGTCCCAGCAGTACCCTTAAATGACTACCTTTTAAATCTCGCTCCCAGGATGAGTTTCCATTGCTTCTGTTAATTCCATCAATGGACTTCTTATGATAAGAACCCATGAGTTCTTTGAACAAGAGGTAGGTTAGGAAGACAGGTGTTGTCACTGCCTTCACCTGGTTGATTTTACTCAATTACGTGGAATATGTATAAAGAAGGTGGAGAAGTTTGCTTCACTTTAGGATGAGGAAAATAGGCTTCTTGATGTTTCCAAGTATGGGCTTGAGACTGAGCTACAGCTAGGATTTTGTTCAGTTTCAGGGATTTCTATCTGTAGGGACAAGACTACTTCTGACCAGCTCTGTCATAGGTGTTATATCTCTACACATAACAATAAACGTATCTTGCCTTTGGCTAGGTATGGTTAGAAGCATCATCAGTATGCATCTTAGCGGCTCCTTTCTTGCAAAAGAAAACTCAGTTCCAAGATAAAACTCCATCTCAGCTTCTATCTCTCTCATAACTAAGTACTGCTGCTACCAGTCAGGGGTCTGTGTAGCTTTGCACATGTCCATATCCAACTGTTTATCTTTAAAACTCTCAAGTCAGAGGCCCCATTACTTACATTAACCTTCCAATTTTAGATCTGAAACCCCCTTTTAATTTACCTCTTATTAATGCTTGAGCAGGGAGGTTTTGAAGAAGCCAACAACATTTAAAATACAATGAATTGCTTTACTGGAGTGTTCATTAAAAATGGAGGCTTAGGAAGTTCCCCGATGGCTCAGTGGGTTAAGATCCAGTGTTGTCACTGAGGTGGCTTGAGTCATTGCTGTATCATGGGTTCAATCCTGGCCCAGAAACTTCCTTGTGCTGCAGGTACAGCCAAGAACAAAAACAAAACAAAAAAGTGGAGGCATAGTAAAACCAAATAGCTAGCAAGGCAGAATGATGGATTTAGGAAATGGTCAGATTTAATTGTTTTAATTCCCCAAAGAGAACCTGTTCTTAATGCCGGTCTCCTTTCGCATTTCTTTTCCAAAGAGTGAAGTCTAGTATTCTAATCTGAGATTTGTTTTCCTCGTTCACATCATATGTCATTGCTGTCTTCCTGAGTTTCCATCGTCTTTGTTGTTTCAGTTTGTTTCTTCCAATCTCAAGGAACATTGTGGGTTTTCACAGGCATGTAATTCCCCCGCCAGTGCTTCCTAACTTACAGCAGGTGGCACTGTAGCTGTGGTTTTGCAGACTCAGTGATGATTCCCACTTCAATTTCTTGCCTTTTTTCGTTCCTAATTTATTTATATAGGATCTTGGTGTTTTGAGCCAGAGAATCTAATTAAACCAGCAGTAACCTTGATAGAATTTGAGCCTACTCGCCAAGAATATAGGAGGAGAAAGTGAATAGTGATCTAAAGTTTTACAGTCCAGGGCAAAAAGCTGACCACAGCTTGAGAGCCACAGAGACAGACTTGGCGGATATTCATCTCAAAAGAAGTGGTTCTTGGCCTCAAAGGCACAGAGGGATCACCAGGAAAACGCTTTGTAAATCCACAGATCTTTAAGACCAACCCCAGCTCCCCTGAGGCAGAAGGTATAGGGAAGATATCAAGACCTGTGCACTTTGGAAAAAAAAACTTTCCAGGTGATTGAGATAGAAAGGGTACTCCTAGAATAACCTAAGTAAGCTGTTTAGGTTAATTGTTCTAAACTGTTTATTTTACCCTACCTTCTCAAAGAATAATCTGTTTCTCTCCAGTTCAGTCTTTCTCTTTTTTCTCTCCCTGTGTCTGTTTCCCTCTTCATTCTGCCTTCCTTTTTTCCAAGATAAAGATCTTTTGAGATTCTTCACCTATCCACTGGAAACTGTGACTCTTCAGTATTCCCTAAAGGCAACATAAACAATGATTAACCCCAGAATGTATCCATTTAGGAGGTGCATCGGGGGCAGAGTCACAGAATAGTAAATCTCGACAATGAACAACTGCCTTGTCTCAGCTTGGGTAGCATAGGCACCTTTCTCTTGCATGACTCAGATTCTCTGAAGAAAGTGGCTGACCTTTTTGGTACCCAGCATGGCTTCTCATTAGGTTGAAGCTGAGTCTCTGAAAAGGAAGGGGAGGATGAAAGGGCTTCCCTTTTCAGGAGCAGAATAATGGTTTGGTGGCTGAAAGTCTGCTACCAATGTGAGCAGGTGTTCATGTTTCCTCCCATTCTAAACCATAGCAGCCATCTTTCTGCTATTTATAGTGATAACTTCTGATTAAGAAGGATAAGATTGGGAAAAATCAGCATCAAAATCCCACTGGTGGTTAAGGATCCAGTGTTGCTGCAAGGTGTGGTGTAGGTCATAGAAATGGCTTGGATCCAGCATTGCTGTGGTTATAGTGTAGTCCCCACCTGCAGCTCCAATTCAATCCCTGGCCTGGAAACTTCCATATGCTGTGGGTGTGGCTATAGAAAGAAAAATAACTCCAATGTTGAATTATGCATTTTATTCTTTTTCACTTTGGTGTCTCATTAAGCCTAAATAATCACATTCACAAAACTCTACCCATCTTTTCAGCATAACCACAAGCCAGTTATTGAAATATGGTAGAATCCCTTCCTGAAAATTCTTAGTTCTGTCATAGAATGGAGGTGAGCTATGAGATGAAGACTTTGCTGGGAGAGGCTAGGTGGCTGATGAGAGACCTAAAAAGAAGGAGACATTTACTTTGGTAATTTAGTCTTGTTCCATGGTCTTGTTTTCAACTTAAATGTGTAAAAACTCAAAACAGATCAGCTGCTTGAGGATAGACTCACATTAACCAGATTCCTAAGAATCAGATGTATAAGTCGGTACCAGCATTCTACTCACTGAGAGTTCATGTAACAAATTGGTAGTCTCTTTCCAACAGAAAAAGTCAATGTAGGGAGCCAAATTGTAATCCAAAAGTCTTGGTCAACAGGAATCAGTAGGAGGAATTAGCCTCCTGATCTTCAGTCACATACATGTGAAACAAGCAGGATCTGGAGACCTTGGACACCCCAGCATGTGAGTAGGGAACTGTAGTGATCCTCTGTTGGCCCACTGTGGGTGTTGGTGAGGAACATCAAAGGGACAGAATTTTACACGGAGAAGTGCCAGATCTCAGCCAGGCAGATTGTCCAAATCGAGTTGCCAGCCCAAGGGGGCAATAGAGGGTTGGGATGGGATTACAAAGAAAGCTAAGAACACGAATGCCAGGGAAGAATGGCCTTAATAATTCTATTCCCTGTGGCCACAGTTAAGCACATAGGAAGACAGATTTGGAGGCAAACACATAACCCTCAATTTTTCTTAATAAAAATAAGTGCATGCAGTAAGAAAATTCCAACAGTATGCGAGAGTATACAGTGAAGATAAAACTTTCTCTTCCCACAGATTCACTGTTAACAGTTTCAAGCCATGTTTTAGACAAACAGTTCTAAGAAATTAATGAAGTGTCCTGAGGGCTTTTTTAAGTGTGTTCAAAATTTTACTTCCAGAGATTGATTCAGTAGGTGATACCAAGAATCTAGAATGTTTCAGCCTCTGGGAGATGTGGATTCAGGGTTAAGTTGAGGCACCCATGGTCTCACTGTGCTGGCTGGCTGCTTTTTGCTCATTTGTATCCCAGGCTAACAAACCTCTTTCCTGAGTGACCCAATCCTTCTTTAACTCTGCTCATCAAATTTCAGGCATCTGACTTAGGAAACTTTTTGTATTCTGTGTCCATCAGTAATTAGTTGTTGAATTATGAGCATTTTGGTGTCACGTTGCTGCCGATTCTTTGCCTGAACTTTGTGCTCTTTTAAAGTGACCTGAGAATTTGAGGTCTCTGGGTTGAGGCAGTCAGGTCTCCATGAGAACAGCTGACCACTCCCAGCATTTCACTCCTCAGTCATCCCATGAGTGATTTTTAAGTACCAATCATGTGCTAGACATTATTATGCATGGCTGATAGAGCAGTAACCAAAGTCATTCTTCTTATAATGGGACCAGTTCTAGTGGACTGAGATAGATCATAAAACAGCAACTAAAAAATAAGTTAAGTGGTAGATACGAGTCTGGAATTCAGGTAAGAGACCCAAAGTGTAAATGGAAGCATTTTTAAGTAATTATCACAGGTGATATTTAAGTGTGAAACTGAAGTTTCCCCAAGGGAGTGTCTAAAAAGGAAAAAAAAAAAAGTCAAAGAACCCAAAGCTGGGCATTTGTTCATGAAGAGACAGGGAGATGAGGAAGACCTTGAAAAGGAAGGACCAGAAATGTAGGAGAAAACCAGGGGAGTGTGATGCCTCACCAGGTGAAGTCACTGTTTCAGGATTTTGAAGTCACTGCCCCTTTTCTATGGCAGGTGGCGGGTCTTTGTTTTGCACTGATGGGTGACATCAGTTGGGTAAATCAGAGTGTCTGCAACAGTCTGAGGCGATCTCACGGAAGAAGGATTATTCATTGAGGTTCGAAAGAATGAGTAGGTTCTAATGGGATACAGATGAGACAGGATAATTTAAGAGAAGGAGACTCTGCAAGCAGAGATCTAGAACCAGGAAAATTGGATTTGGGAGAAGGCATGAGTAGAGTGGAGGTCAGTTGGTGCTCGGGAACAGTAAAAGGTCAGCATAGAGAGTGATGTGCGGCTCAATCAGAGGCCTGGAATGGAGAGTCTGGACTTATCCTGAATAAATATAAAACCCCAGATGCTTAAGCCAGCGGTTCTCAAGGGGTTCTGATGTTGCTCTCCAAAGGGCCCTTGACAGTGTCTGCAGACATTTTCAATTATTTATGGGGTGGGGTGCTATTATTGACATCTAGTGGGTAAAGGCCAGAGATCCTTCTAAAATGTCCTACAATGCCTAAGATGGATCCTAAAACCAAGAATTAGCTGGCCTAAAATGTTAACGTTGATGAGGCTGAGGAACCCTGCCCCAAAAGGACTTCACTGCACCCCTCTTTTTTTCTGCAATGGATCTTGCAGCTGTACATTTTATTGGTTGCTTTAATGTTTCAGAGTTTAATGATCTGCTATTTTCTCCCTGCCTCTGCCCTTCTTTATTCAATAAAGTAAAAAAAAAATGCATTCTATTCCACATAGAATAGACGAGAGGACAGTGAGTGTTATCAAGTCTGGTTTTCTTCTCAATTTCTTTTCCTTTTTTTTTTTTAGGGCCACACCCATGGCATATGGAAGTTCTCAGGGGTCAAATTGGAGCTGCAGCTGATGACCTACGCCACAGCCACAGCAATGCAGAATCCTTAACCCACTGCGTGAGGCCAGGGATCGAACCCACATCCTCATAGATAATGATCAGGTTTGTTACTGCTGAGCCACAATGGGAACTCCTTCTCACTTAGTTTCTAACACTCCCATTCCTTATACACCTCCCCATTCCTCTGTTAGGTTTCTCTTCCCCCCACTGCAAAAGTAAATATGGTTCTGTGGCCCTTGCTGTAATTTTAATGGGATTATCTTGTACCTGATGCTAGTGAAGTATTTTTTATTTCCTGCAAAGTGTGACAGCAGGTTCCAGGTAGAGTATACAGTATCAATTTTTGTTTAAAAAAACAGCAATGTGGAAGAACCACGTGTTTGCATCACAACTACAAATACTGAAACAAAAAGAGGCTATGTAGAATGCAAAAAGTCTCATCCTTCCTGGAGTGAGGATTAGGAGCTAGAGAGAGAACCTTAGGTGTGTTGAGCCTAAATGCAGGCAGTGGTCCTCCGAGAGTGATGCCTTTGCTCTCTGTGCAGTGCTACATGTTCCACATGTACGTTGGAGTACGTGCGGGAGGCGGGATCGGTGATGAAATCGAAGACCCAGCAGGTGATGAGTATGAGATCTATCGGATCATCTTTGACATCACCTTCTTCTTCTTCGTCATTGTCATTCTCTTGGCCATAATACAAGGTAAGCATCACCCTCATGGAAGCCCAAGAAGACCTAGAATTTGAGCTACATATTGGTGATGCTCACATTAAATGTTAGAGGAAGAGTGTCAAGTGTTTCCTAGAAAAGCCAAATAGAAATTTTCCTTTCAGTGTTCCTTCATTTGAAATCTGTAGAGGGAAAAACAAAGAGGCAGTGGACCCTGGTCTAGAGGGAGATGGATACAGGTTTCTTGGGCTTCCTTTCAAATAACAGAATGGGAAGAGCACTCTCCTGGGCTGGGTTCCCAGCCCTACTGCTGACAACCTTTACAACTAGGGGTGGGTGAGCCATTTAATCACTTTGGGTCTATCACATTGGAAATTATATAAATCTCTAAACCATGGGTTGTTGGAAAGATTTCTTAAAAATTGATGTCTGTGCAGTGTGCCCTGTGGGCGTTGTTTTGTCATTCACATTTGAAGAAGCCGAGCTATCCTAAGTTAAAGTAATTTGGCTGAAGCGCACAGCTGAAAAGTGTCAGGACTCCAGCCCCACAGGGCCATGTTGACCCTGTTAGTTCTTCCCTTTTGCTCCAAGGTAACTTTGGGTGGGGTGAATTTTTTCCTCCTTTTATTCCAAGGTAACTTTTTTCCTTCAGAAAAATCATTCATGCTGTCTTTTTCTGCTCACACATTTATCCTAATTTGAATTAAATGTCTAAGTTCCACAGGCATAAAATGGTACTTTTTTTTCAGTAAAATACATGAGCAAGGTAAAGGATTTATAATCCTTCCTTTATGTCTTTTATTGAGTGCATTTTATAAGTGAGGCAACGTCATGCAACTTGGAAGTAAGCATGCAGCTGGCAAGTCCCAGGAGAAAAGGGGACAGAGACAGAGCAGTAGGAGGCATTTTGTGGTTCATGGCCACAGTTCATAACCTTATGGAAAGTTTATTGATGAGGAACTTGTGGGTAAAAAAATGATTTGAGGCACATTCCTCACAGTTCATGTGGACGTGTCTGATTTGCAAATTAGCACTTGAAAATTTTACCAACGGCTTTTTCTGTACTTTACAACACAATACATCTCATTGCTCCTTCTTGGCATGAAGTAGGTAGTAGTAACATGCTATCTGTTGATGCCAAGATAACCAAAGGCTTTTCCTACTCTGTCGCTTCATGTTTAACCCCCTTTTCAGGCAATGTGTGCCCCAGGAACCGCATGTATTTCTGTCCCCAGAAAGAGAATGCCACTACCCTCCTAGAGTTCTCAGCATTTCTCAGTGTGGCTGTTCATGATCCCTTTCCTAGAAGGATGAGCCAAGGGGCTCCGAGTTTCATCGTTGTTCTCTGATGGATAAAGATTAAATCATGTCTTTATTTAACACTAGGTTTAATTATTGACGCCTTTGGGGAACTAAGAGACCAACAGGAACAGGTCAAAGAAGACATGGAGGTAGGTCTCTCTGTTGCTGACTCTGCATGTTTATTGTTACAGATGCTCCTTGTCCTCACTGCCTTTTACCCAAGAATCATGAATAATGGAGAAAGGGGAAAGGCCATGAACAATGTGTGTCCTCATTGTCCTGTTTTCAATTCAGGCAGTACATCTGAACAAGCTTTGTTGCTGGGCTGTGTGGTGGGCTCCATGTCCTTACAAACAGGAATATGGCCCCATTGATGTTCCTGTGCCATAGAGAGCAGGAAAACCATCCATTCGGAATGATGGATTCACTGACAGGAGTTCCCATGTGGCTCAGCGGGTTAAGAACTTGACTAGTCTCTGAGGATGAAGGTTTGATCCCTGGCCTTGCTCAGTGGGTTAAGGATCAGGCAGTGCCATGGCTGTGGTGTAGACCTGCAGCTGCAGCTCTAATTTGACCCCTAGCCCAGGACCTTCCATATGTTGCAGATGCAGTATAAAAAAACCAAAACCAACCCCACCCCCCAAACAGAATGATGGATTCACTGATGTAAGGAAATAGGTGACTACAGAGCCCTGTGATGAGCCCTTTATAGGGGGAAACCCTGAGTGCCAGGGTCTCAGGCTATTGTCCGATTTCCTCATGGATGACAAGAAGATTTCTTCAAAGAAGGGATACGCAAGCTGAGGCCTGAAGATTGCAGAGATGTGGGTTTGAGGAAGACAGTAGCACAGTTTTGCAGTTTTAGGCAACCTCCCCACCCCACCATACTCACCAGGGATACCATTCACATTGGATTCTGTGAGAATGTTCTGAGGTTCTATATACCAAGGCCCTGATTTTAGGGAATTTTTTTCTTGGAAGCATAATTGGCTGAGGATGAGGCATTACATTCTCGTAATGGGGCTGGAGAGGAAAGGAAGGCCAACTAATTAAGAGCCTAATAACTCATTTGAGAAATTCACAGTGTAATTTATAGTCTAGGAAACAATATAAGAGTTTTAAGCCAGGCAGCGGGGTGAGCAGATTTACATTTTTTTTTTTTTTTGGTCTTTTTAGGGCCACACATACAGCATATGGAAGTTCCCAGGCTAGGGGTCAAATCGGAGCTACAGCTGCCAGCCTACACCACAGCCATAGCACTGCTGAAACCAAGTGGTGTCTGCGACTGACACTGTTCCTCACAGCAACGGATGGATCCCTTAACCCAGTGAGTGAGGCCAAGGATTGACTCCGCATCCTCATGGATCGTAGTCGGGTTCGTTACCACTGAGCCATGATGGGATCTCCCAGATTTACATTTTTAAAAGATAACTGTGGACTGATGGATTAAAATGTGGGGAGTGAACTGGACACTGGTGCCCACAGGGTAGGAAGTGGCCGCTTCTTGCCCCTGGTCATGTCAGTATCTAGTTAGGAAACCTTTTCTAGGGAGGAGATGATAAGTCTTTTTGCTGAAGCAGTGCCAGTGAGGATGTGGGAGCCAGACAGACTGAAGCACTACTTTGGGGTTGGCCTGAAAAGAACTTGGTGATTGGATAAATGTAGAAAATTAAGAGTTTAGAGCCTCTAGAAAGAAGCATGGCAACTCATTTAGACACAGAGAAACCAAGAGAGGTCATGGCAACTCATTTAGACACAGAGAAACCAAGAGAGGTCATCAGGGGAAGGACAGGTTCCCAGGAAGACAGTGAAGTGTGAACCTGCTTAGGGAAGAGACACTGAATGGTGTATAAGACCAGACTGCCAAATGGAGCATTTCTGCTGTTGATCAGTAAGTCAGGGAGAATTAGAAATTATCTTAATCATCTTGATTCTAGGCTCCCAAATCTAGGGTATCATAAACATGCCTCCGATGGTATTAAACAGCTTCTAAAATGCAGGGAAGATGAGCATCTGGAGCCACATGAGGACAATAATTACTGAATTCATTCAAGCTGATACATAGGAAATGCTAATGATGAAATGGCCTGCTTCCCCCTGGGTTTTGGGTACCAGGGCTGCAGATGGCAGACCTAGTGGGTGAAGAGAGAGATGATTGGGATGAAAGAGAAGAGAGCAGGCACCCTGTTTCTAGAGTATCCCAGTGTGTATGTTCATTAGGTAATTGTGTGCATAGCACAGTGCCTGGCACATGGCCGACCTTCTCTGAGTTGTTGATTAAATGCCTTACAGCCTGGTATTTGGTTTGGTCCTCCACAGATAGAAAGTATCTGTGCCTTCCTCTCTGCCCTTGGTCATCAGACTTGCCTAGGATTAAGTACCAAGTTTTCAGTTTCAGTGCAGGATGCATTCTGTTCTGCCTGGTACCTTGAATCAATGTCATGAACAAGAGTGATCACCAAGCTGGGGAAAATAGAAGAAAGATGTTGCCTTTCAGCCTATGCTCTTCTTTCTGCCTTTGTTGTGTCTTGCTGCTGGTTTCTTTTTTCATTTAAATACACAGCAAGATAGAGTGGGGACAACCATTAAACAGATATTTGGGTGCCTGGCACAGCCATCTGGGATGATCTTTTATGTAAGCTGAGTAAACCAAGTAGTTGCCCCTGGGTGGTAAGGTATTTATTCCTTTGGTTGTGCTTTCTGAATTCTGACCTTCCATATTTGCCTTTGTCTTCTAGACCAAGTGCTTCATCTGTGGCATAGGCAATGATTACTTCGACACTGTGCCACATGGCTTTGAAACCCACACTCTACAGGAACACAACTTGGCCAATTATCTGTGAGTGTGCCCGACTCCCCTGCCTCTCCAGGTACCCAAGCATCCCCTACCTCAGCCAGCTGGAGAAACAGGAGAGAGAGCACCTCTTTGTACGATTGGCCTGAGGTGTCTTATACTTCTTAGAGGGAAAGACCCACAACTGGTGGTTTTGCCCCAGGAGTAGGTTGACTTAGGAAGTGAAATAGTGATCCTCCATGTGAAGGATACCTTCTAGAACATGAAACGAAAAGGTAGAAGAGATAAGCCGAGTACATACTGAGCCTCTCAGAGAGCTTTGGCCATGTTTCCTATTTCAAATAATACTCCAGCTGCTTCCTAGAGATATGTGAATCTCCATTTTTCTTTGCTGAGGACCCACAGATCTCTTTAAGCACTATTGGAAACACAGTTAAACATTGCATTTAAAAAAAAATACATAGAAATCTATTACTTGGAAGTTGCCAAGACCGCAATTGGGTACAGTATTATTTCTTAATCCATTTCTAACCTGATTTTAATATCTAACAGAAGAGAGTGTGGATTTATAGCAGTTTTTAAAAAGTTGGCTTTAGATTTCACAGGTTTGTGACATTAGGCAAGTCATGTAACTTTTATAATCCACATTTTTCCACATTAGGGTTGTGATTTGTGCCCCATGAGTAAGTAAATATGGATACTGTTGTGGGGGGTGGGGAGGATCTGGCAGTGAGCCTCCAAAGAGGTATAATTTGATCTGTGCACACATGTTAGCTCCTTTGAAAAAAAATCTTAAAAGAAGGTTAAGCTTTTGGTCCCGTGGTGGTTTTTTTTTTTTGCTCTGTGGTTCTGACCCATTTATTTGCTCTGCCATTAAAAGTTAGCTCATAGCAGAATCCAAAGTATCTGTTTATGCTTCTATTTACATATAATCCGTTTATGATTACTCTATCTGTAGGTTTTTTCTGATGTATCTCATAAACAAGGATGAAACAGAGCACACAGGACAGGTAGGTAAACAGTAACTATATATCATCTGAAAGAAATGATCATAGAATCTCTGCACATTGGAACGAAATGTGTGCATTAAACATTAAGAGGTAGAATTGCTTTCAGATATTAGTCATGGTATCTTAGTATAAAATTCCTGTTACCCTGGCTGAGTATGCAAAGGTTGCCTTATTGGAAACAGTAAAATTTTAATTGCACATAAAAGTAAAGCTTTTATTAGCTGACAATGCTGGGTTTGAATTTTGATAATTATAATATACCTGATTGCTTGATCAGATAGCAGATGATTTCAGATGAACTACAACCCATGGTATTGTGATCATTTAAAAATAATTGCTTAGAGATTAGATGGGACAATTTGGTGGGGTAGAAAGACCTTGTGCTCACCTCCTCTCACAAACACACCAAAATCAACAACTGCTGAACAACAATCAAAAAGACTGGACCTACTAAAAAAGAAAGTCTACATCCAAGGACATAAAGAAGAAACTCCATGAGATTGTAGGACGGGTGCACTCACAATATATTCAAACCCCATACCCCCCCGGTGAGTGTGCCACAACTCAAGAACAATTATATTGCAGAAGTTCTCCCATAGGAGTGGCAATTCCAAGCCATCCTCTGCCCCAGCTTGGGTATCTGGCATTGTAAGGGTGAGCTATCCCCTGCCCCATGTGGCTGTGAAGGACAGCGAGGCTTGACTGTAGAAGCTCCATAAGACTGGGGGAAATATAGACTCTAAGTTTGGAGGGTGTATACAATCTCACATGCACCAAGACCCAGGGCAAAAGCAGTGACTTCTGGGAAGGTGGGGGACAGCTGAAGCTCACTGTGGAGACAAGGACACTGGTAGTGGAGGTACTGAGAAATATTCATTGACATGAGCTCGCTTGGAGGCTCCCATTTTGACACCAAGACCTAGCCCCACCCAACAGCATGTAGACTCCAGTGCTGGGACACCTCAGGCCTGGAAACCAGGAACACAGCCCCACCATCAGCAGATAGGCTGCATGAAGGCCTCAAATAGCCCCAAGCAGTCCTGATAAATAAAACTGGAGCTAGAGTAATCAAGTGCCCTGACTTCAGACTATACTACAAAGCCACACTAATCAAAAAAGTATGGTATTGGCACAAAAAGGAAATGTAAATCAATGGAATATTTTGGAGAGCCCAGAAATAAACCCATGTGCCTTTGGTCAATTAATCTGTGACAAAGGAGACAAGAATATATAGTGGAGAAAAGACCATCTCTTCAATAAATTGTGCTGGGAAAACTGGACTGCTACATGTAAAAGAATCAGATTGGAACATTCTCTAACACATACACAAAAATAAACTCAAAATGAATTAAAGACATATATGTAAGGCCAGATACTATAAAACTCTTAGAGGAAAACAAGAGCAGAACACTTTAACATAAGCCACAGCAATATCTTTTCAGATCCTACTCCTAGAGGAAACAAACACAAAAGTTAACAAATGGGACCTAATTAAACTTACTTGAAAGCTTTTTCACAAGAAAGTAATTTTTTTTTTTTTTTTTTTTTAGTCTTTGAGGGCCACACCCATGGCATATGGAGGTTCCCAGGCTAGGGGTCTAATTGAAGCTGCAGCTGCCAGCCTACACCACAGCCACAGCAATACCAGGTCCAAGCTGCATCTGTGACCTACACCACAGCTTATGGCAACACCAGATCCTTAACCCACTGAGCAAAGCCAGGGATTGAACCTGCAACTTCATGGTTCCTAGTCAGATTAGTTTCTGCTACACCACAACAGGAACTCCACAAGAAAGTAAATCATTAGCTAAACAAAAAGAACAACCTACAGAATGGGAGAAAATGTTAGCCAATGAAACATTGACAAGGGATTAATCTTTAAAATCTACAAACAGCTCATGCACCTATGTCAAAAAAAAAAAAACAACCAAAAAAAAAATGGGCAGAAGATCTAAATAGACATTTCTCCAAAGAAGACATACAGATGGCAAAAAGCACATGAAAAGCTGCTCAATATCACTATTAAATGCAAATCAAAACTACAATGAGGTATCTCCTCACAGTTGTCAGAATGGTGATCATCAAAAAGTCTACAAACAGTAAATGCTGGAGAGGATGTAGGAAAAATAGAGCCCTACTCCACAGTTGATTGGAATGTAAACTGGCACAACCGCTATGGAGAGTAGCATGGAGGTTCCTCAAAAAACTAAGTAGAGAACTACCATGTGATCCAGCAATCCCAGCCCTGGGCATTTATCCAGAGAAAAGCATTAAGTTAAAAAGACACACGCACCCCTATGTTCACTGAAGCACTATTTCCAATAGCCAAGACATGGAAGCAACTTAAATGCCCATCAGCAGAGGAGTGGATAAAGAAGTGTGGTAAATATGTATAATGGAATATTACTCGGACACAAAAAAGGATGAAACCATGACAGTTTGCAGCACCATGGATGGACCTAGAGATTATCATACTAGGTGAAGTAAGCCAGACAAAGAAAGACAAATATGATATTAATATAAAAGAACTTACATACAAAACAGAAATAGACTCATAGATAACAAACTTATTTTTCTCAAAGGAAGATGTGGGAAGGGAAGGATAAATTAGGAGTTTGGGATTAACATATACATGCAACTATATATAAAATAATCAACAAGGACCTACTGTAAAGCACAGGGAACCCTACTCAATATTCTGTTTTAACCCATGAGGGAAAGAAATCAGATAAAGAATGGAAGTATGTTTATGTATAACTGAATCACTTTTCTGTATACCTAAAACTAACACAACATTTTAACTAATCTATGCTCCAATATAAAATAAAAATTGAAAATTTATAATATTTTAAAAAAGGCTTTCTGAGCCCACAACCACCTATAGACACACCCCTTGACACAGCTCTGCCCATCAAAGGCCCAAGACACAGCTCAGCTTACCAATGGGCAGGCACCAGTCCCTCCCACAAGGAAGCCTGTACATGCCTCTAGAACAGAATCTCCCACCAGGGGGCAGACATTAGAAGCAAGTTAACTACAGTCTAGCAGCCTGAGGAACTGAATCCATAAATGCAGATCAGAACTTACTCTGGCACCAGCTGGTATCTGGCTGTTGAGTGACAAGAAGGGAGTGTTCTACTGGGACACATCCTACAGAGGCCACTTATCCAAGGTTGAAAAACTTAAAATACATACATACATAAAAATACAAATAGAAATTTAGACAAAATGAGATGGCAGAGGAATATGTTCCAGATGAAAGAACAATATAAAACCTCAGAAGAACAATGAATTGACATCAAGAAAGGGTATATACCTGAGAAAGAGCTCAGAGTAGGGGTCATAAAGATGATCCAAGAATTAGGAAAAAATAATAGATACAGAGAGTAAGGAGTTCCAAGAAGTTTTTAACAAAGAGTTAGAAAATACAAAGAATAAACAGAGTTGAAGAATACAGTGGCCAAAATGAAAAACACACTAGAAAGAATCAGTAACAGAATAAATGAGGTAGAAGAATGAAAAAAGGAGCTAGAAGACAGTAGTGGAAATCATTATTATGGAAAAGAATAATGAAAAAAAGAAAAGAAATGAAATGAGGACAGTTTAAGAGACTTTGGGGACAACATCGAAGCACATGAACATTCACATTTATAGGAGTCCCAGAAGGAGAAGATAGCAGACCAGAGAAAATATTTGAAGAAATAACAGCTGAAAGTGTGCCTAAGTTGGGAAAGGAATGATGACTCAAGTCCATGAAGCCCAGGAAGCATATACAGTATGAACCTAAGAAGGAACATGCCAGGCCACCTAGTCATCAAATTGACAAAATTTAAAGATAAAGACAAAATGTTAAAAGCAATAGGGGAAAGAAACAAATAACATATGAGGGAATCCCATAACACTATGAGCTGATTTTTCAGCAGAAACTCTCCTGGCAAGAAGGGAATGGAATCTTATATTTAATGTGATGAAGGGAAAAAAACTGCAACCAAGAATGCTCTACCCAGCAAAGAATTCCCTTCAGATTCAATGGAGAAATGAAAAGCTTGACAGACAAACAAAAGCTAAAAGAATTCAATACCACCAAACCAGATTTACAACAAATGCTAAAGGAACTCCTCTAGGCAGGAAAAAAAAAAAAAAAAGCCACAACCAGAAACAGGAAAATTATGAAATGGGGAGGCTCACCAGTAAAGGCAAACATACAAGTAGGAAGTCATCCACACACAACTATGATATCTAAACCATGAGGAAGACAGTTCAAATGGAGGATATTTGAAAGTCATTTGAAATTAAGAGACCAACAACTTAAAACAGTCATACACATAAACACATACATACATACATACACACACACACATTTATCTATACATATATAAATCAAAACCTCATGGTTTTGATATATGTATATACATGTATACATATGCACATATATCAAGCATATATATATATAATTAAACATACATAAATACATATATAATTAAACATATATAAATATATCAATACCTTATGGTAACCACAACCAAAAATCCATAATGAATATACACACAAAAGAAAAAATGGATCCAAACATGACACTAATGATAGTCATCAAATTATGAGAACAAAAGAAGAAGGGAAAAAAAAACCTATGAAAAATTTCCAAAACAATTTACAAAATGGCAGTAAGACCGTACATATCAGTAATCACCTTAGGAGTTCCCATTGTGGCTCAGCAGTAACAAGTCCAACTAGTATCCATGAGGATGTGGGTTGTATCCCTGGTCCAGCTCAGTGGGTTAAGTATCTGGTGTTGTTATGAACTGTGGTGTAGGTCACAGATATGGCTCAAATCCTGTGTTGCTGTGGCTGTGGTGTAAGCCAGCAGCTGCAGCTCTGATTCAACCCCTAGCCTGGGAACCTCCATATGCTGCGTGTGTGGCCCTAAAAAAAAAAAAATCAAACAATAATAGTAATTGCCTTAAATGTAAATGGATTAAATGCTCCAAGCAAAGGAATAGAATGGCAAAATGGATACAAAAACAAGACCCATATATATGATATAATAAAGACTCACTTCAGATCTAGGGACACATACAGACTGAAAATGAGGAGATAGAAAAAAGTATTCCATGCAAATGAAAATCAAAAAGTGCTGGAGTAAAAATACTAACATCCCCAAAAACTAGACTTTAAAAATAGTTATAAAAAACAAAGGACACTGCACAATGATCAAAGGATCAATCCAAGATATAATAATTATACATATCTATCCACCCAATATAGGAGTACTTGAATATATAAGGCAAATTAACAGACATCAATGGACAGAGCATCAGGACATAAAATCAGTAAGGAAACATGGGCCTTAAGTGACATATTAATCCAGATAGACCTAATTGATAAGTGTAGAGCATTCTGACTGAAAGCAGCAGAATACATGCTTTTCAAGTTCACTTGGAACATTCTCCAGGATAGATCACATGCTAGGCTACAAAGCAAGGCTCAGTGAATTTAAGACAGTTGAAATCATACCAAGCATCTTTTCCTACTATAAAGCTATGAGATAAGAAACCAACTACAAGAGGAAACTGCAAAAAACAAACACATGATGGCTAAACAATATACTACTAAACAACCAATGGGTCACTGAAGAAATCAAACAGGAAACCAAAAAATACCTAGAGACAAATAATGATGAAAACATGATGATCCAAAGCCTATAGGACACAGTAAAAGCAGTTCTAAGAGGAAAGTTTATAGTGATACAAGATTACCTCAAGAAATATCTCAAATAAGCAACCTAACCTTACACCTGAAGCAACTAGAGAAAGAACACACAAAACCAAAGTTAGTAGAAGAAAAGGAATAATAATGATCAGAGCAGAAATAAACAAAATAGAGATAAAGAAATAATAAAGGTCAGTGAACCTAAAAGCTGGTTCTTTAAAAAGACAAAACTGATAAATCTTTAACCAGACTTATCCAGAAAAAAAGGGAGAGGGCCCAAATCAATAAAATTAGAAATGAAAAAGAAGTTATAACCCAAACCACAGAAAAACAAGGAGACATAAGTGACTACTACAGGCAACTCTACGTCAATAAAATGGACAACCTAGGAGAAATGGACAAATTCTGAGAAAGGTAAATTTCCCAAGATTGAACCAGGAAGAAATAGAAAATATGAACAGTTACAAGTACCAAACTTGAATTTGTGATTTAAAAACTTCCAACAGGAGTTCTCATCGCAGCTCAGCAGTTAGCAAACCCAAGTAGCATCCATGAGGACATGGGTTTGATCCCTGGCCTTGCTCAGTGGGTTAAGTATCCATGAGCTGTGGTGTAGATTGCAGACCCAGCTCAGATCCTGCATTACTGTGGCTGTAGTGTAGGCTGGTAGCTACAGCTCTGATTGGACCCCTAGCCTGAGAACCTCCAGGTGCAGCCTTCAAAAGACAAAAAAATAAAAATTAAAAAAAAAATGAAAATAAAAATAAAAACTTCCAACAGACAAAAGTCTAGGACCAAATGGCTTCACAGGCAAATTCTATCAAATATTTAAAGAGTTAACACCTGTCCTTCCAAAACAATTTCAAAAAAATTGCAGAGGAAGTCACACTTCCAATCCATTTTATGAGGCCATCATCACCCTGATACCAAAACCAGGCAAAGATGCCACAAAAATGAAAATTACAGGCCAGTATCACTGATGAACATGGATGCAAAAATCCTTAACAAAATACTAGCAAACACTATCCAATAATACATTAAGATGGTCATTCACCATGATCAAGTGGTATTTACCCCAGGGAAGCAAGGATTTTTCAATATCTGTAAAAAAAAAAAAATTCATTGTAATATATCACATTAACAAATTGAAGACTAAAAACTGTATGATCATCTTAGTAGGTGAAGAAAAAGATTTTGATAAACTTCACCATTTATGATAGAAAATTCTCTAGAAAGTGGTTATAGAAGGAATCTACCTCAACATAGTAAAAGCCAATTATAACACACCCACAGCTAACATTCTCAGTGGAGAAAAGCTGAAAATATTTCCTCTAAGATCAGGAACAAGATAAAGCTGTCCATTCTCACCTCTTTTTTCAACATAGTTTTGGAAGTCTTATTCACAGTACTCAGAGAAGAAAAAGAAGTAAATGAATCCAAATTAGAAAATAAAACAAAACTATTACTGTTTGCAGAGGACGTTATACTATAAGACATGAGACAATCCTACACTACCAGTAAACTATCATAGCTCTTCAATAATTTGGTAAAGTTTTAAGATACAAAATTAATACACAGAAATTTGTTGCATTGCTATATGCTAACAATGAAAAATCAGAAAGAGTAATTAGGGAAACAACCCCATATACCATTGCATTAGAAAGAATACCTAAGAATAGACCTACCTAAGTAGGCAAAAGTATAAGATGTTGATGAAAGAAATTGAAGATGACACAAACAGATGGAAAGATATACTGTGTTTTTGAATTGGATCAATATTGTCAAAATGACTATACTACCCAAGACAATCCACAGAGTCAGGGCAATACCTACGAAATTATCAAGGGCATTTTTCAATGAACTAAAAGAAAATTTTTTTTAATTTGCATGGAAACACAAAAGACCATGAATAGCCAAAGTAATCTTGAGAAAGGAAAGTGAAGTTGGAGGAATCAGGCTCCCTGACTTCAGAATATACTACAATGCCACACTAATCAAAATAGTATGGTGGGGAGTTCCCATCATGGCTCAGCAGAAATGAATCTCACTAGTATCCATGAGGACACAGGTTTGATTCCTGGCCTCGATCAGTGGGTTCAGCATCTGGCATTTCCATGAAGCGTTGTGTAGGTCTCAGACGTGGCTTGGATCTAGCATTGCTGTGGATGTGGCATAGGCCAATGGCTACAGCTCCGATTAGACCCCTAGCCTGGGAACCTCCATATGCTGCGGGTGCGGCCCTAAAAAGCCAAAAAAAAAAGAAAAGAAAAGAAAACACTTTTTCACAGCAAAGGAACCATAAAAAAAGAAAGCCTACAGAATGGGGGAGAAACATTTCCAAATGATGCAACTGACAATATTAATCTTCAAAATATACATATAGCTCAATATCAAAAAACCAACACAATCCAAAAATGGGCAAAACTAAATAGACATTTCGCCAAAGAAGACATATATGTGGCCTGTGTATGACAGCACATGAAAACTGCTCAAAACCAACAAGGACCTACTATATAGCACAGGGAATTCTACTCAGTATTTCATAACCTATAATGGAAATGAATATGAAAATATATACACGTGTGTGTGTGTGTGTAACTGAATCAGCTGAAACTCACATTATAAATCAACTATACAACATTGTAAATCAACTATACTTCAATAAAATTTTAAAAAATGATTATGTATTAAATGTTTAAGTTCTCACTGAACTTTCTGAAATTCTCCCTTCACAAAGATTCACCTCCAATTGTTAACAGTTTGAATTTGAAGGACACAGTTAATAAAAATAGTAGTTTTAATGAACTCTCGAAAACATATCACAAATACGTTTTTTTTTGACATTATTATATTTTAGTTAGGATGAAGATTATTTAAAGTAAAAATAAATAAGGGCTGGCCTAACTAAGAACTACTAAATGAATTTAGGTCTCTCCAATTATATAACCATCTGCAATGCACAATTAACATATGTGATGTATGTAATAACAAATTTGAGTTTCTCATATTTTGTGGTAACACACAGATTCTGGGAAACGACATGATGTTAACACATTGCCTTTATTTTTACAGGAATCTTATGTTTGGAAGATGTATCAAGAAAGGTGCTGGGAATTTTTCCCAGCCGGGGATTGTTTCCGGAAACAATATGAAGACCAGTTAAATTAAACTCAGTCTGAGATCACCTTGAACAACCAAAACACACATGCTCTCTCTCCCTCTCTCTCTGTCTCTGGCTCGCTCTCTCTCTGCCTCCCGACTCACTCTCTCTTGCTCT
The DNA here is from genome assembly GCF_016906955.1 of Phacochoerus africanus. Taxonomy (NCBI): domain Eukaryota; kingdom Metazoa; phylum Chordata; class Mammalia; order Artiodactyla; family Suidae; genus Phacochoerus; species Phacochoerus africanus. The sequence goes on along the minus strand of NC_062558.1, from coordinate 54,345,639 downwards.
CTCTCTGTCTCTGCTCTCTGGGAAACATCCTGCTGATTTTGTGACTTGCCAGCGTTACACGCTTTCCGGAAGCAGTTGACGCTCTGTTTCTGAAGACCTGACTGTTCTTTTCCCCCGTCTTGTGTATTTTGAGAATAATGACTGAAGAATCATCTAAATTCACACACAGACAAAATAGGAACTCTGGAGAGAAAAACCACATTCTGGAGACTCTCAATCATCACACAGATTTCCTTCTGAGTCTCCCAAAATCTCCCTGCGCTATGGGACATTCACAGAGAAGCGTGGCAGCCACACTCATCCGGCCTCTTTATTTCACCATCCAGAAAGGAACTCTGTAAAGGTCACAGAGCACTGTAGCACTTACCAGATTGCCGTGGACACCAGTAACGAAGGGAAATAGTGCCTTACTATATGTGGGTTGAGCTATGCAGAAGATATGTGCATGAAAAAACATCTTTATTTTCTTTATGTCGACGTTTTTTTCTTAGATTGATTTTTGTGAGGGTTTTTTTTCTTTCATGCTTTTCTTTGGTGGGAGAGGGTAAGAAAAGCAGCTTGCACACACCTTTTTAAAAAGACGGGTGGCCTGTCTCAGGACGAGAGGAGGTTCTTCTCATTCACATTTTCCCTCCCCATGTGCTCCTGCTTTTATTTTGGTAATGCTCTGATGCAACACTGCAACTTTATGAAATCTTTGTATGAACACAAAAAGACTGCAAAAAATACACTTTCAAAAGAAATAATTCATTGCATGTTTATTATGCAAGTTTAAACGAACCAAGAAAACCTTCCAAAGTAAGTTGATCCACGTGAGAGAACTTTCATGATAATTATATTCATAGTAATAAAGTGTCGTGGGCTTAATTGTATCTTTGGAGCCAGTGTCATCCACCAACAATGTGATACGTTATGAACTTGACAGTAGTTTTGGGTTTTTCTCTTTCTTTCGGCCACCTGTGATCAGCTGTTGATTAAGGACTTCTTGTCAGGCCATTTTTTAATATCAAAGCTGAAGCAATATCCATTCAGGGATTTCATCAGTTGCATCAAAAAACACGGATGAGAATATCAATCACTCCATTTTGAGTCCTTTTAAATGTAATGCGAATCTTTACAAATAAAAAGACAGATTCAGAATGGGAAGCAAGGTCATTTTGCAAACATTGGAGCTCTTTTATTACAAGTCTGCTTGTTAATTTTAGAATTGTAAAACTGCTCTGATTAAACTATTTAGCTAACTTTCTCATCCTCTCCTTTCTCCATTTTACTTACAACTTGGATGGATTATAGAAGGTTGAGCTTTTAACTTGAAGGGCTCTAGGGCAATCCAAACACTGTCTGAAGGTCTGTCATACTTTCCTGTAGCTAAACAAGTTTTCTGCAGTTATGATTATGAACTTCAGAGCTATCTGGCATTTTGACTCACCATCTAGCCCCAATCCTGTCATTCCCTTGTATTAGGGCTGTCCAGATTTCTTGGAAACAACCAATGACAGAAAAATCACTATCTTCCAAATCATTTTAATTTCTATACAACTTTGATTTTAGAAAGCTCTTCCTTATTCAGGGCAAATTCCTTTCCACGTAAAAATAGGGATTCATTTTCGGAAAGAGCACTGGCACACAAGTAAGTGATACATTAAACACTCAAACACTAATTGAACATGTGCCACGTACCAAGCACTATGCTGGGTGTAAGCTGTCATTTTTCAGCTCATCAGCACAATATCAGATCTGTAGTACCTAGATTTTGCAGTTGTCTTTAGGAATTGTAAGGGAGGAAAACTTTTCCCTTCTTATCTTCTAGGTTCTTTGGCGGGTTAAACTGACATAAAACAGATTCAGAGGAGAAAAAAATTTTTCCATGCAGGAGCCCCAAAAAGACATGATGATACCCCCAGACACTCAGGCAGCTGAGGCTTATATGCCATCCTGAGCTCAGAAGAGAGTGGGGCCTGGGGCTTCAAAGGGAAGGAAGACAGTTTCCAGGAAGATGCCAAGAGCAGATGTCTGATAAATGTTTGCCATGCCAGGCAGAGACAAAGGGGCACAGAGGGGACTTTGAAAAAACAGGCCCTTCTGCCATCCCTCCCGCCCCGCCCCCGCCCCGCCATCTTCCCACACCCTTCATGGTTATCCCTGGTGATGATTCTCTTCCTGGACCAGGTCTTCTGTTTTAATTCTTTGAGGCAGTTGAGGAGACAAAAAGCTCTTCCTGAGTCTGTTGGGCCTTGATTGACGTCCATTGAAAGTCTTCCACCAGCCAAAATGGCACATTCTAGGAAGGCTAGTTCCAAACTTTTCAGTATCACTTTTATTTGGGAGGAGTCAATTTGGCTGCACTGTGAAGATTCCTGATCCTGCTCAGGGAGATGACTTTATATTCTGAGGAGTCCGAATAAAAGAAATGAGGTCAGCTCCACAAAACATCAAAGTTACGTTCCCCTTTGCCACAAAACACTGCAGAAGAAACACGCAATATAGAGAAATAAATATTTTTCCAGGACAGAAAGTCTGATAGATTCAGGTTTTCTATTTATAAGGGCAAAGTTGGAAATGATGTGAAACAAGGGTAAGGGTGACAGGTGAGTGAACAGATTCCTAGCTGTCACTTGGATTTTGCAGATACTTGGAGACTCTCATGATTGAGGGCTCCTGGCTTTGAAGAACTGGGAGGTGACAGTGCTCAGGGAGAATCAGAGGAAAAGGCTGAATTCAGGAAAGGAAGCTCCCTTCCTTGGTTCCACTAGTGGACTTTGGACATCAGTGTTGGAATAAGAATAAACAAACAGAGCCAGTCACTTTAGAAATTGTCATTGGTGTCACCAGTGGCCTACAATTCAAAAAGGGTACTTCTCTGTCCTCTTCTCAAAGGGAAGCAGCATTTCTTCATTAGCATTACTATGAATTTTCCCAGGAAATGTCACACAAATTATAGATACACTGTGACGCTCCACTTCTCTGATTAAACTCAAGGCTGCCTGACTCAAACTCAAAAAACATAATGCAGAAATTTTCAAATATTCAAACAATCACTGACATCACAGTGTATCTTCCGAGCTTTGCTTCCACTCTTAAAGATATTTTTCTCCCTTTCTTATTTTGTCTGTTCCTCCCCTCCTCAAAACTTTTTTCCCCCTTAGAAACATATCTTGATATTACTCCATAAGATGAACTTAGAGCCATAGTGTTAGAGCAGACAGCTAGATAGATATGAGCAAAAAAAGGGGGGGTACAGCCAAATGGCAGGAATCCATGCATCTTATGCAGAACAGCGGTCCTTGGACAAACTGAGAGAAATAGGAACTTCCTGACTGACAGGAAACCACACATTTTGGGGTGGTAACTGTCCTGGAGGCAAAGAACTGTGGGGGAAGGCAGGAATTTCTGGCATTCAAGTGTACCTTCTTTCTCATTAGGCCCTATTATAGGAAAATTAGCCTTGGCGTTCCTGTCATGGCACAGAGGAAACGAATCCGACCAGGAACCGTGAAGTTGTGGGTTCGATCCCTGGCCTCACTCAGTGGCTTAAGGATCCGGCGTTGCTGTGAGCTGTGGTTGTAGGTTGCAGACGCGGCTTGGATCTGGCATTGCTGTGGCTGTTGTGTAGGCTGGCGGCTATAGCTCTGATTAGACCCCTAGCCTGGGAACCTCCATATGCTGTGGTTGCGGCCCTGAAAAATCAAAAAAATAAAATAAAAGAAATAAAAATAAGAAAATTAGCCTTGCAGATAAGAATTTCCCAATTTGCAGTGACACCATGACACTTCTGATCAAGGCTACATTAAATTAAAAATCCCTCCTCCCCACAGGAACATGGAGCTGGATGAAAATCATGGAGTTACCACTGCCAGACGCCACCCTCCACTTTGATTCCACACCCTACATAACTGGTTTGCCAAAGTAACTCACAGGATCTACTCCCCCGAGCCTGCCCACTCTCCCCTTGAGAGCATCCTACCACTTAACTAAATCTTTGCTTTACTTTGTTGACCTGCCTGTCTCATCTCTAAATTCTTTGTGTGACAAGAACCTAGCCTCCAGTGTAATCTTTGGTGAGCCAGGAGGAGAATTTGGCAAGTCTCAGCCTCTTGCCTCCCTTGTACTTGAGAGGCAAGAGGCTGAGCCATTTCTCTCTCTCTCACTTTCTTATCATCTGTCCCCTTTTCAGACCTATTTCTGCAAAGATATGGGAGTAAGTGGAGCATCTAAATGCCTTTAGGGTGCTTGCCACTGGAAGACTCTCATGTAAGGATGAATGAGTCATGGAACAGACTAGAGAGATGATGGGTCTGTCTGTTCACCTCAATGCTATTTCCATGCAATATTTTTGGGCATACAGTTAAAAGCATAAAACCACCCCCTCCCTGTGGCTACTCTTATAGGCTTATTATTGGTCTACTTATGCCTGACTATCTTTGTCTCATCTCTTCATCCCTATATCACTCTTACTTTACACCCTATTTCATGTCTTATTCCACCGAGAATGGGGGGAAAGAAATCTGTCAAGCATTTTCCAACCTTGCTGCTAGGTCTTGTACCTCTAATTACATGCAGAACATGTCAGGAAATTTGCAGGCATTGTTACAAACAGCCAGAGACCTTGAAGCATAGGAGCTTCTCTTGCTGGGTTTGCCTTATCTGCCATTTAATTGTCATCAGGTTCAATTATGTGGAAATATAAAATGCAGCCTTACTTATACTGTAAGAGAGTTCACACTAGACCATAGCTGCTATGGTCCCTTTGGGAGCCGCCTCCCACCACTGGTGGTCTGTGCATGTATCCCCCCGGGTTGGGAATGGGGACAGTCCTGCCCATAGTGGGACCCATAGTGGTGGGACTGCATCCAGCTGCCATCCTTCACCACCTGCCTCTGCATGCTGCCCTGCATTTAATCAGCCCCACTTCCATTGTCCACCACACATCTGGAGTCCATGCCTGCTCCCACCCCCCACCTCGCACTGTTGGGGTGGGGTACATGCATGGCCATGACTGGGAGATACATGCCTGGGCAGTGACCTTCATTTGCCTTGCTTGCCTCCCTGGGATCACATGATTAGGAGTGTTCTTTAGGGCCACCAGGCCCTCTGTCCCACTAAATGCAGACATGTTTCTTCCATCTTAGGCCACCACGTACCCCCCTACACCCATCCTTCTGCCTGCTGGATGGAGCATGTTTGGGAGGGGGTCAGAGTAAGGGTGACACAAAGGCCCAGGGCCACTGCCCACCTCCCTTAATGGACAGTGCCTATTTTCAGAAATTTACCACCCATTTAGGGGAAAAAAGCTTGTACCTAAATGGATCTTAGAACTATGAGGATGTCTATTCCAGAGGAACATACCCCGTGGTGCAGTGATTAATCATTGGCCATAGATTCTATAGAGAAGCCTTTAGGAAGGTCACTCATCCTGAGTATTGCAGATGCCAAGACAGGACACAGGCCCCAGGATGCTGGGGTCAGCAGCACTGTCACATGGGGGAGTGGCTGATCCCCATTTTGGCTTGGGTTGATGGGACTAGGTAGATGGTGACGTCTGGAACCAGTCTTATTTCAGGGAGCCCCCATGGGACCTCCTAATGCAAGTGCTCCTGTTACATGAGCACCCTCCTGCTAAAGGAATGGTGGGAAACACTACCCCATCCCCAAAGACTCACCCCTATGGTGCATTCTCAGTCACTGGGACAAGTTTCCTCTAGATTCTTTAAAACAAAAAAACAAACAAAAAAACTTATTTTCTTTCATAACACAGCCTGGCCCCAAGATAAACTTGAGGACAAGGAGGTCTGGCCAGAAAATAGAAGCCTCAATGATAACACCTTCCTCTATTTAAACACTTTTGTAAAAGACAGGGAAAATGGACAGAAGTTCATTATGAGCATGTTTTATGGCCCTAACAGAGAATCCAGAACTATGCAAGACCTGTGTTAGGGACCCTTGCTGGCTGGAACCGATTCACACTGTACAAAATCTTTCTCCAGTGGCATCCCTGGAAAACAGGAGCCCAAGGCAGAAGACCCAAGGCCCTGACACTTTTTCACCATTTTCAGCCTCTCCCTGCCTGGCCCTTACCAATAGTGCAGTCAGAGCTTCTTTTCTTCAAGTAGGAGGTGGGCTTCAAGGAATTACTAGAGCTGACACCCATTTTTCTTTGTCCAACCTCAACCTGGTTAGGCAGATCCTTGGAGGACCCAAGCCAGTTCACCAGAGAATTCCAGGGACCACCTCTCTCCTTTGACCTTATCTGGAAGGAAATAAATACTGTCCTTTCCCACTGCTGCACCAGTGAGGCAAAGACCTGTATTTGGGCACAAGCCCAAACATATACCGATGGATGACACATTGCCCAACCCCATCAATATCCTGTGGGCAGGACAGAAGTCCTCTAATGGATCCCAGTTGGGAATATCAGCTTGGTATCATTAGATAGGATCACAGGATGCTTTGCCTTGTTGAAGATATGAAACAATGCATAATTAGCATAATTAAACCCGTTAACTATGATATGGTTAAAAAGATCACCCAAGGCCAAGATGAAAATCCAGCCCTATTTCAGGCCAGATTGGTAGATGCCTTCAGAAAGTATACAATGTGGACTCAAAAACACTTTTCAAGGGACACGTTGTATTTGCAACCCACTGCATTAGCCAGTCAGCCCCTCACATCCATTGGAGACTTCAAACTTTTGCCAAGGGTTGCCAGACTCCTCTCAGCCTTCTTACTGACACAGCCTTCAGTGTCTTTAACAATAGGGACCAGGTTAAGGATGAAAAGAAAGAACAGCATGATTTAAGAAAAGAATGATAACAAGCCAGGCCATCATGTCATCATAACAAGACCTAACCTACCTCCTGGTCACCCTAAAAGTACTTCCAGGAGTTCCCATTGTGGCGCAGTGGTTAACGAATCTGACTAGGAACCATGAGGTTGCGGGTTCGGTCCCTGCCCTTGCTCAGTGGGTTAAGGACCTGGCGTTTCCGTGAGCTGTGGTGTAGGTTGCAGACATGGCTCAGATCCTGCATTGCTGTGGCTCTGGCGTAGGCCAGGGGCTACAACTCCAGTTCGACCCCTAGCCTGGGAACCTCCATATGCTGCGGGAGTGGCCCAAAGAAATAGCAAAAAGACAAAAAAAAAAGTACTTCCAGAAAACCTCTGCCAGGAAAGGGAGCCTTTTTAAACTGTGGGATCCCTGAACACTGGGGCAAAGAATGTCCAGGATATAGGTCCCAGCTTACCCTCCAGATGTCATGCCTGCTCTGCAAGAAGCTGGGCCACTGGAAGAGGGAATGCCTTCAGCTCTAAAGGGAACAAGGAAATCTCCCCACTCCAGTCACAACAGGAATTGATTGATGGGACCCAGGACTTCCCTGAGAAGAGAGTCATCATCACCAATGAGAAACCATGGCTAACACTGACACGGCACGTAAATTTTTCCAGTTTCTAGTGGACACAGGAGATACCAACTGTGTCCTGACTTCCTACACTGGGCTCCTTACCCCCTGAAACCTGTTCTATTGTTGGGAAGCAGGAGAGACAAAGCCAAAACATTTCACCAGCCCTCTAACTTGCACTTGGAGAAAGACCCCTATAACTCACAAGTTTCTTGTCATGCCTAAAGTCTCTAGCCATTATTAGGAAGGGATTTTTCTCAGCCTTAGGCACAACTCTTATTCTCCCTGAAAATCCAAGCCAGGGGATGTTTTTGGCTGGACTATATTACACGAGACATGGATAGTCTAGCCCAAAATATTCCCCTGGAAGTTGAAAAACTTATAGATCCATGGGTCTGGGATCAGAAAATCCCAAGCAAGTCAAAGTTTGTCAGTCCTATAAAAATCACCTTTAAAAAAATTAATAACTTCCTTTCCTGGCACCAATACCACGTAAAAACAGAGGCTCTATGAGACCTCCAATCCATAATTTCTTTCTTTCTTTCCTTCTTTTATTTATTTATTTTTGCTTTTTAGGGTTGTACCTGCGGTATATGAAGGTTCCCAGGCTAGGGGTCCAATCGGAGCTACAGCTGCTGGCCACAGCCCCAGCCACACCAGATCTGAGCCATGTGTGCGACCCATCCCACGGCTCATGGCAATGCTAGATCCTTAAACCACTAAGCAAGGCCAGGGAGCAAACCCACAACCTCTTGGTTCCTAGTCAGATTCATTTACACTGCTCAATGATGGGAACTCCCCAACCCATAATTTCAAAATTTATCAAATATGGGATTTTGGTGCCAAATCTCCCTGAAATACTGTAATTCTGCTTTTTCTTAAAAAAAAATGGGAATGTAGAATGGTTCAAGATCTCCATATCATAAACGAAGTTGTGATTCCTCTTCATCCAATTATTCTCAACCCATACACAATTTTTATTCACATCCCTAAGGACACAGCATGGTTTACAGTTCTTAATCTTAAAGATGATTTCTTCTGTATACCTATTCACTCTGATTCTCCATACTGTTTTGCTTTTGAGTAGACTGAACCAGACATGAATGAAACCCAAAAATATAATCAGACTGTCCCTCCTTAGGGATTCCAAGACAGCCCACAGCTGTTTGGCAATGTCCTAACTAAGGAACTTAGAGAAATGAAATTAGAGAAGGGGGCATTATTACAATATGTAGTTGATATCCTTATCTGAAGCCCCTCAAAGCAAGTTTCAGACCAAACTACTGAAGAGGTCCTCAATTTCCTGGGTTCCAGGAGATATAAAGTAGCCCCATGGAAAGCCCAAATTCCCTCCCAGAGGGAAGTGCTCTAAACCCAGGGAATCATGTTTGAAGGAAATGATCCTCCATTTACAACCACCACATACAAAGAAACAGCTCAGGACATTTTAGGAACGGATGGATTTTGGTCTCATGGCAAAATAATTATATAAGACCTTGAAGGAAACAGACACAGAAATTCTAGATTGGACAGGGAATTCACAGAGCATTTTATTAAATTAAGACTGCCCTGACCAGTGACCCAGCCCTGGGGATCCTAGATCTTAAGAAGCCCTTTACTCTTTTTATCTCAGAAAAATAAGATATAGCCCTGGGATTTCTCATGCAAAAATTAGGGCCAATTCCAAAGTGAGTCTGTATCTCTCCAAGTAATTGGACCCAGTGGCCTCTTATCTGAGAGTTGTAGCAGCCACAGTCCTGCTAATTGAAAAGGTCACAAAGCTCACCATGGGTCAACCTCTAGAAATGTTAACCTTACATCATGTACAGGGAGTATTAGAAATTAAAGGACGTCAATGGCTGACTGGAGGCCACTCTACAAAATATCAGGCCCTCCTCCTAGACTCTTCTGAAGCAACTTTTAAGATATGACAGACCTTAAATCCAGGCATCTTTATGCCTACAGAAAGCCCAGAGGAATTGTCTCATTCTCATCAAATAGGTATGTTCTAGCCGAATTGAATTTGCAAACAGCCCCTCAAGGAACCTAATGCTTTCTATTTTACTGCTGGAAGTAGTTGCAGACATGACGACATCTGGAAAGCAGGGTATGCCACAGTAGATGTACATAAGATCATAGACTCTTATGCCCTATTTCCCCAGACTCCAGCACAAAAAAACAAGCTTATAGCTCTAGCTTGAGCTCAAGGCTAGGAAAAGACAAGAAGATCAATATCTATATGGATTTTAAGTATGCATTTTAGTGTTATATGCACATACTGCCATATGGAAACATAGAGGGCCCCTGACTAAACAGGGCTCCCCAATTCACCAATGGCAGGATATCTTAGAACTCTTAAAGGCAATATAAGAACCTAAGAGGTGGCAGATATCCATTATAAGGGACATTAGAAGAGAAATTTAGACATAGTAAAAGGAAATAGCCTGGCTGACAAGATAGCCAAGAGTATAGCTCTTAAAACCCCTTCAATTCAGGCTGCCTTACTTCCCTATGTACCAGCCCCCAGCCTGTTTTCAACACTCCATTATACAAGCAAGGACATAAAGGTCAGAACTAGGGGATGTCAAAAGGGCCCCAGTGGATGGTGGGTTAAAGAACCAACAATAATTCTTCTGATAGCATTACAATGGAATATTTTAAAGTCACTACATAACTCCTTTCATCTGGGATTGGATGCTTAACTAACCTGGTAGGAAAAGTTATTTCTATCATAGACCTTTCTAGCTATCTTAGAAATCACAAATGCCTATAATATATACTACCATAACAACTCAGGAGGAAATCTTAGGCCCCCAACACCATTTGGCATGTCCAAAAAGGAGGAAATTATCTGGGAGAAAATTGGCAAATAGGTTTTATCCAGATGTAATCTTCCCAGGGATATAAATACCTCCTGGTTTTTAATGACACTTTCTCCAGAAGAATGGAAGCATTTCCAACAAGGACCAAAAGAGCTCAGGAAGCAATAAAGGCATTGTTAAAGAAAGTAATTCCTTGGTTCAGACTTCCAGGTTTTACAAAGTGATAATAGCCCCTCTTTTGTGGATAAAATAACACAACAAATCTCTACTTCTCTAGGCATTTGCTACCACCTGCTGGCTGGAGGCCTTAATCATCAAGGAACATAGAAAGGGCAAATAAACCTTTAAAAGAATCCTAACTATGCTTTTCTCTAGGACTTTTATAGCATCCAGTCTTACATTTAGGCCTTTAATCCATTTTGAGTTTATTTTTGTGTATGGTGTTAGAAAATGTTCTAATTTCATTCTTTACATATGGCTGTCCAGTTTTCCCAGCACTGCTTATTAAAGGTACTATCTCGTCTTAATTGTATATCCTTTCCTCCTTTGTTGTATGTTAATTGACCATAGGTGTGTAAGTTTATTTCTGGGCTTTCTATCCTGTTCCACTGATCTATATTTCTGTTTTTGTGCCAGCACCATACTGTTTTGATGGCTATAGCTTTGTAGTATAGTCTGAAGTCAAGGGGCATGATTCTCAGTTCCATTTTTCTTTCTCAAGATTGTTTTGGCTATTTTGGGCTTTTTTTGTGTTTCCATACAAATTGTAAAGTTTTCAGTTCTAATTCTGTGAAAAATGCCATTGGTGGTTTTAGAAGTATTGCATAGACACTGTAGGTTGCCATGGGTAATGTAGTCATCCTGACAATATTGATTCTTCCAATCCAAGAACACACTATATCTTTCCATCTGTTTTTGTCATCTTGTATTTCTTGCCGAAAATAAACAAATGGGACCTAATTAAACTTAAAAGATTTTGCACAGCAAAGGAAACCAAAAACAAAACAAAAAGACAACCTACAGAAGTGGATAACATATTTGTAAGTTAAGCAACCAACAAGGGATTTGTCTCCAAGTTAATTATAAGTTAATCTACAAACAACTCATGCATATATATGTGGAGAGAGAATTATATATATATATATATACTACTATGAGGTATTACCTCACACCTGTCATAATGGCCATTATCAGAAAGCCTACAAATCAAAGGCTCCAAACAAAATGGTGGAGTAGTTGGACATGGAACTCACCTGATCTCACAAATACATCAAAAATACATGACTCAGAGAAGAATGCAACAACCAGTTTGTCACAGGCAGAAAAGAGAGAAATCTACAAAGAGAGTCCATGACACATTACGTGCCCCAGCCTGAGACATGTATCTGCTGATATGGACAGTGACTGGGTGCTGGAACTCAGGGTTTAGGGACAGACCCAGGGAGAGGACTAGTGCTGACTGTGCAGAAACAACCCGAAGGGACCGGAGTATGGTACAACTGCAATTGGGAGTGTTTGAAGAAGGATCCTGGACCCACCATAGAAGCATAGTGCTATTGTTAAGTGGTGTATGAAGGAAAATGTGGGGCTGCCATGGCAGACTCTTACACCATGCACCAGCAGGCTTTGGGAGAGTATGCCCCAGATGCCACCTCAGTCACCGGCCACCTAGGCAGTCTTGCAAACTGACCATCACCTCAGCAGGCCCTGGGAGAAGATACTGGTGGGTTGCCCATGTGAAGAGGTGGAGTTGAAACCACAACTGAGTCCCAGGGGCTCTGTGACTTAGGAATTAGGGCTGAAATCTCTCCCATGGTTGCACAAGCTGCAGATGTACAGCTCTGGTCCCAATTTTGCACATCCAAGTGAATGTGCTCCCTTGGCTGGGGCTGGGACGGGTCTGGCTTTAGCAGCTCTGGGCTTTGTGGGTTCATCATGCAGGGGCTGTGCTGGGCCAGAGTCTGAGCTGACTCTATAGCTCCCACAGTGTGTCCAGGTCCATGACTATAGCAGTCTTGGGACCTGACTTCAGAGGATCTTCAATGCTGGCCTATGAAAACAACCCCTGAGAAACATTAGGGTCAACCCCCCCCCACATTATGGTGGGGCCAAGAGCAGTGGCAGCAACAATGTACTTTTTACACTTGCATGATGGGCAAAAGATGACACACTCCTTGGTAAACAGCTCTAGGAGAGGAATACTCAGTGGCTCCTCCCTGAGCAGAAGTGCTCCAATCCCACCTACTTCACACCACAGATCAGAAATGCAGCTCAGAAATGGATCTGGGGACTTTTACTCCAAAAACTAGGGATCAGACCCTGTCCCTGACAGAGCAATGACAAAGAACAAAGAGGAGGCCCTGCTCAGTATCCAGTACAGATTCTGCTCACAACACTATTCACACCTTCTCTCAATGAGATAACTACCAGCATTCACTAAGGAAAGAGGTGGCATTCATCTACACTAAAAAGAGCAGTAACACCAAAAAAAAAAAGTTAATCCCAGACAGGCTCCCACATAAAAATACCTTTCCAAGATTAGGGTAGATAATATTTTCTCCTAAATTCATAGAACAAGAAAAATATAAGTACATTAAAGAAGCAGAAGAACCAGAGTTCCCCTCATAGCTCAGTGGAAGTGAATCTGCTAGCATTCATGAGGATGCAGGTTTGATCCCTGGCCTTGCCCAGTGGGTTAAGGATCCAGTGTTGCCATGAACTGTGGTGTAGGTTACAGATGTGGCTTGTATCTGATGTTGCTGTGGCTGTTGCTTAGGCCAGAGACTGCAGCTCTGATTTGACCCCCTAGCCTGGGAACCTCTATATGCCACAGGTGCAGCTATTAACAAAAAAAAAAAATATCAAAAAAAAAAAAAAGGAAGAGGAGCCACTCTTAATTAAAAGATTAATAGAATTCCCCTGATGTAACAAAATGAAAACAGATATCTTTATTTCTAATAGATACTGAGTTCAAAAAGGAGATAATGAAAATACTGAAAGAAATTAAGAAAAGCTATCAACAGAAATGTAGATTACTGAAAAGGAACTAGAAACTATAAGGAGGAACCAAGAAAAATTAGAAATTCTTTTGAAGTAACAAATGCTACAATAAAGGCAATGAATAATGCAGAAGGATGAATGAGGGATCTGGAAGACAAAATAATGGAAATCACAATCACCCAATTAGGAGAGTAGACAGAAACCCAAATAAAATAAAGTGAAAGTGTTATGAGACCTATGGGATGATAGGAAGTGTGCCAATCTATGCATAATAGGAATACCAGAAGGAGAAAAAAGAGAAAAGAGGATCAAAAATGTTTTTGGATAATTAAAGCTGAAAACTTCCCAAACATTAAGAAGGAAACAGATGTCCAGATACAGTAAATACAGAGTACCAAACAAGATAGATCCAAACAGATTTACACCAAGACAAATTATAATAAAAATGGCAAATTTTACAGAGAAGATTCTAAAGACATCAAGACAAAAATGAAGAATTATTACAAGGGAACACCCAAAAGAGTATGAGCTAATTTCTCTACAGAAATATTGTAGGCCAGAAAGGAATGGCAAGATATATTCAAAGTCTTGAAAGGGAAAAATCTGTAAACTAGGATATTCTACCCAGCAAGACTATCAGTTAAAATAGAAGGAGAGATAACAAATTTCTCAGGCAGACAAAAACTAAAAGAATACAGCAGTACTAAATTCATCCTAAAGGAAATATTGAAAAGTCTTCTCTAAATAGAAAAAGAAATAAGAATCTACTGGAAAGAAAAAATCACAATTGGAAAGCAAATCATTTAAATAATCCAGTACACAGATTTATTTTTAAAAAATCAAAAATTTTCTGTGAAAGTGATGATAACCACAATGAACAGCAAAATGAATAACATGAAGATGCAGAAGAGGGCATCAAAATCATAAAATGTGGGGAAGGAAAGTAAAAAAATATAGACTTTTTTTTTTTCCTAGAATGTGTTTGAGCCTACATAACTAGTAGTCTAAATTAAGTAGACATAGGAAGGGGTTAACATACCTGAAAAACAGGATAACCACAAATTGAAAACATAAAATAAATTCACAAAAACCAAACTGAAAAGAACATAAGCTAATAAAAAAGAAAACCATAAAATTACAAAAGGAAAATAAGAGACAAAGGAGAAATATAAAATCAATGGGAAAATAAGGTTGAAACGACAATAAATGCATACTTATCAATAATTCCCTTAAATGTCAATGGACTAAATACTCCAATCAAAAGACTTAGAGTGGTAAACTGGGTTAAAAAAAAAACCAAGAGCCTACAATATGCTGCTTACAAGAGACTCACTTCAGGGCAAAGAACATACAAAAATTGAGAGTGAAGTGATGGAAAAAGATATTTCATGCAAATGGAAATGACAAGAAAGCAGGGCTCATAATAGTTATATCAGACGAAATAGACTTTAAAACAAAGGCTATAAAGAAAAATAAAGATAGATGCTATATAATCATAAAAGGATCAACACAAAGAGAGGCTATTACACTCATCAAATATATGAACACAATGTGGGAGCACCCAAATACATAAAACAAATACTAATGGATATAAAGGGGGAAATTGATGGAAATACAATAACAGTAGGAGACTTTAACACCCCCACTCACATCAATGGACAAATTTTTGAGACGGAAAATTGATAAGGCATCAGAAGTTCTAAGTGATACAACAGAACAGTTAGACTTAATTGATATCTTTGGGACACCATTCTTTTCAGTGCATATAGAACATTCTCTAGGAATGACCACATACTAGGGAAAAAAATAAGCCTCAACAAATTTAAGAATATGCCAGATTTTTTCAAGCATCCTTTCTAACCACAATGGGACAAGACTACAAATCAACCACAGAAAATAGAAAGGTAAAAATTAACTATATGGAGATCAAACAGTGAGTCACTGATGAAATCAAAGAAGAAATTTAAAAATACCTTGAGGCAAATGGCAATGAAAACATAACCACAGGAAATTTATGGGATACTGAAAAAGCAGTTCTTAAGGGAAGTTCTTAGCAATACAGTCCTTCTTTAAGAAAAAAGAAAAATCGAAAATAAACAACCTAACCCACAACCTAGAATAAGAACAAACAAAACCTAAAGTCAGCAGAAAGGAGGTAATAAAAATCAGAGAAAATAAAGAGATTAAAAACACAAGAGAAAAAAAATCAATAAAACTAATAGCTGGTTCTTTGACAGGGTGAACAAAATTAAAAAACTGGCCAAGTTCACCATGAAGAAAAAAGAGAAGACTTAAAATAAGAAATGAAAGAGGAGAAATCACAACTGATATTGCAGAAATACAAAAAAAGAAAGCATAAGAGCATACTCTGAACAATTACATTCCAATGAATTTGACAACCTAGAAGAAATGGATAACTTTCTAGAAACATTACAGTCCACAAAAAACTGAGTCAAAAAAAATAGATAATCTGAACATATGGATTACTAGAAATGAAATATAACATGTGATAAAACAACTCCCTACAAACAAAAGTCCAAGAATAGATGGCTTCACTGAAGAATTCTATCAAACATACAAAGAAGAAATTATACCAATCCTTAAAACTCTTTCAAAAGATTGAAAAGGAAGAAACACTTCTAAAGATATTCTGTGAATCCACCATCACCCTGATACCAAAACCAGCAAAGACATTGCCAAAAAAAATTACAGACCAATATCTTTGATAAGTATAGATGCAAAAATTCTCAAAAAAATTAGGAAACCAAATCTGACAACACATTAAAAAAATCATAAAATATGACCAAGTTGGAGTCTTCCTAGGGTCACAATATAGTTCAACATATGCAAAACAATGTGACACACCATATTAAAGAACAAAAGGCAAAAACCAATCATCTAAATAGATGCAGAAAAAGTATTTGATGAAATTCATGATAAAAATCCTTATGAAAATGGGTATAGAGGGAACATATCTCAACATAATAAAAGCTATTTATAACAAACTCACAGCCAATATAATACTCAATTGTCAAAAAGCTGAAAGCCTTCCCAATCCCACTTCTGGGAATACATATGGAGAAAACCATAATTTGAAAAGATACATGCACTGCAATATTCATTGCAGCAGTATTCACAATAGCCAAGACATGGAAACAAATTAAGTTTCCATTGACAGATGAATGGATAAAGAAATGGGGTACATATATACAATGGAATACTACTCAGCCATAAAAAGAATAATGCCATTTGTAGCAGCACAGATGGACATAGATATTATACTAAGTGAAGTAAGACAAAGAGAGAAAGACAAATATTACATGATGTAACTTACATGTTGAATCTTTTTAAAAAATGATAAAAATGGGAGTTCCCTTGTAGTGCAGCAGGTTAATAATCCAGTGTTGTCACTGCAGTGGCTTGGGTCACTGTTGCAGTGCAAATTTGATCCCTGGCCTGGGAACTTCTACATATCATTGGCACAGCCAAAAAAAATTTTTTTTAATTAAAGAAAAAAAGAATCGGGAGTTCCCGTCGTGGCGCAGTGGTTAACGAATCCGACTAGGAACCATGAGGTTGCGGGTTCCGTCCCTGCCCTTGCTCAGTGGGTTAATGATCTGGCATTGCCATGAGCTGTGGTGTAGGTTGCAGACACGGCTCGGATCCCGCATTGCTGTGGCTCTGGTGTAGGCCAGGGGCTACAGCTCCGATTAGACCCCTAGCCTGGGAACCTCCATATGCCGCGGGAGTGGCCCAAAGAAATAGCAAAAAGACAAAAAAAAAAAAAAAGAATCATGGCTAAGCTTTATTAAGAGACATCAGAACCTTGAAAATCAGGGTGGCACCTAAAACAGGCCTAAGGCTCAGCTCCTTGAAATGACTAAGGGTAGGTCTTTTTGTATTTTTATTTTTATTTTTTTGGCTTTTTAGGGCCGCACCCACAGCATATGGAAGTTCCCAGGCTAGGGGCCGAATCAGAGCCCTAATTGCCAGCCTACACCACAGCCACAGCAACCTAGGATCCAGTTGCATCTGGGACTGACACCAGAGCTCATGGCAATACCCAAACCCCAAACCACTGAGTGAGGCCAGGGATTGAATCTGCCTCCTCATGGATACTAGTCAGATTTGTTTCCACTGTGCCACAACAGGAACTCCTAGGGTAGGCCTTTCTCAGTCTCTGATATTTTGGTGGATGCCAAAACCATTGAGCACATAAGTATCTAATTCATCTGCACCAAGTCCAAAAGGCGAATTAGGAATATGGAAATCAGTTTTTGCTAGCCCCCAGCCAGGAAACAGGCCCCATTCAGGTTCAGCTGGGAGTTTTCATTCTTCTAAGAACAGGGAGGGAAGGGTCCCCCTCTGATCAATTACTGCCCAAGTGGAAGGGGCTTCACCAGGTCCTTCTCTGCACTCCTACTGCAGTAAAACTATGTGGGGGAAGGTCACAGTTGGGTGCACCTTTCTAGAATTAAACCTGCCCCCACCCCTGTGTCTTCACAGGACATGGAGGATCTTGAACACCCCAAGAGTTCAGGTGGACCAGCAAGCCTCTTTGACACCTGAAGTTTTATTCAAAAAGTACACCACAGATCTAAGGCTGAGTATCCATCTAAGGCCACTATTTTTTTTTTTTCATTTTTACCTTCTGATACCCCCAGTCCATTCACATAATAACTAATATGCTCTGGTGGATTTGGATACATATTGTCCCCTGGCTCTCCTTCTTGCTGTCACAATCTTTTACGAGTGTCGCTATAGCCAGGCACCTATACCCGAGAAGGAAATTCTCTGTCCATGCTGGGTTTGATAAGACCAGAGATGCCCCACAGCCTCTATTCTTTCTCTTTTCTCCTTTCAAAAGATGCTGGGGCCCTGCCTATGCTTACTTTTCTTATCTATCCAGTATCTTTGGTCCAAAGATTTGACATGGGAAGATAGCAATAGTCAATAACTCCCAGATTATGACTAAAGGGGCAGTATTTCTATCTCCTGGGTTTGCCATCCCAGCCCACCATCCTGGGAGATTTAAGTACCACCTTCAAAGCCTACCCAGTCAATAACCACAGTGTATTCTCAGCTTTTAACCAATCTTAATTACTCTAGGCAAGATTTTTCCTTAATTATTACATGAGAAAGGCCACCTTCACTATTATATCACGCCTCCCTATTTGAGGACGATATATAGCACCCAAACGTCCCTAATCTGCAATCAAACTTGAGGATGCATCCCTTGTCACAAGGGACACAGGAACGGACTAAGACCTTAATGGGTGGTTTCCAGGATATACCTGGCTCCTTCCATTTCTATGTCCCCTGGCCACTATATTTCTCATCTTTCTCTCTGGTCCTTGTATTTTTAACTGCCTATTTAAATTTCCATTCTCTAGAATATAACAACTCCAGCTTCAAATGATGCTATATAAGAGATTTCAACCCATCCAACCTGAAGATGGGAAACATCAACACCTGCTAGACAAGGCTGCTGCCTTCCTGCTGCCTTCTTCCATGCCCCACTCTCCACCTCTGCTGCTGTAAACGAGCCCAAGAGCCCTATCTCTGACAGCAAGGCGAGCTGGACCCACAGGTGGGGACAATGACCATGCTCAGCTTGAAGCAGTTATAGAAGACAGACCATTGACCCTTGCCCCTTAAAAGAATTTTAGGGTCCAGACTCCCTGTGGTGGGGGCCATAATGGAGGAGGCAAGTAGCTAGACATAAGCAGAGAAAGGAGGGTACAGGGCCAGGTGGCAGGAAACCATGTATCATGTAGGCAGCAGTGTCCTTGGGCAGACAAAGAAAAGCAGGACCTTCCAGACTGCCAAGAAACCACACATTTTGGGTAATAAGTGTCCTGGAAGCAGATAAAGAAAGAGGAAAAGGCAGGAATCTCTGGTGTCTGAATGTAATCTGTTGCTCATTATGCCCTCATTGCAATAACATTAGGCTTGCAGGTAAGAAGTTGCTATTATGCACCAATGCCATGATACTTATTTTTTTGGCCATCCCTCAGCATATGGAGTTCCCAGGCCAGGGGTCAGATCTGAGCCAGAGTTGTGACTTAAGCCACGGTTGCACCACTGCAAGGTTCTTAACCCACTGTGCCAGGCCAGGGATTGAACCCCTGTCCCAGTGTTCCCCAAGAATGGCACTGATCCCATTGTGCCACAGCAGGAACTCCACACCATGACACCTCTGATCAAGGCTAAATAAAGAAAAACAATCCCTCCTTTAGGAAGGTGGAGCTGGAATGAAAATTGGGAATTACAACCCCAAGCTCCACCCTCCCCAGTGAATATTCTGTCCCTCCATTTCTATGTCCCATGTAATAGGCTTACCAAAGTAACTTATAGCAGCTACTCACCAGGACCTGCCTGGTCGCCCTTTGAGAGCATTCATAAATCCTCACTTTACTTTCTTGACCTTCCTGTCATGTCTCTGAATTCTTTCTGCAATAGGAAGCTAGGCTCTGGTAATAACAGCTGAATTTGAACTTTTCTAAATGCATTAAATGGTACTAACTCCTTGGAATGATGGTCATTATTTTTCTAGTGCAAGAGACAGTTTGTTCTTAGCCCCATAGAAATTCAGTTAAAAGTCATATTGTAATGAAAATACTTTTGGCCTTACTGGAAAAGCATATCTATGAAAACTGCATTTTTTTTTTTTGCACTATCTTGCTTTCCTAGAGAAATATTCCTATTTCTTGTGGTCCATTTTTCTGGGTGATGATCAATAGGCCTCTCTCTCCCTTCTCCCACTGTTGGAAAGATCTTTGGGTGGTCAGTTGATAGTGTGGTCACTGCCTTATTTCCTCTGGACACAGTAGGAGAGAACTTTTAAAACCTGTAGTTTATTACATTTAGTCAACCTTGAAATACATGTAAACTTGTTATGGAAATGGCTTGGACAGTTAGACATTCCCCAAATTATTTCATAAATATCCATTGTGTGGTAAAAAAAGATGACTTCCCCGTCAACCTTGCTGATAATCCTTCTGCCCATCACTCTGAAATACCTGACAGAAGCTGGAGAAGGAGTATCTTCCTCTTGATACCAGTACATGGATGCTCTGGGTTTTAATAGCCCAAGATATAAATAGCACACATTTCTTTACAGGACAAGGTCTGAACCTATCACATCATCTAGAATTACATCATAATATTTTAACTGTGTGACTAATGAATTAAAAAGTAATTAAATCCTTAAAGTTTCATGTTATCCAAATCACAGAATATTTATGATGTCACAACTCAGTGAAGAGACAACAAGCACTGGTAGCACTTTCTTCTTAGAAACAATATTTGAAGACTTCTAAAAGAGCTAGAAGGGATTTAAGAAATTATGTTTCAGATGAAGCAATCCAGGCAGGTTTAGTGGCTTGGCAGAAGTTACAATGCTGGTTAGTGGGAGAGCTGAAGCTTTTTTTAAGAAGTCACTTTTTTTTTTTTTTTTTTTAGTCTTTTCCTTTATGCCAGACTGGTTTGAAACATAACAATTCTTTATGACCTAGTAAAAAAATGAAGCAGGAAAGCAGACAGTTATGAATATTTTGATGAAATATTATCTCCGTTCACTAGTATTCTGCTTCTGTGATAAGAGGAAATTTGGAAATGAATATTGCAAGAATAACTGGTTTAAAAAAATATACCACTGAACACAGCTATTTCAGAATGAACAAACTGTCAATTTTAGTCCAAAACAGTATAGAAAATTTCATCTTGGTATTTTGTTTTAGTATCGAAGTTATTTCTTTCGGGTTTCTAGACACTGTTTTGCTGGTTTTCGTAATTGTCCATAAGGTTCTTTATTGTGGCTAAGAGATCCAGTACTAGTTGTAACATTTGTCATGTTTAAAATAATTTGAGTTCACAAATAGCTTAAAGACTTAAATATAAGACATGACAATTTAAAATGTAGTTAAAAATAACTTCATTTTTTAAAACTTTTTGATAGATGTATAATTTGTGGAAATTTAATTATTTTCTAAGTTCATATTTAAAATATTAATTGACAAAATCAAACCCTCAAATATAAAAATGCTGATTGTTCAAAAATATCATTTTTTCTACCAAGTGTTTCAACATGTCATATACTCAATTGAAAGTGTATCTTCCAAGCTCTTTTAAAATATATGAATAGTAATAAAATATAGTATATATTACTAAAAAAAAGACATGACAGCATAAAACTAGAAGACAATATAGACAAAATATTCCCTGACATAAATTATACCAATGTATATCAATGTCTTCTTAGATCAGTCTCCCAAGGCAATAGAAATAAAAGTAAAAATAGACACATGGGACCTAATCAAACTGAGAAACTTTTGCAGAGCAAAGAAACCATAATTTAAAAAAAAAAAAAAAAACAAGAAAAAAAAAACAGCCTATGGAATGGGAGAAAATATTTACAAATGATGCAACTGACAAGGACTTAATTTCCAATGTACACAAACAGCTCATGCAACTCAATAACAAGAAAACAAATGAGCCAATCAAAAAGAGAACAGAAGACCTAAATAGACATTTCTCCAAAGAGGACATACAGATGGCCAATAAGCACTTGAAAATATACTCAATATCACTAGTATCAGAGAAATGCAAATCAAAACTACAGTGAGGTAACACCTCACACTGGTCAGAATGGCCCTCATTAAAAATTCCATAAATAACAAATCCTGGAGAAGGTGTAGAGAAAAGGGAACCCTCCTCCATAGTTGGCGGGAATGTAAACTGGTGCAGCCACTATGGAAAATAGTATGGAGGTTCCTCAAAAAACAAAACTAGAGTTGCATGTGATCCAGCAATCCAATTCTTGTGTGCATATCTGGAGAAAACCATAATTTGAAAAGATACATGCACCTTTATGTTCACAGCAGCACTATTCACAATAGCCAAGACATAAAAACAACCTAAATGTCCAATGACATCTAAGTGGATAAAGATGTGGTATACATACACTGCAATATTACTCAGCCATAAAAAAAGAGTGAAATAATGCTATTTGCAAGCAACATGGACAGACCTAGAGATTATCACAGTAAGTGAATTAAATCAGAAAGAGAAAAACAAAAGTCATACAATGCCACGTATATGTGAAATCTAAAATAGGACACAATGAATTTATCTACAAAACGGAAATAGATTCACAGGCATAGAAAAGAGATTTGTAGTTGCCAAGGGGGAGATTCAGCTGGGGAGGAATGGATTGAGAGTTTGGGATTAGCAGATGCAAACTATTATCTAAAGAATGAATGAACAACAACTAATAGCACAGGGAACTATACTCAATATTCTGTGATAAAAGATATTGGAAAAGAATATGAAAAAGAAAAATAATAATTTGAGTTCATATTTTTTTTTTAGAGCTTTTGGAAATCATCAGTTGAGGAAAAGTTTTAGGGGGTCAAATAATCCTACAGGTCAGTATGTCAGTGATGTTTTAATGGCAAAGGATCATCAAATTTGCCTTTTTTTGCTCACCAACTCGCACACACTCATGATAGGTTCCAATTCCTTCCACATATCACTCAATTTACATTTATGTTTCTTTCAAGAAATCTATGACCTTGATACACATGTTTCTCTGTATCATGCATTGCTATATGGACCTTAGAGTTTTTGTTTTCTTGAGAAAATCATTTACTTTTTACAAACCTGGTTGACACCGTTAAGTGTTACAAAGTGTAATGCTCCTAACATGAACAATTGTGTATTAACATAAGTAGAAACTCTAGAATTAATTTTTTGAAAGAACACCAAACCTGAAAATGATTGCATATTATAATTTAAATTACCTGCAGTTTTGAACCTAATGTTTAAAAATGTATTAGAATTAGGTAGACCTAACATTTCCTACTTAAATTCAGAAATGTAGATATAGGCAGATGTACTGTTAGAATAAAATTAGGGAATTCTCTGGTGGCCTAGTTGTTAATGATCCCACATTGTCACCACTGTGGCTTGCTTGGGTCACTGCTGAGGCTCTGATTCCATCCATGGCCTGGGAACTTGCACATATTGCAGGTGTGGCCAAAAAAAAAAGTAATAAAAGGAATAGATGGATTTACATGATTACACTCTTTATTTGGCAGAAAGATAAATTAGAAATGTACTTAAGCTTTTAATAATAGGACCTCCCTCCTACATATAATAAAGACAAATGGAACAGAAGCCTTGGCAAGACATTACATATTAATAAAAATGCATAGCCAGATGATTGTCAGTTTATTCATTGTTTATTTATATACTTACTGAAGAAACACAATTATTCAAGCAGTTTCTCAGCATTGAGATAAATGGTAGAAACTCTTATTCTGTTTAAAGAGTATAAATCATCAAATGATTGTCTGCATGTGAAAATATCATGAAGGCTAAGTTTAGAATGAGCAGAGACAAAATGCTCCACACACAAAAATAAGTAATGTATAATTCATACAAGGCATAATATCAAGAGAGGAATTATTCCCTGTTATCTTGGCTAGCACCTACATGGTATTGTCTTAGCCTGGGTGCTCCAGAATGTACCCTGAGCCAAGGATGGAAATGATTATGCTTCACTGATACAATCACACAGCAACGGTGAACCAAGGAAGCATGTGCAGCCATGCAAACGAATGCACACATGCGCCAGCTTCCCTCCAACATGTGTCAGGAAAATAAAGAGCGACTGGGCAGATGTGTCCAATTGGCCCACCGGGACTTCACTGTATATTGTGTAAAGGATATACAGATATCACAGGATATTCTGTAAAAGACATTGTGCCTTGAAATATTATATGGGAGAAAGATAGTAAGTGATGGATCTGTCACCTCTCTTCCGTCTCCTGTTCCCCTGGGTCAAATTTCACTCCAAGGCTTATCAAACCCCTCTCCACCTGCTTGATTGAATTACCTGGGCTCCTCTAGGAGCCCACTCTGGGTAAAAGATCCATATCCCAAGTGGGCAGCAGATCCAAGGATGGAAGTAGAAAAAGGAGCCAACCTTCCCCTGGGTGCTGCCAGTCAGCCTGGCTGCACAAGGGGAGCAGTGTGCTACAGGAAGGGCCCAACATGCCCAGAACCCAGGCCACAGAACCATGAGGGCCTGAACAAAGTTGTTTGGTATAGGATGCTGTGACAGAAGCCAGTAGCTGGTGGTCCAAAAAGCAGGTGGCATGGAGGAAATCCAAAGAAGCAAATGATATTTGGGTCGGATGCAAGTGTCCATCCTATAATTTCTTGTTTTATTTTTACATATTTGAAATATTTAGTAATTGAAAATGAATGATGGGGTGTCGGGAGACATGTTTCTACAATCTTAGCCTCTTTGCTTCCATTTTCGATGCTAAAAACTCCATCTTGTCCTGCTTTACTTTACCCCATATTCCTGCTTAAAAAATCATTGCAGTGCTGATAACTTAAGCTTAAGAACAAAGACCTAAAGGCATAAGTTATTCATATGGTCAGGTGAATGAGGACATAATGCATTGGTCTAGGCATGCCAAACCTATACAGATAGGTATGATATGTATAGGTATCATACAGCACGATATGTCCTCTGAAGAATAAGAGGAGGAGTTCCCGTCATGATGCAGTGGTTAACGAATCCGACTAGGAACCATGAGGTTGCGAGTTTGGTCCCTCCCCATGCTCAGTGGGTTAACAATCCAGCATTGCCGGGAGCTGTGTTGTAGGTTGCAGACGCGGCTCGGATCCCGCGTTGCTGTGCCTCTGGCGTAGGCCCGGGGCTACAGCTCTGATTCCACCCCTAGCGTGGGAACCTCCATATGCCACAGGAGCAGCCCTAGAAAAGACAAAAAGACAAAAAAAAAAAAAGGATAAGAGGAAGATAAGCCTCATGGCCCAAAGGGGTTTATGAAGGGTTTTTAGCAGGATATGCATCAGCAAGGAGAATTGAGGTGCAAACCTAGGCACAAGCCAGGTGCTGCAGATAGGCATGCCATTTGTGGAAGCACAATGATGATTCTCTTTTTTTTTTTATCCCACTGTACAGCAAGGTGATCAAGTTATCCTTGCATGTATACATTACATTTTTTCCCCCACCCTTTGTTCTGTTGCAACATGAGTATCTAGACATAGTTTTCAATACTACTCAGCAGGCTATGCATGGACAGCTAGCCAAGCTTCCTCAATGCTAATGATAATTAAATACCTAAAAGTCAGAATAAAAGCTTAACCATCTACCAGCTATGTGACTTTTAAAATAATAAAAGAAACTTTTTAAAATAATAAAAGAAACTTTTTAAAATAATAAAAGAACTATATCCTGAACCTGCAACCCCCTGAGACCTTGAGTCCCCCAGTTCCCACCTTTGATTAAGATAAATATCTGTATCTTGTTTTATGTTAAGTTTTTCTTAAGTTTCACAGCCCTCACCTGCTGTGCTGGTCTTGGCAATGGGGAAAAAGTAGTTTCAAATGAGTTTGGGGAAATGTGGCATAATGCTAACAGGTCACAGAAAGAGAACACAATTTTCTTAACATTTACCATTTCTCCAACAGGGAGGTTGGTACAGTTGATTACTTGAATGAACACATATGTGGTCTGCTTATTGAGTGTGAAAAATACAAGTTTCTGGAAAAAAAGAAAAAAGAGAAAAAAATAGGTCCTGTTGTGTTTCCAAAGTAGGAACCAACTGTTAAATGTAATAGAAAGAGGAATTTTGTTCAACTTTCCAATGGCCTTTTAATTCTTCTGCCCAGCAGAGGGCTAGTCTAGTTTAGAAGTTGAAGTGCTTTCTCTGAGAAATATTTAAGTAGAGACTGTAACTTTTCAGTATTCTTAGAGAAGATATTCTTACTATAGGTGCATAATAATCATCTGAGAATTTACAAGTAATTCAGAATCCTCAGCCATACCCCAAATACTCTGATTCGGAAGGTCTGATAAGCCTAGGGAATTTGTATTTTAGATCAGCACCCAGTCTCCACCAATGCACAGTGTTTTGATACAAATGGCTCACAGACTATAGTTTAAGATAATATTACATGAATGATCCTGAAGCCCCTAAGAGCCTATGACTATTTGACGATAGGAGATACATTGGTCTTCAAGTGTAATGTGCTAAATCACTAGCCTAGAAGTCAGGTGACCTGGATTCCAGCTCCAGTCCTAGTACTTTTCAGGTATACACATTTAGTACATTTATTTAACTTGCATCAATGTAGTCACTTAAACTTGTTAAGGCTGAATCAAAGTTTATGCAAATGTTAAGAATTGGAAAACACAATTCAAAGCAAGGGGATTTATATTAACTTTCCCGAAGTAATAAAATGAGATTTTTGCAATAGATAATCAGCACTCCTAAACCTAAAGATTTTCTAAGACTAAAAAGAAAGGTTTTATCAGGTCAGTGCATTTATAATTATAAAATTCAATGCTGTAATTTCTGAATAACTAAGCAAATCTAAAATGGTGTATTTTCTCTGTAATTCTGATAGTTTGTTCCTATTTCATTCTGTCTGGTAGTAAAAGAGAACATTTAGATGTTATGTTCACTATTTTGTGTGAGTCTCATGCTTGGTTTGGAGGATTCTTCTTGCTCCTCTGAGAACACCGCAAAGTATAAGGAGTATTAGCTTCCCAGGCAAGTCCATTCAGGTTCAAGCTTCAAAAGGAAGTCAATCAATGACCACCTGCTTTGAATGTCACCTTTGGCTGTAAGAGTGGGTAAAGGGACCATTATACAACAAGGCATCAGCAAGGCCTTAGTTAATGATCTAAGTTGGTACGAAGAAGATGAGAAGATAGAATTGATAAACCCTTTTCTTCCCAACCCTAATATAAAAATCAAATGCCAAACACCAGTTAGGAACTAGTGAGCAGAGACCACTGTCATGAGAAAGTGGCAAAGTCCTTATATTTGTTGTTAGCTCTGCCACCTCTTTTAGCTTTGCTCCTTTTTAACAGTTGAAATTAAAAATCTTCAAAGGAAAAAAAACAGAAACTAAAAAGTATTTCAAAAAGAAACATAATTTAGGTTGGACATATCAAAATTTATGGGAAGTAGTAAATGTATAGCTTAAATGCTTATATTACTAATAAAGGAAAAGTTGAAAATCAATTGGGCAGTTTTTTATATTTGGAAGCTAATAAACAAGAGAATCAGACCCAAAGTTAGAAAGTGAAATAAGAAAGATATGCGCCAAAGGCAATAAAATAAAAACAAAAGCTAGAAAAGGTTAATAAAGCCAAAATTGGTTCTTGAAAGGAATAAAAATGTTGATAAATTCACAGCAATATTCATTGACCATGAAAAAAAGATGTGACTTACTAATATCAGGAATAAAAGGAAAGATTTCAAGACAGATACTATAGATATTACAAGTCCAAAAAGTATTAAGAACTACTATATGACAATAAATTTGACAACTTAGAATTTTTCTGAAATAAAATGGACAGATTCCTGAAAAAAACTATACCTCATTGATGAGATAAATTTAAAATGTATGTAGCCCTTAATCTATTGAAGTAATGAAATTTGTTAGCAAAAGCACTCCTTCAAAGGTGATTTCCCTAGTGAATTCTAACGAACTTTGTTTCTTCCCTACCATTTCAAGTGTCTTTTTGTTCTGGTTCCAATTATCCTTGCATAAGAAGAAACTTTTTATATAGTTCAAAGAGAGTCAGCAATGAAGTAATCATATAATTGACCTTGTGATTGTTGCGAGGGTAGGTAGTTCACATAAGATGGTCCATCAGAGGAGTTTCCTCATGGCTCAGTGGGTTAAGGTTGGGACGTTGTCATCGTAGTACCTCAGGTTGCTTGTGGTGCAAGTTCGATCCCTGGCCTGGGCATTTTCACACACGCTGCAGATGCAGTTAAAAAAAGAAATGATGTATGACCCCGCAATCCCACTCTTGGGCATCTATCCAGACAAAACTCTACTTAAAAGAGACACATGCACCTGCATGTTCAGCACTATTCACAATAGCCAGGACATGGAAACAACCCAAATGTCCATCAACAGATGATTGGATTCAGAAGAAGTGGTATATATACACAATGGAATACTACTCAGCCATAAGAAAGAATGACATAATGCCATTTGCAGCAACATGGATGGAGCTAGAGAATCTCATACTGAGTGAAATGAGCCAGAAAGACAAAGACAAATACCACATGATATCACTTATAACTGGAATCTAGTATCCAGCACAAATGAACATCTCCTCAGAAAAGAAAATCATGGACTTGGAGAAAAGACTTGTGGCTGCCTGATGGGAGGGGGAGGGAGTGGGAGGGATCGGGAGCTTGGGCTTATCAGACACAACCTAGAATAGATATACAAGGAGATCCTGCTAAATAGCATTGAGAACTTTGTCTAGATACTCATGTTGCAGCAGAAGAAAGGGTGGGGGAAAAAATGTAATTGTAATGTATACATGTAAGGATAACCTGACCCCCTTGCTGTACAGTGGGAAAATAAAAAAAAATAAAAAAAAAATAAAAAAAGAAATGATGGTCCATCAGATGTAAGCTTGGGACTTTTTTTTTTTTTTTTGGTGGTTATGGGACATTATGTGATATAGCTCCTTAGGTATGAATCTATCTATCTCATTGGATCTGAATGACAAGCATTATGCTTTAGCAGTTCAGACATTCATTTTGCTACCTAGAGAAAAGGCAGTCTGAGGATGATGCTGGCAGGAGTGAGGCAGAAAGGAGGACCACAGGGAAACAGAACTGTGATCCTGATGTTGTCATGAGCCTCCAGACTAAACCATCACCAGAAGCCTGTTATATATCTTCATTTACACAAAACAATGACATCTTCACTACTGTTCAAGCTAATTTGAACTGGTTTTCTGTTACTGGCAATAAGGAGTGTTTGAACAAACCCTACATGAGGATCATATTTTAATCATTAAAACTTTAAAATATGTTTTAATGTATCATAAAGTAAGCCCTCCATCATCATTTATCATTCTTCTTCAAGCTCTTTTACATTTCCCATGCTTCAGTTGTTCTCAGATAACACTTTAAATCATTTTCTTAAGTTCCAAAAAATTCCCATTGGGGTTTTGGTTATAATTTTCTTAAATTATTCATTAATTTATGGAAAATAGATACCTTTATTGTTTACCGATTTAGAAACGTTGAATTCCTAGTTTGTTCATATTTTCTCTATGACAGTGTACCACAAACTGAGTGGCTTAAACAGAAATATATTGTCCAATTGTAGAGGTCAGAGTTCTGAGATCATACCTCTCCTTGAAGCTGTGAAGCATGTCCCATGTCTCTCTCCTAGCTCCTGGTCGTTTGCCGCAAACTTTGAAAATCCTTCACCATGGCAATGCAACTCTAACCTTATGGGGTGTTCTCCCTGTGTGTGTGTCTTTGCCCATCTTTCCCCTTTTTATAAGAACATCAGTCATATTGGATTAGGACCCACCCCAATGACTTCATTTTCACTTGATTACCACTGTAACTTGATTACCTCCCCAAATAAGGCCACAACAAACATACCCTTTGTTTGAAGGATACAACTCAATCCATAACAGTCCTGAAGTAGTGATTTTTATATTTCTTCCTATACATCAGCTTTTCTCAAACTGACATTCAAGGATATATACTCTTTGGTGTTAGTGAATTTTCTATCAGAATTTAAATTTTTTGAATTTCAAAATCAATTATAAATCCATTATTTAAACTAATACTGGCTAATTTCTCTTACTTGAAACACCACCACCATCACCTTGCCAAAGTCACCAAGATGCTGTCAGGAACCTGGGGAAGGCCAAAGGTCAAGAGTGCTCAGTAAAGATCATGTGAAGAAACTTTATGAAGCCAGGAAAAAGAACACATGTGAGAATCTTTCTCAGGCTAAAGGCATAAAAAAGATGAGTCAGCAAGGGAATTTAGAGAGATTGGAAGTGTGATGAGAACTCAAACCACCACTGCTGGCTTTAAATATGGAGGAAAGGAGACATGAGCCAGGGGATATGAATGGCCTCTAGAAACTGAGATTGACCCAGACCAAGCAAAGGAACAGAACAGGAACTTCTGACCTACAGCTGCATAGATCTGAATTCTGCCATAACCTGAATGATCCTGAAAGTGTGTACATGCCCAGAGCCCCCAGAAGGAGCACAGCCCTGCTGTGAACCTTGAGTTCAACCTTGTAAAATGCAAATCACAGAATTAGCTGAGTCATACAGGGCTCAGGCTTCTGACCAACAGAACTGAGATGTAATAAGTGAGTGATGTTTCAAGATGCCAAATTTGTGGTAATATGTGATGATAGTAATAGAAAATCAATACCAGTAGAGACACAACAATAAAATAATCCAGTTCCTGAGATGACAGGTATGTGAGATAGATTTAACAGTTTTAACAGATGTCTAGACTGCATGAGAAAGACCAGTGAACTTGAAGAAATAGCAGCAAAACTACCCAAAATACAACAGAGAGAGACACCCCCCCCACTGGAAAACAGGGACTTCATTTTTAAAATGAATAAAGCACAAAAAAACCCACATGATCATTCTTAATAGATGCAGAAAAAGCATTTAACAAAATCCTTTCATGATGAAGACATTCAACCCACAAAAAAAGAGAGGAATTTCCTCAATGTAATAACAGCATGTACAAAAAACTCCCAATTAACATCATAATTAATAGTGAAAGACTGAATGTTTTCCCTCTAGCATCAGGAACAATAAAAATCTGCTCTCATCATTTATATATAACTAAAGGTCAGAAAAACAAATAAAATACATCCAGATTGAAAAATGAAAATATGTATAAAGTTTACACAAACAAACCCTTACATCTTTATCTATACTTATTTCTATATCTATGTATTGAAAACCATAAATTTACACTGATTTCTCCAATTCCAACTCATACCACAGAGTTCATTCTACTTTCTCCTTTCCTATATTTGTAATTCCCTTCTCCAGTAGTCCTGAACAAGTTTACTCCCTGGATCACTACCCTATGTAACTAAACTCCCTTTGCCACATCATCCTCCACCTGGTCTCTCACCTCACTTAGGCTCTGATAGCCTATTGGGCTTCTCTTGCCTATGCAGTCACCCATGTTCAGTCACTACTGTCACCAGCTTGAACACTTTCCTCCAACTTGGACACCCTCCTCATCTTCACCAGCCCTCTCCTGACTGCCTCTCCATGCTCACTCTCACTCTGTCATGAAGTTCTGCTCCTCACTCCTCTGGGAGTCCTACATCCCACATGAGGCTACAACCACTGCCCCTTTCTCACCCAGATGCTCCACGTAATGGTTTTTAGGCTGAATTATTAAGGAAGGAGGGACAGAAGGAAGGAAGAAAGGGATATTTGTCCTCTGACTATTCCTTACTTTCTTCCTAATCCATCAAAGTTATTTAGTAAGTTGCATACTATGTGAACCACAAATCCCACTACTAGGCATATACACAACAGTACATATGTGCACCAGAAAATAAGTACAATACTTTTCATAGAAGCATTTTCCATAATAGCTAAACACTATGGGTGTTGGACTGCACCTTCAGGCCCTATGCTTGCCCAGCTTCAAGACTGAAGAAAGAGCCCAGAGTCAGCAACAGAGACATCAATGGTTTAGTGAATGGGAGAGCTTACATGTCTGAAGTAAGGTCATGGATGACATCACACAATGTGCAGAAGATGGGGGGCAGGACATGGCACAGGCTTCACTCTAAAGGGAAGGGGAAATTGCCAGGTATAGGGAAAATTGGCATAAGGTTTGTTTATCAGTTAGCAGGGAAACTAGCAGGGAGGCACACCCCCTCAACACCACTTCGATAGGAGCAAAAACAAGCTGGAGTCTGGGGCGTGTATGTAGGTAGGTCAGTCCTGTGAGAAGGTTTCAGTGAAGCAGGCATTGCTGGAGCAGGGAAATGTACAGAGAGCAAGAGAACAGCCATCTGAGTGCCCTGACCATACATTCTACCCATCTATCCTTTACAATCTGGGTCTACCCTCTTCCACAATATCCCTGGGGGTAAGGTACATAAAGGGGCACTGCAAATAGGTTCCATGACTATAGCACAGATGGCACCAGAGCCAATCACTTACTGGTTCAATGGAGGGGGGGTCAATAGCAGCAGTGCTCTGTCTAATTACAAGGAAGTTGGAGCCAATCGTGGTATCCACAAACCCATAGCCACTGCCATGGGGAAGGGAAGGCCCTAGCTCTAATACAACCATTCTAGTGGCCTATGCAGGAGTCAACAGTCACCATACAGGTCTGTGACCCCACATTACATTCATTGTCATGGAGGAGGATCAACTAAGTCTTCTTAGACATGTTACAATGGGACTTAAAATGTTAGTCCCACTAGTTGGACTTGTGAATCCAAAAGCCGGTCTATTTGATTCCACACAGCATAGCTTGGGGGGCTCATGAGCAATCAGTTGTAAAGTAACACTTATCATTGGGGTCCTTCTGATGTATTGGCATGTGAGACAGTAAGATTGTGAGAGTCTTTTCCCTCCATTGTCAGCTGTCCCTACATAGTTACATTAGCTGGGTTGATTTTTCATGGAAGTCCAGAGGAGGATGAAAACGGCATCTTGCTGTAGACCCAGATATTAGACTCATTCTGCAGTGAGGCAAGTTTCTGCTTAGTTCTCAAATAGATTTCCTCCCTTAGGCTAGGGACAAAATATAAGACATCTAACAACATAGGGGAGGTCATATCAATTAAGTAAAATATAAGCAGAAACCACATTCTGAGATAATACCACACTTGCCTGTGGTTTCTGTGCTGGTCTGCAATATTGTTTAGAAAAACTCAACTTTTCAGTAATATAGGAATGTGTCTTAAATCACATCTATAAGATCAGAGACAAGATGGTGGAGCAGGACTTGAAGATCATCTCCTCTCATGAGTACATCAAAATTGCAATTAACTACTGAAAAACCATCAATTTAAAAAAAAAAAACACCAGAACATACCAAAAAAGATATTCCACATGAAAAGATAAAGAAGAAAACACAATGGTAGGATGGGGCTTCTTCTTCGATGGTAGGAGGGATAATTGTGATATAATCAAATCCCATACCCCCTGGTGGGCAACCCACAGACTGGACAATAATTATATCACAGAAGTGAGTTCTATGCCCCATGTTAGGCCTCCCAGCTCAGGGGTCTGGCATCAAGATGAGGAGCCCCCAGATCATTTGGCCTGATGACAAGCAGGGCTTGCGTGCAGGAGCTCTAGAGCACTCAGGGAAAAGAACTGCAAGCAAGGCATCATGCACACTGGGAACCAAGGCAAAGCAATAACTTTATAGAAGCCTGGGCCAGGCTTACTTCTTGGTCTCTGAGGGTTTCCTGGGTAGGTAGAAAGTGGCTGTAGAACTGAGATCATAAAATCTGGTGACAGATATTATTAGAGTTTTCATCTACTTGAAATTTTGCTGGAGGAAGACATCTTGCTTGGGTAATTAGCACCAAGTTCTGGCCATCCCAGTAGCCTGTGGGCTCCAGTGATGGAATACCTCAGGCTAATCAACCAAAAGTGGTACAACACAGCCTCTGCCCATCAACAGTCAGGCTGCCTAAAGACTTTCTTAGCCCACAGTCACTTCTAGATATGCTCCTTGACACTGTCCTGCCCAAGAGAGGTCCATGTCCTAGCTTCACATGCCAAGGGTATGCACTGGCCCATACCACAAGGAAGCCTACATTAACCTCTATTTAATTTTCACCCTCCAGAGAGAACACAGTGAAACAAGAAAACTATAATCCTGCAGCTTGGAGAACTGAGTCCACAAAAACAGTTCAGAACCTACCCTAGGACCAATTGGTCCCTGGTGCTTGGGTGATGGGAGGGGAGTGTGCTGCTAAAATATACAGAAAATCCTCTACAGAGGTCCACTTCTCCAAAGTCAAGAAACATAACTAGCCTTTTACACATATGAAAACAAACAGACAGAAATTTAGACAAAATGAGATAGCAGAGGAACATGTTCTAGACAGAGGAACAAGATAAAACCCCAGAAGAAAAAGTAAGTGACATGGAAATTGGCAATTTACCTGATAAAGAGTTCACAGTAATGATTGTTAAGATGATCCAAGATCTCAGGAAAAGAATAGACGCACAGAGTAAAAAGATACAAGAATTTTTAAACAAAGAGTTAAAAAATATAAATAACCAAACAGATTTGAAGAATAAAATAACTGGAATGAAAACTATAGCAGAAGGAATCAATAGCAGAATAAATGAGACAGAAGAATCATTAAGTGAGCTGGACAGAATGGTGGAAATCACTGGAATGGAACAAAATCAAGTAAAACAAATGTGGAGTTCCCATCATGGCTCAGCATTTAACAAACCTGACTAGGATCCATGAGGATGCAGGTTCAATCCCTGGCCTTGTTCAGTGGGTTATGTATCTGGCGTTGCTCTGGCTGTGATGTAGGCCAGCAGCTATAGCTCCAATCCAACCCCTAGTTTAAGAGACCTCTGGGACAGCATCAGATGTACCAAGATTTGTATTATATGAGTCTGAGTAAGAGAAGAGAGAGAGAAAGAGCCTGAAAAAAATATTTGAAGAAATAATGGCTGAAAATTTGCCTAACATGGAAAATGAAATGGTCACTCAAGTCCAGGAAGCAGAGAGTTCCATAAAGGGTTAACCCAAGAAGGAATATGCCAAGATGCCTAGTCATCAAACTGACAAAAATTAAATATAAAGGGAAAATGTTAAAAACAAAAAGGGAAAAGCAACAAACACTATTTGCTAAAAGCTGGGTAGGAATATTAATATCAGACAAAATAGACTTTAAAATAAAGACTTTTATAAGAGACAAGGACATTAAATGATGTTCAAGGAATCAATCCAAGAAGATGATATAATAATTGCAAATAACATATCCACCCAACATAGGAGTACCTCAATATATAAGGCAGATGTTAACCAACATAAAAGGAGAAATTGACAATAACACAATAATAGTGGAGGAGTTTAACACAACACTTACATCAATGGACAGATCATTAAGACAGAAAAACAACAAGGAAACACAGGCCTTAAGTGAAATATTCGACTAGAAGGAATTAATCAATATTTATAGAGCATTCTGATCAAAAGCAGCAGAATACACTTTCATTTCAAGTGCCCTTGGAACATTCGCCAGGATGGATAACATGCTGGGCCACAAAGCAAGGCTCAGTAAATTTAAGAAAATTTAAATAATATCAAGAATCTTTCCTGACAATAGCTCTGTTAGATTAGAAACCAACTACAAGAATGAAACTGAAAAACACAAACACATGGTGACTAAATAATATGCTACCAAACAACCAATTGATTTTTGAAGAAATCAAATAGGAAATAATACCTAGAAACAAATGACAATAATCATTTTGCACAATGATCCAAAATCTATGAGACAAAGCAAAAGGTGTTCTAAGAGGGAAGTTTATCATAATACAAACTTACCACAGGAAAGAAACAAACAAATCAAAAACTCAAATAAAAAAACCTTACCTTACACCTAAAGCAACTAGAGGAAGAAGAAAGAACAAAACCCAAAGTTAGTAGAAGAAAAGCATAAAGATCAAAGCAGATAAAGGAAATATAGACTAGGAAGAGAATAGAAAAAATAAATGAAACTGAAAGCTGGTTCTTTGAAAAGACAGACAAAATTGATAAACATTTATCCATACTTAATAAAAAAGGGAGAGAGCTCAAATCAATAAAATTAGAAATGAAATAGGAGAAATTACAATGAACACCACAGAAATACAAAGGATCTTAAGAGACTAATACAAGCAACTCTATGCTAATGAAAGGGACAACTTAGAAGAAATGGATGAATTCTTAGAAAGGTACAATCTCCCAAGACTGAACCAGGAAGAAGTAGAAAATATGAATAGACAATTGCAAGTACTGAAATTGAAACTAATTTAAAAATTTCCAACATACAAAAGTCCAGGACCAAAGGGCTTCACAGGCAAATTCTATCAAACATTTAGAGAAGCATTAAAACCTATCTTTCTGAAAAGCTTCCAAAAGATTGTAGAGGAAGGAACATTCCCAAAACTCATTCTAGGAGGCCACCATCGCCCTAATTCCAAAACCAGACAAAAAATACCACAAATTAAATTATAGTCCAATATCACTGATGAATATAGATTCAAAAATCCTCAATAAAATATTAGCAAACTGAATCCTGCAGTGCATAAAAATATCATATACCATGACAAAATGGGTTTTTCCAAAGTTCATGAGGATGGTTCAGCATATACAAATCAATGTGATATACTACATTAAAGAAAAGACAAAAACCACATGATCATCTCAATAAATGCAGAAAAATCTGACAAAAATTCAGCATTCATTCATGATAAAAATTCTTACCAACATGGGTATAGACGGAACATATCTCAACATAATAAAAGCTATCCATGACAAACTCACAGACAATACACTGCTCAACAGTGAAAGGCTGAAAGCCTTCCTGTTAAAATCCAGAACAAGGGAAGGATGCCCACTCTCACCTCTTCTATTCAACATAGTATTAGAAGTGCTGGCCATGCCAATCAGACAATAAAAAGTAATAAAATATATCCAGTTTGAAAGGGAAGATGTAAAATTGTCATTATATGCAGATGACATGATAGTATATATAGAACACCCTAAAGATTGCACAGAAAAACTAGTAGAACTAATAAATGAGTTTAGCAAAGTAGCAGAATTTAAGATTATTATTCAAAAATTGGTTGCATTTCACTAAACTAACAGTAAAATATCAGAAAGGGAACCTAAAAACACAATACTTTAAAAAATTTCCTGGCGTCCCTGTTGCCACTCAGTGGGTTAAGAAACCGACATAGTATCTGTGAATCCTCAGGTTCAATCCCTGGACTTACTCAGCATTGCCACAAGCTGCAGCATATGTTGCAGATGTGGCTTGCATCCCATGTTACTCTGGCTGTTGTATAGGCTGGCAACTGCAGCTCTGATTCGACCCCTAGCCGGGGAAATTCCATATACCACAGGTGTGGCCATAAAAAAATAAAATTCCCTCCCACCAAATAAAATTGTTAGGAATAAACCTGACCAAGCAGGTGAAAGACTTATACACTGCAATGTCTGAAACATTAGCAAAGGAAACTAAAGATGTTTTAAGTAAGTTGAAAAGATAGCCCATGCTCTTGGATTGGAAGAATTAACATTGTTAAAATAGCCATACTACCCAGAGCAGTCTACAGAATTTATGTGACCCCTGTAAAATTACCTATGACATTTTTCACAGAAATAGAACAAATTATCTTAAAATGTATATAAAACAATAAAAAAACAAGAATTTGCAAACAATCCTGAAGAAAAAGAACAAAGCAGGAGGGCATAACCCTTTCAGACTTCAGACAATATTATAAAGCTACATTAATCAAATCATCATGGTACTGGCACAAAAACAGACGTATGGATGAATGGAAAAGAAGAGAGAGCCCAGAAATAAACCCACACACTTAAGGTCAATTAAACTTTGACAAAGGAGCCAAGAATATACAATGGGGAAAAGAGTTTCTTCATCAAGTGGTGTTGTGAAAGTTGGATAGCCACATGTAAATCAATGTTGTTAAAACATACCCTCACACCTTACACAAAAATAAGCACAAAATGGCTTAAAGACTTAAACATAAGACATGATCACATTATAAACTCTAAAAAAGAGCACAGGGAAAACATTCTCTGACATAAATTGTACCAGTGTTTCCTTGGGTCTCTCCCAAGGTAATAGAAATAAAACCAAAAATAAACAAATGGGACCTGATCATACTTACACGATTTTTGTATGGTGAGGGAAACCATAAACAAAACAAAAAGAAAACCTATAGAATGGGAGAAACTATTTGCAAATCATGCAACTGACAAGGGCTTAATTTCCAAAATATACAAACAGCTCAACAACAACAACAAAAAGAAGTCAATCAAAAAGGGGGCAGACGATCCCAATAGACATTTCTCCAAAGGGGACATATACATGACAAATAGGCACAAGAAAATGTGCTCATCATCAATAATTATTAGAAAAATGCATATCAAAACTATGATGCGGTGCCACCTCACACCAGTCAGAATGGCCATAATTAAAAAGTCCACCAATAAACAAATTCTAGGAAGGGTATAAAGAAAATAGAACTCTCCTATACGGTTGATGGGACTGTAAGTTGGTACATACACTATGGAAAACCATATTGAGGTTCCTCAGAAAACTAAGGATGGAGTTACCATCTGATCCAGCAATCCCACTCCTAGGAGTATATCCAAACAAAACTATAATTCAAAAAGATATATGTACCCCTATGTTTATAGCAGCGCTATTGATAATAGCCAAGCTAAATGTCTATAGACAGATGAATATATAAAGAAGATGTGAGATATATATACATATATACACACACACATAGCCATAAAAAAAATGAAATAATACCATTTGCAGAAATATGAATGGAACTAGAAATTATCATACTTAGTGAAGTAAGTCAGAAATAGAAAGACAAACACTTTATTATATCATCACATAGAATCTAAAATATGACACAACTGAACCTGTCTATGAAACAGAAACAGACTACTCAAGGACAAGGGGAACAGACTTGTGGTTACCAAGGGTGGATGGTTAGGGGAGGGTTGAGTGGGAGGTTGGGGTTAGCAGAAGTAAGTTATTATACATGGAGGGGATAAACAACAAGGTTCACAGGAACTATATTCAATGTCCTTTGATAAACCATAGTGGAAAAGAATATTTAAAAAGAGTGTGTGTGTATGTATATATATCTGAATCACTCTGCTGCACAGAAGAAATTAACGCATTATAAATCAACAATCCTTCAGTGAAAAAAGAAATTGGAAAAATATGAAAAAAAAATTACAAGTACTGAAATTGAATCTGTGATTAAAAACTCTCAACAACAACAAAAAACAGTCTAGGATGAGATGGCTTCATAGGCCAATTCTACCGAACATTTAGAGAAGAGTTAACACCTATCCTTCCAAAACTCATCCCCAAAATTGTAACTCATACTATGAGGCCAACATCACTCTGATGCCAAAACCAGACAAAGATGACACAAACAAAATTACAGGCTAATATCACTGATGAACAGAGACATGAACATCCTCAACAAAATACTAGTAAACAGAATCCAACATTAAATTAAAAGATCATACACCATGATCAAGTGGGATCTATCCCAGAGATGCAAGGATTTTTCAATATTCACAAATTAATCCATGTGATACATTATATTAACAAATTGAGGAATAAAAAACACATGATCATCTCAGGAGATGAAGAAAAAGCTTTTGATAAAATTCAATATTTATGATAAAAACTCTCCAGAAAGTGAGCAGAGAGGGAAAATACCTCAAAATAATAAAGGCCATACATGACAAACTCACAGCTAACATCAAACTTAAAGGTGAAAAGCTGAAAGCGTTTCTTCTAAGATGAGGGTAAGACAATATGTTCACTCTACACTTTTACTCAACAGAGTTTTGGAAATCCTATCCACATAAATCAGAGAAGGAAAAAAATAAAAGGAATCTAGATTTGAAAAGATTAAGGAAAACTCACTATTTGCAGGTGATATGATACTATACATAGAAAATCCTAAAGGTTATCACACTAAGTGAAGTAAGCCAGACAAAGACAAATATCATATGATACTGCTTATATGTGCAATCTAAAATAAAAATGATGCAAATGAACTTATATACAAAACAGAATTAGACCTACAGACATAAGAAACCAATCTTACGGTTACCAAAGGGGAAAGAGGCGAGGAAGTTTGGGGTTAACATACATACATTACTATATATAAAACAGACAAAAAACTAGGACCTAATGTAAAGCACAGGGACCTCTACTCAATATTTCGTAATAACCTCCGAGGAAAAATAATCTGAAAAAGTATATACACAAACACAAACACACATATAACCGAGTTACTTTGTTGTACACCTGAAACTAACACATTATAAACTGACTATATTTTAATTTTTAAAAAAGAGAAAAATGAATCAAGATTTTAAATAATTGAGTCTAAAATGGCCATGTAGTTTACCTTGGGTATCTGAATAACAGCTACTCCATTTTTATTCTCAAATGCATCCTCTTCCTCAATGGTCAAAGAAGATGTACAATGCATGTCTGAAAGGCCACAAAACAGGCTGCTCTGGTCAGTAAAATTTAAGTTAAACCACATATAAGCCTTTGACTTCCCCAAACCTCAACATGTGTAGATTTTTCCATCATTTCCCCTTTTGATTCCAAATATTTCAATAGAAAGCACTCATGATCAAAATATCCATCCCATGATGCTGCGGTGCTGGCTCCTACCCCAGGTTCAGATCATGTCCCTCGATGCTGGGGGTCCTTTATATTTGCCTAGTCAGTCACACTGTAGGAAAACTAATCAGGTCTCATGACAGGCTCGGAGATATGTTAATGGAAAAACACTCTATAGGCCATATATTTTATCATTTATACCTAATTGTCACACAAAATTGCACATATGCTTTTAGCTACAGACTCAAAGCAAGCAGGGTTACAACTTTAGTAATCTCTATGACAACTAAATAATTTTTTCCCTCCTGTATATCAGAGCAAAATTATGGCTTACAAAATGACTTTCATAAATATAGACTTCAATTAGTAGAACTAGAATTTAATGTCCACTTAAACATATTTATCTCTCTAAAATTATTCTCACCTCCAAAACATACAGTCAAAGCAAGACTAGTTTGTCTGCCAAACAAGTCTGGTCCATTGACCACATAGGCACCTCCAAACTTGCTGTGGTAGATTCCTCAGAAGTAGTCTCAGAGTAAATATTTAAGTCCTCTTAAGGCCAGGAAAGCCATGTCAAAGGCCGACCATCAGGCTTTGCCTTGGTGGATTTCTCTTTTACAGAGGTCCCCAAAATATCCAGATTCCTGAGCATGTCTTTCCCATTCACCTGATAAAACTCTTCAGACCCTAAGAGTCTCCAGTTCCTGGAGAGACCAGGCGGAGAGAAAGAATATTTTTTCAATTCTATCCACAGAGGTATGTATAATATACCAAATTTCTCTAAGTCATAACTGACTTGAGGGAAAGGGCCTTCTTACATCAGGAAAACACATTCCAGACAAAAATTCATAAAAATTATAACCATATTCACCAATTAATTCAGGAACCAATCCTTTTGTTAACTTTTTATGAAGCCAAAAAATGTGGGTTTTTTTTTTGTTTTTTTTCCACTAGGGATTTTTAAATTTTTACCCAGTTCAGTGGTATTGAGGCAGGAGATAGCTGAGCTCTAGGATAGGTATTTACCACTAGCCTTTTCTTTACACTTACTGAGGAAGAAGATAGGTGGGCTCTGGGACAAACATTTACAACAAACTTCAAGACAGAAATAACAACAGGCACAAGGCACATAACTGGTACTTGTCTTCTGTGAACTTTTTGGCCAAAAGATGCATATGCAGATCAGGGAGGGCTCTGGGTCTGGTCAGGCGTAGCAAAATACAATAAAGTAATTGGCTAAAGGAAGACAAAGACCTTAGAAGACTATCCCATATAAGTGTTTTAACTCACTTCTCTGCTGAGCTCCTCATTTAGGGGCATGCCTGCACCCTCACTTCTCCTTTGGGTGTGTATTACAGCTTTGCTTCTGCCTTAGTATTTATCTAAAACTAATTCTCTGTATTTCTGTGCTCTCTCACATGTTATACTGTGTTTCTAACAATAAACTTCATACCTATCTTTACAGTCTTTGCCTCCTTGAAACATTCTGGCTTTCAGCAGGGGCAAGAATCAGGGAAATTCTGCTTTCATTCACTAGTCTAGTGGCTAGGCTTCCTGGTTTTCACCCAGGCTACCCAGATTCAATTCCTGAGCAGAGAATTAAGATCTTGATTTTAGCCATCACCCACTGCTATCTCTCTGAAATCAGTATAATCTAAAATTTATCAGAGATCTGTCAAAAGGTCTTTCCTATGAATCTTCTTGAAGATGAAACTCTTTTACAAAATCATCAGAGTACAACAATAATGGTCTATAAATGACAAAAGATTTTAAAAGGCACAATGTAATCAATGAAGACACTTGGTTATGATAACTAGAATTAGGACATTATAATTTTAACCCTTAAAAATCTTAATAGTCATCTCTGGCAGAAACCAAGAAGCAGGTAATTGTGAGTTGTTTGTCATACCAGCATTTCCTGTTTGACAAACTTACGCTTTAGTTTCATTATGATAAACTTATGCCTCTCCTAAGAAGGCAAAGTTAGGTAAATTTAGATCCACCCAGCAATTAATGTTCCAATATTTTATCATATATGAAATGACCCGGATATCAATGAATTCCCTGCACTTACTTTAGTTTCAAGTTACCAAAAATCTGCAGAGTATTTGACATACTCATTCCTTCCCTAAACATAAACATTCCTATAGAGTTTACCAAAACCTATTTTTTTCCTTTCACTCTTAGAGATCACTTTTGATTAAAGTTCTAGAGCACCCAGGTAGATCATTTACATCTCAAAGGCACAAGGAAGAAATACTAGTTCCTTCTAGACAGCTAGCTTGACCAATTACAAAAGGCTCACTTTAATACAATAGCAAAGCCATTTTAGGCCATTGTTCTCCAGATCTCTTGGCAGTTCTTATTCTTCAAAGAAACCACCCTAGTGCCCTACTTAGTAGCAGACAGCCACGCAGGACTTCCCCTGAAACTTTGGGGATCACCCCTGGAACTTTTAGGCCCCACACTTTTTAGTGGATGGCCACCCCAGGATTACACCCATAACGTTCAAGCCTCATATGTTAGTGGAAGATTCCAGCAACATTTCATTCCTATCCTTATTTCCACACATCTCTACACTCATGGGAGTTTCCTCATCTCCTGGCTGCTCTGCCAATTTTGGGGCTACACCCCATAGGTCTGCAAGCTCTGTGTTTGCCCAGCTTCAAGATCAAAGACAGTTTGGAGTTGGAGACAGAGATGTCAATGGTTTAGTGGATGGGGGAACTTACATGTTTGATGCACAGTCCTGCAGCAATACCCTACCATGTGCAGCAGACTGTTGGTAGAACTTGGTGTCAGGCTTTGCTATGGAGAGTAAGGGAGGTTAACAGTTATAGGGGGATTTGACATCAGATTGGCTCATTAGTTACCAGGGAAACCAGAAAGGAGCACACCTCTCACCTCCCCTTTGATAAGAATAATCACCAGCTGGAGCAGGGGGATGTATATAGGCATTCACTGATTTGGAAGTTCAGTCCTGTGTGTAGGTAGGTGAAGCAGGCGCTGGTTGAGCAGGGGACATACTGAGAGCACAAAGTAGGATAATGTCCTTCAACAATTTACTGAAGAAATAAATAAGTAAAGTGCCATATTTTTGCAGTGAAATACTATACACCAATGAAAATGAACTAC
This sequence comes from Phacochoerus africanus, assembly GCF_016906955.1. NCBI lineage: Eukaryota > Metazoa > Chordata > Mammalia > Artiodactyla > Suidae > Phacochoerus > Phacochoerus africanus. Next base: position 54,301,997 of record NC_062558.1, on the reverse strand, counting down.
TACATATGCAACAGTATAGATGAGTCTCACAGCTGATTTAAAAAGGTCAGATTCCAAAACAGTAAACATGGCAATGTAACAAGCAGGCAAAAGTAAACCCATGATTTTAAAGTTAACTTGAGGGAAGGGGAGGGATTTTGTAGCTGAGAAAGGGCACAGGCTCTCTTGAAATGCAAGTGGGTTACATTTGTATATCTGGGTTCTATGTTCACTATGTGCTAATTCAACTGCACATTTTTCTACAGACATGTTGTTCTTGTACTTTAAAAAATATTTAAACCAAAGTTGGTTTTTATTTCTCATTTAGTATTTTCATTTTTATTTTCCAGTAGGGAGGATGATCATGGTACTAGCCTACAAGAAACAAAGTCCCTCCTCCCTGTACTTTGTATGGATTTTTAAATAGCACGTTACTGAAACATTTTTAAAGAACAAATCTCATTTGTTTTATTAGATGGTGAACTCTTGAAGGGCAGCCTTACTGCCTTATTCTGATTTTATTCAGTAGTGCCTAGAATAATTTTCAACAACTTAGAATTACTCAGTGTTTGTTAAACGAATGAGCACATGACTTTTGCCACTTGAGTTGGTGCTGTGAGTGGTATTTTAGGTTTCACTTTTCCAAAAATACTTTTTGATTGACTTTGATATTTTGACTTTCTTGTAAAGCCCCCGTTTGAATGGGCCTTTGATTTAATCTTACTGAGGCCTTGGATTTGGGGGCTGGGTCAAGATTCTGGTGGAACTCCTTCCTTCTGAAATTGTCTCAGCCCTGGCAGTGAAACTAAGCAAACTAATTAACACTACCAGAGAAGGGGAGGCAGAATCAGAGCCAGGGAAAGGCAATTGAACCAATTTAAAGATATGCAGCTTCTTTATTAGCACCAGTTTCAGGCTGGATGTGTCCCTGGGGATCACTAACAGGAAACAAGTGAGGAGCAGAGGCGAAGCACTCTTGCAAGGCTGTTTACAACAGCACTGCATGTTCTGTTCCTAATATAATTATTATACAATTGTGTTCACCAAGTTGAGACAACTTGATTACTTGAGGAAATATCGAAATGAATGGGGGGTCAGAGTTTCTTCTTGCTCTGGGGAATGTGGCATGGATCACCTAGGTTGCACAATTTTGATTTTATTCTCAGTTCATATTTTGAAATTTCTCTAAAGAAAAATTACTTTGCTTTGCTTGCTCTTTCTTCTTTCTCTCCTTCCTTCCCTTCCTCCCTCTTCCCTTCCATCCTTCCCCTAAAAAAAAAAAAAACTGTGATGTCTACCTGATTGTTGAATATGTTGGGATTTAATTTAATTGTAGGGATGGTTTTTGTATGTGTGTGGGGTTTTTGGTTTTTGCTTTTTGCTTTTTGGCAGCACTTCAGGTCTTCATTAAAGTACACTTTTTCAAATCATTTTTTAATTCTGTCTTGAATTTAGGGATGGATATTTCATTGGGAAAATGAGATGGGCTAAATTGCAACTTCTTTCAACTCTCTCCATAGGTATTTGGATTGTTTGGGTAGGTATTCCATCAAATTAACCATCAAAGTACCAAAGAAAAGATGTGACTTTCTTATCTTGGTGGCTGTTGAAGGTCCTTACTGTGATAAAACTCATTTCAAACTGTATTTCCTAGTCCTATTAGTAATAAGCATAGAGCAGAGCCCTTAAAGATTTAGCAATAGGCAGTCCAGGATGTGAATTTAGGTATCATCACTTCATTTTTTTCATTCAGTCATTCATTCATCATTCATTCAGCAGATAATAACTGCCTTTATTTACCAGACACTAGGCTAGGAGGTACTATGAATACAGGGGTAAATAAAACCAAATAGGGCACATTTCTTAACCCTTTTAAATCTGTCTTTTCCTTTGCAGAATGAGGATAACAATATAATACCGTGTTGCACTGTCAGGAGATTAAAGGAGCTAAAACACCTAACATTACTATGCATCTGAACAATGCTCAGTAAATACTAGTCTTTATCATATTCTTAATGCTCTGTATCCATGCTTCAAGCATGTGGTAAATCAAATGCATTGAATTCCCCTTAGTGTTTTTAGTTATTTTGCTCATTTCAGTCATTTAAGACTGTAGCTTTTAATTGTGGCTAGAGTTTCTGATTGCATTATAGCAATCTTCGCAATGGGATGGTAATAAATTAGGAAGACTCAAGATGACAATTTCCTTTGGCCTTTAAGAGAACGTTCATGGTTTTTTCTGTTCACATATCATTTTATTGGCTTATTGGAAGCTAATCACCTCTAAAAGTTTCTCTTGTGTTCCTTAACTGGAATTTGGAATTTCTCTTCTGTTTGTCTTCTGCCTGATTTTCCAATTATAAATATGTATAAATATATATATACACCAAACCCAAAACATAAAGATATTCCCAGGCAAGAGGTCAAAGCTGTGCCACAGCAGTGACCTGAGCTACTGCAGTGACAACGCTGGTTCCTTAACCCACAGTGCCACAAGGGAACTCCACAAAAGCATTTTATTTAAAATTTACTGCTTTAATCTCCTTGATGAGAATTTAGAGGAGGACGTTGACCACATTTATAAGCATATTGGCAGGCTGGTTTCATGTGGATGCCTCCCAGACCACTTCTCTCCCTCTCTCTTCCTCCCCAATCTCTCTGGGTTATTGTCAAGCTCAGTCTGAACTTTTGCTGTGTCTCCAATCCCAGAACTGCAAAAGTTAAGCTTTTCAGTCATTATTAGAACAGAAGAGTGACATCATGGCTTTCTTTTCTTATCCTTAATCATTTTTTATTGAGTTGCAGCCAAATATATCCATAGCTTGCAGCTAAATCCCTCCTTCATACCAATGTGCTGTTAGCATAACCTTCTTCTCCATATATTGCTCACAACTTCTAAAACCAACTTTATAAGTTGCCTTTGTTTCTTAATGCCTTGACCCTGTCTATCTGCTCACAATACTTTGCCTTCTGTCTTAGCTTCCTACACAGTCTAAAGATGACTTACAGTCTTTTCTAGTTTTTGTCCTGGTGCCAACATTCTGTTTTTAACCCACACTCACCTACTTCACTGGAACATTCTCTCGGTGACACCCATCCCACCTTCCTCTTTCCCATGCCTCCACTGACACTCCAAGGTGGTGTCTGGGATATCAACTTTGCCCAAATTCCCATGGTCTTGGATTAGAAATATAGACAAATACCATAAGACGCATTGTAACACACTTGAATTTTTTTTTTCGTTTAAGGCTTTCTATCCAATCTTCAGGCAAATATCCTGTCATGTTGTCCTCATGTCATACTATATTCTTGAAAATATCCTCACAAGGACAAATCACAGCTGAAAACTACAGCCTATGGTTTATATAGCACCTAGCTCACCTTTGCACAGGCTAAGGAACTGGTATTTCTCCTTAGGGCAATGCACAGTGTTCTTTCTTTAACTTAGATGGTGAAGGTCATGTTTTTCCCTACAGAACTGAATAGAAACCTCCTCCTGTCAGTTACCATGGGTGTCATTTTGAACCTGAGTCAAGTGATTGATTTCTCAAGACACACTGGCCTTTACATCCTTGCCTGTCTTCGCATAATTTCCCCCTGCTCTTTAAATACACAATTAGTCAAAATGTGCTAAGTATATAAATCGATACCCTGCCCTCTAGGATTTTGCACATTTAAATTGAGACTCTACTTTTCTACACTGAAAAGATATAAAAAGTTTCCATCTGAACTATGTTAGAGCCACTTCAGGATCAGACAACAGTTTCCTATATCACCGGAGGAAATTAGTTTCCCAAATTCATTCTGTTTGTAAGCTGGTATTTATTTCTTGTGCTACCTCCATCATTCTGGGTTTGAAGTCACCCAGCTCCCTACTCTAAAATGTATGCAGATTCAGTGGCAGAAGATTTCCAGGCCGTCATTAGCTTCTGTGGGACACTGTCAAGATGGGTGTTGTCTTTTGTGGTTTTTTTTTTTTTTTTCGTCTTTTCGCCTTTTCTAAGGCCACTCCTGTGGCAGATGGAGGTTCCCAGGCTAGAGGTCTAATCGGAGCTGTAGCCTCTGGCCTACGCCAGAGCCACAGCAACGCAGTATCTGAGCCGCGTCTGTGACCTACACAGCTCACGGCAACACCGGATCCTTAACCCACTGGGCAAGACCAGGGATCAAACCCGAAACCTCATGGTTCCTAGTCAGATTCGTTAACCACTGAGCCACGACGGGAACTCCAAGGGTGTTGTCTTTTAAGCAAGTCGTTTTAACACTTTATGAACAAGGTATCTCATCAATTCTTGACTTAATGATATGCAGCCCTCCCCACCTCAATCCTCCTCTTAAATATATTCCATGATATTGTAATATTTAGGGTCAGATTATTTTGGGGAGTTTAACAATGTTCTGTGGAATAATTGACAGCAGCCTGAGTGTCATTAAATAGTGCTGGGAATCACTTTTAATACCTCTTCTAACCTTTCACTGGAAATGAGCATCAGCACAGAACTTGAGAAAGGGTTGTGCCATTTGTGAAATTAGACTGAAAGTAGAAAATTAAAAGGATTGATGGTATCAAAGCCAATTTTACCTGCACTTCGCTATTTTGATCTTTGTCCTCCTGTAGCTGAAACCCGCCTCTGTACACTGGTACCAATTAAGTCTTGGAGACAGTTTTGGGTGAAGCAGAAAGAAGAGCTTTATTTCTTTGCCAGGTGAAGGAGGTCACCACAGGCTAATGCCTCAAAACTGTGTCCTCCCTTGAGAGGGGACAGCAAGGGGTCTTAGAGGTTTGGCCCAGAAGACAGGATTACTGATAAGGTGTCCACATTTTTTTTCCCTCCAGAGATCATTTCAGAGTCATCAAGGCCAGTGTCCATCAGTTCGGCATTGGTTTCTGGTGGTTTTGGTGTTATCATTCCTTGACCTTCTCTCTGGAATGCAGACTGCCCTTACAGGGAAGGGGTGTTATGGAGTGTTCTAGCTACAAAAGAAAACACTAGGTGCAATATAATTCTAAAAAGTAAACATTGATAAAAGAAAGCAAGGAAGAAATCATTTGTGAAAACCCGGTTAGAATAAGTTTGTAGGCCAAGGCAGGGCATAACACCACAGAGACTGTTTTAACTAGTTTTTAGCTGTATCAGTATTTTTGTTTTTCTTTATCTTTTTAGGGCCACACCCTCAGCATATGGCAGTTCCCAGGCTAGGGGTGGAATCAGAACTGTGGCCTATACCACAGACACAGCAATACAGGGTCCAAGCTGTATCTGCGGCCTACACCACAGTTCATGGGAATGCCAGATCCTTAACCCACTGAGCAAGGCCAGGGATCAAACTTGCAACCTCATGGTAACTAGTCAGATTCGTTTCTGCTACGCCACGACAGGAATTCCTGTATCAGTATTTCTTAATCATTAACTCTTGAGTCAGCCTTTTGAACTGAGGGAAAGCCCAAAGAGCCAGCTTTTACTTCAAAACACAAAGGTTTAGGGGTTTGTACACAGTTTCACTCCCATGCAGGCTTTTGGCCAACTTTGGATGGCGACCCTGACAGTGCCATGCCTGGCGAGTGCCCTGCACCCCTTGCCTGCTGCCTGGGCTTCTCTGGAGCTGCCACATGACACACGTGATTTCCCATCAGCTATGAGGCTACTCGTGTACTTGCTGTTCCCAAGTGCAACTCAAGGAGCTTAGTCCTGTGAGGCCCCTCTTGACTGGTGGGCATAAAACCCAAAGAATAAAAAATGAGCCCTACTCTCCTCCCAACCCCACCCTAGGGAGGACAGCTCAGAGGCACAGGTCAGAAATTGCCTCAGAAAATGCCAGGGGATGGAGCTCCTGTTGGTTGGAACAGTGGCTACCATGGCAACACCCTCTGGCATTGCCTTTTGCTCCTTCCCTCTTGGTTGCTAGCTCTTATTCCTGGCTTTACATGCCCTGGCAACCAGCAAACTTCCTGCCCAGAAGGCATTGTTTCAGTCTTGGCTTTCAGGAGAACCCAGGCTAAAACACAATTGTTCATCCAGTTCAAAAATTGCTCATTTCAGCAACATGGATGGATCTAGAAATTACCATATCAAGTGAAGTAAATCAGACAGAGAAAGACAAATCTCATATGATATCACCTATATGTGGACTCTAAAACCTGATACAAATGAATTTATTTACAAAGTAGAAACAGACCCACAGACGTGGAAAACAAACTTACGGTTACCGAAGGGGAAAGGGGGGTGGAAGGGATAAATTAAGAGTCTGGGATTAACAGATACCCACTAATATGTATAAAAGAGATAACAAGAATCTTCTGTATAGCACAGGGAATTATACACAAATTTTGTAATGAAAAGAAAATCTGAAAAAATTTACAACTGAATCATTCTGCTATGCACCTGAAACTAACACATTATCAATCAACTATACAAGGAATTCCCTCATGGCCAGTGGGTTAAGGATCTGGTGTTGTCACTGCTGTGGCTCTGGATACTGTTATGGTGCAAGTTCATTACCTGGCCCAAGAATTTCTGCATGCCTCATGTGCAGCCAAAAAAAGAAAAGAAAGAAATCAACAATACCTTAATTAAATAAGTAAATACATTTTTAAAAATTGCTCGTTTAGACCAACTGTATAGGGCAACCTCTGTTACTATTGCTTCTCTCCTTTGGAGGGAGAGAGGAAGAAGAAAGATACTGGTGTCCAGGCACAGAATTCATAGGGCCCTCCAGCTATATAGGCACATGAGCAAAACAAGAGTTGCAAATGAATCATACTCTAATGAAGGCAAGCAAATCAGTAATTAGGATAAAACCTCCAGGGAGGGTGGGGGGAGAAAAGGGAAATGACTTTAGCAAATGCATATTTAATGACTTAGCAAGATCAGATAATTAGACATCGTCTACTGAATTGTGGGTGGGAGGGAAGGTGGAGAGGCTGTCACAACTGAGGGATCAAAGCTCATTTATAAAGTAATTAAGTCTCAAGTGCTGTTGTGGCTCAAAGGAATTTAATTTTTTTAAAAATTGTAGTCTTTGACTCAACTTTTGAGAATTGGTTCTGTCTAGACCTTAAGGCAAGTAAGGCAGAAGTACACTTGGAAATTGGCATAAACTGGACTGGGAGTGGGTTCTCAGCAACAAGAGCTGTGTTTGCATCCTCAGGACCTTCCCACCGTAGCCGACCATGTGGACACCGAAGAGAAAGGGGACTTGTGGCAGGCTCTCTGCTTGCTGCTTCCTCCTTTAAATCCATAACAATCCTTAGAAATAGGGATCCCTTAAAAAACTAAAGAGAGCTACCATATGATTCATACATCCCATTCCTGGGCATATATACGGACAAAATTCTAATTCAAAAAGACACAGGCACCACAATGTTCTTTGCAGCACTGTTCACAATACCTAAGACATGGAAGCAACCTGAATATCCAACAACAGAGGAGTTGATAAAGAAGGTAAGGTACATGTATACAGTGGAATATTACTCAGCCATAAAAAGAAGGAAATAATGGCATTTGCAGCAACGTGGATAAACCTAGAGATTTTCACACTAAGTGAAGTTAGACAAAGATGAATACCATGCTATCATTTATATGTGGAATCTACAAAATTGATACAAATGAACTAATTTACAGAACATAAATAGAAGCATAGACATAGAAAACAAACTTCTGGTTACCAAAGGGGAAAGTAGAGGGGGATATTTTAGGAATTTGGGAATAAAATATACACACCACTATATATAAAATGGATAACCAAAAAGATCCTACTGTATAGCACAGGGAACTCTCTATTCAGTATTTTGTAATAACCTGTATGGGAAAAGAATCTAAAAAATATATTCTGTGCTGTACACATGAAACTAACACAACATTGTAAATCAACTACACTTCCAATTTTAAAAATAAACAAAAATTTAAAAATTAAAAAAAGAAGTAGCCATCCCTACCCCCATTTTACAAACAAAAGGTGAGGGTCAGTTGGACTGTTTCAACTCATATATGTTTCACTTTGAGGTTTGAGTTCAGTTTGCCCAACACACACTGATTACAGCTCAACTTTAACTGTTCTTTGCTGGAAGGGGAGGAACATATAAAGGGATCACTGATGTTTTTTATATCCCTCATGTAAATGCCACAGGTTGTATATAAACTTGGTGAAATGTCTTTAAACCCACAGACCGAGATAGGATTGTGTTATCACGTGTTCTACTAGGGAGAAAAGAAAATGCACTGGTCAGGGTTCTTCAACTATCCTCCTCTCTTTCTTTCTTTCTTTGTCTTTTTTGCCTTTTCTAAGGCCGCTCCTGAGGCACATGGAGATTCCCAGGCGAGGGTTCTAATTGGAGATGTTGCTGCCAGCCTACACCACATCCACAGCAATGTAGGATCCGAGCTGCATCTGCGACCTACACCACAGCTCAGGGCAATGCCAGATCCTTAACCCACTGAGCAAGGCCAGGGATCAAAGCCGCAACCTCATGGTTCCCACTCAGATTCGTTAACCACTGAGCCACAACGGGAACTCCTCATCCTCCTTTCACTGGTGTAATATATTTCTCGAAAAATGAAAGTTACCATTCTAGTTTACTTGCTAGAGTCTTTTGAGTGTGTTGTGTTTGTATTTGTCAATTCCTGAAAGATGAATCAGGTCAGAAGGCCTAGGAGTGAGGTTTATGGGTCCATAAATTTTGTGGACCTCAAAGTGGCAAATGCTTCCTGTTCTTTCAACTCCTCTCAGCTTCATCAGCTGGCTGTCCCTGTCATGCCCTCATCACAGAAGCAGCTTAACCTAGAGTCTCCAAGTTTTACTTAAACAGCTAAGCAATAATATGAAAACAAACAATAATAGATGTTAGGAGTCTGACATAGTTATTATTTTAAGTTGTGAGTCACGTTCAGCCACACATCAACCTACAAGATAAGGAAATTATTTATTAAGTGGCAGCTACATGCTGGTTACTATGGAAACAGTGATTAGTGTTAATAATAAAAAATAATAGATAAAATTTATATTGTGCATACTGTGTACCAGAAACCATTCTACATACATATATATTCTATATATAAATATTATATATATTGTATATATGTAATGTATGTATATTCTATATATATTCTATGTAAGTAGAATATATATTATACATATGTAATATATTTAATTCTCATAATTTTTATTTTACAGACAAGAAAATTAAGGCAAAGAGAGATTAAGTAAATTAGTAGAAAAGTAAGACATCCTGAAAGAGTTCAGAAAGTGAAGAATAGAGAGATGGAGAAACTACCCAATAGCACGATAATGCTATTATAGAAGTCTACAAAAAATACAGAAGAGAGATGATGTGATTAATTCCACCTTAGGCAGTTGGGAAATCTTCATCAGACAGGTAACATCTGAGTGGCTCTTGATCAATAAAAAGCCACTTTCAAAACAAGATAGGCAACCATAACAGAAAGAACTCATATAATCTACAGCAGCTTCATTCCTAACTGGGAGCAACCAAGATGCCCTTCACTGGGTAAATGGATAAACCAACTGTGGTATATTCAGACAATGGAATATCATTCAATGATAAATAAAAGAGGTATCAAGCCATGAGAAGACAGGCGGGAAATTTTAATGCATATTGCTAAGTGAAAGAAGCTATTGTAAAACTCTATATACGGTGTGATTTCAACTACCTGACAATCTGGAAAAGGCAAACCTATAGAGAAAGTAAAAAGATCAGTGTTTATCAGGGATCTAGGGGAAGAAGGCCCCAGGGATGAAGAAGCAGATAACAAAGGTCACACCCTGGGAACTTGCTAGTCTGTTCCCAGTCCATTCCCGGGCCCTGCTTCCTCATGGGGAATATCACCCCCCAGGTGCTCACTAAATGGGACCTCTGGTTACTTTTTTTGTCCAGAAAAAAAATAAAGAAGGAGAAGCAAATAGAGCCCTGACCTTTTTTTTTTTTTAATTTTTCTAGGACTGAATACTTTCCTTCTAATATGTGACTCATTCTTCAAGACCACTTTTTTTGAGGGTCACCCTGATAGAGCAGACAATGGAACCCTGCTGGCACAGGTACCTAATCTCACAGCATTAACTCTGTTTGTGGCTTTTATGACAGAGTCAAATTAATTTCACAAAACCCCATCTTCTAGTTTTTCCCTTTGTGTATCTGTAGATCTTCTTGCTGATCCTGAATCACTGGACCTGACTACAACCCAGGAAATAGCCTCCGTCTATCTGAGGAACTGATAGATGATTGTGTGTCCATTTGGCTGCCATATGATTCCCAAAAGTACATGAGGAAAACTGGACATCCTTTGCCTATTATATTTCTCCAAAGCCTCTAAGAGTCTAGGATGTAACATCAAAAGGACAAGATGGTAAAGAATTCTGTTCCCATGATCTCTCACATTTACTAACTCTATGAGAGATATCTGCCATCTGGAGACCAGTGCTGTACAATAGAGCTTTCTACAATGACAGAAATGTCCCATAGCTGTGCATAGTCACATGTGGGTACTGAGCACTGGAAGTGTGGCTAGCACAAATGAGGATTTTACATTAATTTTTAATTTTTTAGGGCCGCACCTACAGCACATGGAAGTTGTCAGGCTAGGGGTCAAATGTGGCTGCTGGCCTATACCACAGCACATGCAGGATCTGAGCCTTATCTGCAACCTACACTGCAGCTCAAAGCAATGCTGGATCATTTAACTCACTGAGCCAGGCCAGGGATTGAACCTGCATCCTCACAGATACTAGTTGGATTCTAAACCCTTTGCTCCAGAACAGGAACTACTTTACATTTTATTTAATTTCAATCAATTTGAATTTAAACTCTCCACATGGCTGGTGGCTATTGTATTGCACAATCACATGCTAATCCATGCAAATAGAATCTGCCCACCTACAGTTAAGTGGCATGGTTTGTATTGCATGATCTTACTTATTCAATGGCTGATTGGACCAGGCATGGTTACATACCCCAAGGACAGCCAATCATGGGCTGCTAGTGACCAATGATTCTTGAAGTGTGTCTTCAAAGGTAAGCTCCTTCAATCATATTTCTCTCCCTACAATTTGGAACTGGGAACTGGAAAGGGGGTTAGCCATGGATATGGAACATAAAATTCAGGAAGATTACTCAGGTTTCAGGGGGCCATTATGAGCCATGTGCAAATTAACATTGTGAGAAAACAGGAATTGTGGTATAGGTTAGCAAGGAAAGCGGGCTGTGGGAGATGGGAAAATGGATCAGGCAGGCTCAGAAGAGCAGGAGCCATGAGATTCAAGAAAGAGGAAGAGAGAGAGGGAATACAGCATTAACTCCTGCCTTCCAGTCTTCCAAGGGAAACTCCAGACAATTATGCAGCAGAAAAAAGCCATCTCTACCATGCTCTTGTCTAATTCCTGACCTGCAGTGATCTATAGATTGAGAAGTGAAGTCCTTCATCATTTCTGCAATGATTAGAAATACTGCCTTTTTTATATATTAAATTCATTGATATAAATGGTTTTCTCTCAATTCTCTGCTTTGTTCTACTGATATGTTTATTTATTCCAAACCATTTTCACAGCATTTACAGGTTGATAGCTTTAACATATGCTTTGGTATTTGCTGGACACATCAGGCTGTTTGTCATCTGACTTTGTGCTTTTTCTTTTGCTTGGAATGTCCTCTCTTCTCTCTTTCCAAGCCCCTTACCTGACCCTCTCTCTGACCTTCCCATTGCAACCATTCACCCATCTAACCCCCAACTTCCTAAGCCCTCACTTCACCCTTGAGTCCCTGTATGTGGCCTCCTGCCTCTATCTTTGTATCATAATTACCCAAGTTTTTATTCTCTAAGACTGTGAGTTCTGCTTCTCAGTACCTCCCTCATACAGCACCTGGCATAGAAAGAGTATTTAAGAAAACATCATTGGGCAATGAATTTTACTTTTGCTTTCACGAATGAGTGTGACCCTCGTCCTTGCCAAGGAGAGTTCCAGACAGATGAGAAACCAAAACAATTTTAATCAACCTCCCATGATAAACTCCAAAGAGACCTTTGGGTAGAAAGTTAGAGTTTTTATCTTCTGTAGGACACAACATATAATAAATAATCAATACATTTTGCTATTTTTGCCTCTGTATATTTAAGAGCTGTGATATCTTACGGGGGTATATGGCATAAACAATAAGGAAATTTATTATCACATACAACTAGAAATCCAGAGAGAGGTTGATCAGGTGGCTCAAAGATGTTAAGAGGAATCCCAATACTCCTCAGCGTGTTTGCTCAGTCATCATAGCTGCTGCTTCAAATGTAGGCACGAAGCAGATGGCTGCACCTATGCCAGATGTTACATCTGCACACAAAAATCTCAGGAGGAAGAAGAGGGTGTCCCATGTAGTTCTCTCTTAGGAGTGAGGAGGTTTTCCCAAGTCCCCTCAGCAGGAATTCTTCAGTCTCAGAGCCAAGATGTATTCACACATTCACTCTGCAAACTGCTACTAATAAGGAGGGGGAGTACTTTTAGACCAAAGAGCCTCCTCCTAGAGCTGGGGTGGGATCACCTTCACATAAGGACACAGGTGTGTGGGGTGGGGTGCCATTCTGTCAGGAAGGGGGGATAGGCGTGGGTCCTGGATAGTTCACTAATTTTGCTATTTTTTGGGTGCAGCTCGAAGTTCTGCATGGCAAATAAGTATGTTTAAGAGATGGCGATAACCATGGTAATGACAGTGATAATGTTAATATTGAGCAGCTCTACCACTTATGGTGTGCCGTTTTACAGGCACGGTGCTAAGCTCATTAAATCATCCTATTTAATGCTCATAACTCTTTTCTACATGTTAATGTCATTTGATTATTCCATCTTTCCAAAGCATACTCTGAAACTTCATGAGAAGAGTGGACTGTTAAAAGGGCTTTGAAAGAAGAAAGGAAGAGGAGGCTCCAGACAGAGCAGACACCCTGAGTGACTGTTAGGCTGGACCCCACAGGCCTGCAAGCCCTGCCCTTGCTTGTCTTCAAGACCGAAGAAAAAGCCTGACATTCGAGACACAGACATTACTGGTTTAATTGATCTGGGAGCTTACACGTCTGAAGCAAGGTCCTGGACGACACCCTACCATGTGCAGCATACAGTTGGCTGGACATGGCAGCAGGCTTTGCTCGGGTTGCGGGGAGAGGAGATTGCCAGCGATGGGGCAATTAATGTCAGATTGACTCATTAGCTACCAGGGAAACCAGCAGAGGGGCATGCCCCTCACCACCCTTTTGATAAGAACAATCACCAGCTGTACACAGAAAGGTCAGTCATGTGTGTGTGGATGAAGCAGACAGATCAGGCAGGTGATGTACAAAGAGCAAGAATACAGACATCTTGAGTGGCCTGACCATATACTCCATCCCGGCATACCTTGCCACCTCGATCCACCTTTCTTCTGCTATATCTCTGGGGTCAGGTATGGGGGGGGGGGCTGCAATCAGATGCCTCAAATACAACACAGATAGCAGTAGCCAAAGAGTGTCAAGTGTAAGATACCTCGTATGCTGAGAATAGTCATTGCCAGCATGTGGGCAAATTTTGGATCCAAGCGCTTACCAGGTCAAAGGAGTCAACAACAGAAGAGTCCTGTCCAGTTATAAGGAAGTTCAGGCCACCCCTGGTTTTCATAAACCCAGGGCCACTTCCATGGGGAGGGGTAGGCTCTGGCTCTAAAAGAAACATTCTGATGGCCTAGCCAGGAGTCAGCAATCACAGTACTAGTCGGCCACTCATGTTATATTGGGTGCCATTAGGCGTAGACCCATTATATCTTTCCAAACAAAAACAACAAAGAACAGTTAATCCCACTAGTTGGACTTGCATGTCTAGAAGCCAACCTATTCCACTCCACATAGCATAAGGGGACTCATGGGTAGTCAGATGTACAGTAACATTTACCGATGGGGGTCCTTCTGATGTATTGGCACACAGGACAGGAAGATGGTGAGAGTCTTTCTCTCCCACTTATTGTCAGTCATGCCCACATAGTCACAGTAGCTGGGTCAATTTTTCATGGAATTCCAGAGGATGGCATCTTACTATGGGTGCAGCAATTAGATTCATTTCACAGTGAGGATGTTGTTGCTGCCCAGTTCTCAATAGTTTCCCTTCACTCAGACTAGGAACAAAATATAAGACATCTAACAGACACAACGCAGTGGGGAGCATGACAATTAAGCAAAATACAGGCAGTCACCACATTCTGAGATAATACCACACTTGCCTGCGTTTTTGTCCTGGCCTGCAATACAGTTCAGAAAAATCAACTTTTCAATAATACAGGAATGTGTCTAAAATTGTGTCTGTAATGGCTACCTTAGCTTTATCTTGTCTGGAACACAGCTACCCCAGTTTGACCGTTAATTGCATTCCCTTCCTCAATGGCCAAAGCAGATGTACAGTGCATGTCTGATAGGCCAAAAAATGGGTGCTCTGGTCAGAAAATTTAAGTTAAACCATGTTTAAACCTTCTGACTTCCCCACACCTTAGTACTGCAGATTTTTTTCCATCACTTCCCTCTTTGATTGCAAATCTTTCAATAGAAAGCACCGACTATCAAAATATCCATCCCGTGATGCTGGGTTCTGGCTCCTATTGGGGTTCAGATCATGTCGCTTGGTGCTAGGCTTCCTTTGTATAATCAGATCTCATGACAGACTCAAATGTATATTAATGGGGAAATATTGTGTAGGCCATATATTTTATCACTTACACTCAATGAGGCAGGTTTGCTTGACTAGTGGAGGCATGAGATATGCCTCAGGTCATCTGGTGGCAGACAGGGTGAGGCTGCATTCAGGTTCAGATTAAGGAAAGAAGTTTAAGGACCACCTGTCTGCTGATTTGAATAAGCACTGCGACAGACCCTTATAGGGTCAAACACTCTCTTACCAGATACAAAGGAGGAGTTACTACTGGAAAAAAAGAGGAAGAGGCAGTCTTTTCCCACCCCCATTTCCCTTGGATTATAAAAGTGTAGCCCACCTAATCTTCAGGGCAGAGCCTCTTTGCCTGCCTACTTGTATCTCTCACAAGCACCTTATCTTAATAAATCTATTTCTTGCCTATCACTTTGTATCTTGCTGAATTCCTTCTGCACTGAGACACAAAGAACCTGAACCTCAGTAAGTCCAGACACTGGGTGAGTGATCCTAATTTAAAAAACATCGTTCAAGTCCCAGTCTGAGTTTAGGTTAGGTTTGAGTTCCAGCACCTGGGTTCAAGTCCCAATCTGGGCTGTGCCTAGGTTCAAGCCATAAGTGCTGTCAGCTTCAGTATGATTTGTCCTTTCAAAAGTTCTTCTTATGAATCTTCCTGAAGAAGAACCACTTTTGCAAAAGTATGAGACTATAACAAGTCTTAACAAGTCATCGTTAAAGACCTGGTTACAATGCAATTGAAAAGAAACTTAGTTACTGCTGTGACATACAATAAGTTAATTACTAAAATTATGACTGAGATCATTTACCAGGATATATCAGAATTTTCGGAGTTCCCTATAATTTCTAGAGTGTGTATTAATAACATTTACCCATAGACTATAATCTAAGAAGTTTTATCACCACTTAGTTGAAAATACTTTTCATGTAATTCAACATACTGAATAAGCATAGTTTAATATTACTCTCTCTGAAGTGGAGATGAGGTAAGAGGTAGATTGGCCCCTGGGCTGAGAACAGCTGAGATTTGTTAGGCCAAGGAAATTGGGCCCTGCTTCTCTTTGACATGTCAAGGAGAAAATTAATGGCAGGAGCTGAACTCTGATGGAGTAGAGAGATAAAATGACCACTTCAATCTCTCCTGGGGTCAAGGAGACCTCCCCAATTACACATGCACAGTAAGACTTCTAGGGGTCAAAAAAGGAGGGGGTGCCAGGCCATAATAAGTCCTATTAGCATCCCGGAACTCTTTGCTCTGGAATCCATCTTGGCCAAAAAAAACACATACATATTTGGGAGGGCCCTGAGTCCAGTCAGTTGTGAGAAATAAAACAAGATAATTGACATTGGCCAAAAGAAAACAAAGACCGGAAGAACTGTCCTATGTAAGTGATTTAAATAACCTCACTGGTATGCTCCTTATCGAGGGGGACACATGCACCCACACTCCTCTTTTGGGTGTGCTTTACTGTCTTATTTCTGTCTTAAATAAACTGCTCCCACATGTTGTGCTGTGGTTCTATCACAAACTTCATACTTGTTTTCACAGTCTGCCTCCTTGGCACATTCTTGCTTTCAACAGGGGGCAAAAACCAGGACAATTCTGCTTTTAGCCTCTAGCCGGTCTAGGGGCTAAGAATTCCTGGTTTTCACTCCAGCTTCCCAGGTTCAATTCCTGAGCAGAGAATTAAAATCTTGCTTCAAGCCCTCACTCTCTGCTGGCTCTCGGAGATCAGAGAGGCAAGATATATTTTGAGGTGTTCCAGGGACCCTTTAGAAAACCTCAACGTTAGCTAGAGGTCAACTGAACTTCATTTTGAATTTGATCTTTGGGAAGTTCCTCAAAATTATCAAAAAGTTTTAAAACACTTCAGAGTCAGAAGTCACTGTGAAACAATACTTACTCAGCCAGTGTTAATAATGACCTCATTGGCAAATGCAGGTCACTTAAACACAAAGAAACTCCTAAACTGTTACCAAAAACAATTCATATTTTAAGAAAACTTTGTCCTCTTAGAAAATTGAACTCAGATTTTGTACCACTTTATCTTTAAAAACTGTTTTCTTAATTCAATTGTAGGCAATCCTGATCATGCACAAAACTGTTTTCCTCCTCCACAAACCTTCTATGACCTTCATTATTAATCCATTATTAATCTGACCCTCACTTTCGGTTCCATTCAGAAACAACCAGCTTTAGGATAGAACCACTTTTTTTCTCTTTAGCAAAATGCATTTTCACTCCTCACAACTTCCTTGCTTAAAACATACATCCTACTTTCCTTGCATACTGACATTTCCCTTATAATTCTTAACCTTAAAACCTTAATCTCTAGTGAAAACCAAGAAGCACATAATTGTGAACTATTTGTCATAGCACATCTTCCTGATTGGGAGACTTAAGCTCTTGTCTTCCTCTCCGAAGAAAGCAAAAGTAGATAAATTTAGACCCACCCAGCAATTAATGTTCCAACATCCCTTCAATGTTTAGTTCCTTAGTTTAAAGTTACCAAAATCTGAAAAGGCTATTACAGATAGACAATACAAAAACAGAATTATTCCCATATTTTTAAGACAACCTCTTTTTTTCCCCTTTACTCTTAGAGATCAAATAAGATTAAAGTTTCAGAGAACCCAGGTAAATATTTACATCTCAAAGGTACAAGGAAATAAATAGCAGTTCCCTCTACAGAGCCAGCTTAACCAATTACAAAAGGCTCACCTTGATTCAATAGCAAAGCCATTAGGGGCCATAGTTCTCCAGATCTCTGGGCAGCCCCTGTTCAACAAGGAAGCCACCCCCAGGCCCCACTACTAGCAGACAGCTACCCCAGGACTTTGCCTGCACCTTTGGGGATCACGCCTAGAATTTTTGGCCCCACACGTTAGTGAACGGCCACCCCAGGATTATACCCATAACTTTGAGGCTTCCTATATGAGTGGACGACTCCAGCAACACTTCATTCTGGCCCTTATTTCCCCACATCTCTACACTCACGGGAATTTCCTCAGTCTCCTGACTGCTCCCCAAATTTTGGGCTGTAGCCCACAGGCCTGCAAACCCTGTGCTTGCCCAGCTTCAAGACTAAAGAAAGGGCCCAGAGTCAGCAACAGAGATGAATGGGGGAGCT
The DNA here is from genome assembly GCF_016906955.1 of Phacochoerus africanus. NCBI lineage: Eukaryota > Metazoa > Chordata > Mammalia > Artiodactyla > Suidae > Phacochoerus > Phacochoerus africanus. The sequence goes on along the minus strand of NC_062558.1, from coordinate 54,284,208 downwards.
TACATGTCTGAAGCAAGATCCTGGATGACACCCCTCTGTGCCAAGAAGGCGGGCAGGATGTGGCGGTAGCAGGCCTCCCTCACTGGGAAGGAGGGGGGTGGAGATTACTAGTTATAGCAGCGTAGACATCCGGTTGGCTTGTCAGTTACCAGGGAAACCAGTGAGGGGCTCAAGCCTCACCACCCCTTTGATAAGAACAGTTACCAGCTGGGGGAGTGAGGGGCACATGTGCAGGTATTTACTGATTTAGAAGGTCAGTCACTTGGGTGGGTGTAGGTGAAACAGGCACTAGTCCCACAGGGGATGCACAGAGAGCAAAAGCACAGCCACCTTGAGTAGCTTGACCATACAGTGATGTTCCCAGCAAGTGACATAACAGGGGCAGCTGAAGGTCCAGGGATCATGAAGGACAAGGAGCACGGTTAGGTGAAGGGGGTTACAGGGGAGCTAATTTAGGCACCATTCATTTGTGAGCTATTTATTGAAGGTCTTCTCGGAGTTCCCTGGTGGCTTGGGGGTTGAAGATCTGGTGTTTTTACTGCTATGGCTTGGGTTGCTGCTGTGGTGTAGGCTTGATCCCTGGCCTGGGAACTTCCACATGCCTTGGGGGTTGCCAAACAAACAAACAAAAACAACTAAAAAAGCAAAAAAAAAAAAAAAAACCATGGTCTTCTACATACCATCAATCACAGGACTTGGAAACCTCTCTTTTTTTAAGGTGTAGATAATGTTGCTGAAATCTCGGCTACCTCTGTACACTGAGGCCAAACAGAAACACAGAGACAGAGTTGGAGGAAATAGAGAAAGTAGCTTTAATTGCCAGGCAAGGAGGGGAACCAACAGGTTAGTGGCTCAAGGATTGTGCCCTCCTTGGAGGGGGTAGTGAGGAGTCTTACAGTGTTTGAGGAGCAGGAGGTGATCAGCTCATGGACAGTTTCCTGATTGGTGGGTGGTGAGGTGACTGGGAGTCAGTGTCATCAACCTTCTGGTTCCAACTGGTCTGGGGTCTGTATGTGGGCAGCACACAGTTGGCTTCTTCCACTAGCGGAGGCTTCAGCACCTGCAAAACAGCCCCAAGGACATGGCTCAGAATATTATCTATAGTCTTTGAAGAACTAACTAAATGTCTTTGACTTTGTTGAATGGCTGAATTATTATTACTGTTTTCTTTTTTTCTCAGTATTTTTTCACTTCTCTGATTGAATTGGTTCTTTGACAAAAGTTTTTCTATAGATAGAAAGGCAGGTGGAGGTCATGCATGGGGGTCCACTCTGGGAAGGCCTCCCAGGGTCCGGCCTGGCTATAATTATAATAGTGCCCATTTCATAGGTTATTGTGAACATTAAATAAAATAATCCATGGAAATCCCTAACATGCCAGATCTCTGTCTGGCATGTTATATACACTAAAAATTGCTAAATAGTATTTTATGCTTCCTAAACATTTATTTCTGGGGTTAAAATGCACAAATTCATCTTTTCCTTTCAATACCATCTGTTTCATAGAACATTTCACTTAGATAAGTTCACCAGGGTAGACTCATGATTAATTCTGCATCTCATTTTGTTTTTAATTTTACCCAGTGCATCATTAACATGAAATAAATATTTATTACAATCATAATATTTAATATTTACCACTGCTTTTGTGCTCTTTTCTACTTTCTCATTAATATATTCTGGTAAACTTTTTTTTAGCCACATCAGCAGCATATGGAAATTCTCTGGCCAGGGATTGAACCTGTGCTGCTGCAGAGACAACACTGGATCCTTACCCCGCTGTGCCACAGCAAGAACTCCTATTCTGGTGAAGTTTTTCATCAGACCTCAACTGGGAAATTATTTTCATTGTGCCACCCTATTCTAGTTGTTAAAGGTTCCATATTTTAGCCAAAAGAAGATGGTTCCAGAGGTACCAGAGATTTTTAAATGGCTAAAATGACGAAGCAGGGACTCACAATGTAGGCAGTGAGGTAAAATAAGGGAAAGGACTCATTCCCAGGAAACAGAGAACATTAAGTTGATTGGTCCCAAACCAAGGGCTCCAAGTCATCCCCGAGGCCACTCCAGTAGATTATATTAAGCTTGTCTGCATGGTAATTGCAAAAAGGGTTGACTCATCAAATTTAAATGTGACTTTGACTGAGGGCTTCACACCCCGCTGTCTTCATGAATGGACTCATTTCTGAGCACTTGCTTTCCCATCATCTGTCCTGGTAGCTTCCTGGGAAACAGCAAATGCCAGAAACAGCATGCTTGCAGGTATAACCCATTGGATGGGAACAAGGAAGACAGTGTGCAAAGAATTATCAAGAGCACAGAGTCTGACCTAATGGCCTTGAGCAGAGGTACTGCACAGGTACTTAAAACCATCATTGACCTTGGGCTCATTCTTCCACTTTCCCCAGGACTTACTTTGGGAGGCTCAGCAAAAAAGCCAACACACATACACTCAGTTCTTTTCCTTCCATGGTCAAATAAAAGTCATTCCTATACACAGAACACTTTGCTAATATCATGGAAGAAACAGGCAGAAGGTACCGTTCTGCCCTCCAGGACTCTTGATGGGACTCCAGTTGCAGCCAAAAAACCCGGCCTCTGCAAACTGGAATCAGTTAAGTCTCAGAGACAGAGTTTTGGATGAAGCAGAAAGAACAGCTTTATTGCTTTGCCAGGCAAAGGAGGCCACAGCAGGCTAAGATCTCAAAACTATGCCCTGCCATGAGAAAGATAGCAAGGGTTTTTATAGGTTTAGCTTGAAAAAAAAAAAAAAAAAGGCGGTTGACAATAATTAGGGTGCCATCATTCTTCTCCCTCCATAGATCATTTGAAAGTTGTCAATGCTGGAGTCAGGTGGTCTGGTGATGGTTTCTGGTGGTCTTTGGGATTATCACACCTTGAACTTCTCTCTGCAGCGAAGATTGCTCACAAAAGGAAGGGGGTGTTAGGGAGGGTTCCAATTACATAGAAAACACTAGATGCAATATAACTCTAGTAAACATAAGCAATTAAGCAAGGAAGAGCTGACCACTACGTGCAAGATAACTCTAGAAAGTAAACATTGCTGGTTTCAGAAGCAAGCAAGTAGCTCAGGCAAGGTTGCATCGGTCAGAGGCAAAGCATTGCCCCTGAAGCCTAAACAAGACTACTTTACCAGTGTTTTCCCCCAAATAGTTATGATGTTCCTCCAAATGTTACACATAGGGTTATTGCATGACCTGGAAATTCTACTCCAAGGTATCCGACCAAGAGAAAAATCTATGTCCACGCAAGAACTTGCACACAAATTCCTAGTTGTGTTATTTGAACACCCAAAGGTGGAAACAACCCCAATACCCATCAGTAAATGAATGCACAAAGTGGAAAAATGGAAAGGAGGGAAAAGGACTGGAGTACAGACACAAGCAACAACATAAATGAACCTTGAAAAGATTATGCTAAGAAAGAAGGTGGTCACAAAAGGCCATATATTGCAGGATTTCATTTATGTGCCATGTTGCAGATCTATAGTGACAGACAATAGATTAGTGACTGTCCAGGGCTGGGGAAAGGTAGGAATCGGGAGTGATTTCTGATGGGGTTTCTTTGAGGAGGATAAAAAAAGTGGGCTAAACGAGTGTAGTGATGGTTGCATAATACTGAATATACTAAAACAAACCAAAAACCCTACTGAGTTGTGTACTTTATTTTTTTATTTTATTCTTTTGTCTTTTTGTCCTTTTTAGGGCCATACCCATGCATATGGAGGTTCCCAGGCTAGGGATCTAATTGGAGCTGTTGCTGCCAGCCTACACCAGAGCCATAGCAATGCCAGATCTGAGCTGCATCTGTGACCTGCACCACAACTCACAGCAACGCCATATCCTTAACCTACTGAGCAAGGCCAGGGATTGAACCTGCAACCTCATGGTTCCTAGTTGGATTTGTTTCCGCTGTGCCACAATGGGAACTCCAATTTGTGCACTTTAAATGGGTGAATTGTATGGAATGTCAGTTATAATCTCAATAAAGGTGTTAAATTATGAAAGCCAATGTCTAGGTTTCTGAAAATAATGAAAATAGCTGCTGCTAGATTTCTGATTTCTCTTTGTGGCAGTTTTATTCCTTGGTTAAGTCCTTTTCCTCAAGGGGAGAAATGAATTTTGGGTGTTTTAAGAGGAAATCCAAAATCTGTGGGTTTTCCAATTATCAAAAGATAAAGACATGTAAGAGTTCCTGTGGCGGTGCAGCAGAAACGAATCTGACTAGGAACCATGAGGTTGCGGGTTTGATTCCTGACCTCGCTCAGTAGGTTAAGGATCCCGCATTGCCATGAGCTGTGGTGTAGGTTGCAGATGCGGCTCGGATCCCACATTGCTGTGGCTGTGGCGTAGGCCAGTGGATACAGCTGAGATTTGACCCCTAGCCTGGGAACCTCCATGTGCTGAGGGTGCAGCCCTAAAATGACAAAAAGACCAAAAACAAAACAAAAAGATAAAGACATGTAAGTTTGTGCAGTGGGACAGTCTTGGTTATCATGAAGCTTTTTTCATTCCTATGAGCTACAATGGGCTGCTGACAGAGGCAGACAATCTGCATGCCCTAAAAACCTGCCTGGTCAGGAGCTCCTGTACTAGGGAATGAGTGTGTTCTGATTAAAATCTGGTCATCTGTTCTCTGGGAATTTTCTAGGCTCCTGTTTCTGGTTAAATAGTGTCATAGTTAAATTGTGTGATTCATTTAGCAAATGTTCCCTGAGATTCTGGTTTGTGCCAGCCCCTTTGTCCCAGACAAGGACAAGAGATTTTTTTAGGATGAACATCTGATTTTGATGAGGTCAGAGTAGCACAACCAGCCAGAAAGCCACTGCCAGCAAGAACCAGACCTCCTCAGGCTCAGGATTACTTCCTGGCTGTGCCTTGGCCCCAGTGAGGAATCTTGGTGGCCAGAGAACATGTTGGTCCCTCTCCGTAGGTGGGCACTTCTCCCTCCCCCTGCTCTTCACTGCCCTCCACTCCCACGTCCCTAACATTTACCCCAAAGGACAATAAAGCCAACTGATTCTCAGGGTAGAAAGCAGATGCTTTATTTGAAAACTAACCTCTTGAAGGAGTTCCCATCTTGGCTTAGTGGTAATGAAACCAACTAGTATCCATGAGGATGGAGGTTTGATCAAGGACATGACCACAGAGAAATAAATCACTTTCCCCAACTCCCCCAAGTAGCCCAGTCAGGTGATGAGAATTGGCCAATCAAATGAAGGCTCATTTCATTTCAAGCAAAGCGCTTGGAAAGAGAGGGGGGCGGAGAGAAAAAGCCTTACTACACAGAGATCTGTGGTCATAAAATGAAGGAAAGGCTTCATTGAAGCCTTTAGCTTCCAGAAGGCAAAAGTATGCTATGGTGTGAGACACAAAAGCACATCACCACTCACAGCGTGAAAATTCTAAGCAAGGAATCAGAGAAGTCAAATTTCTAAGGGAGAGCTAGGAATCAGGACCAATGGAATGTGAGTGAAGGAGATTAAGAATATCTTATGAGCCAAAAATTTATAGACATAATCATGTTTTAGGGCTGCACTCGTGGCATATGGAAGTTCCCAGGCTAGGGGTCAAATTAGAGCTATAGCTGTTGCCCTGTGGGACGGCAATGGAGGATCCAAGCTGTGTCTGTGACCTGCACCATAGCTCAAGGCAATGCTGAATCCTTTACCCACTGAGCAAGGCCAGGGCTCAAACCCGAGACCTCATGTATACCAGTTGTGTTCGTTACTGCTGAGCCACAATGGGAATTCCTATAGACAGAACTTAGTCCTTATTTCAAAAGCAAGAAGGCTGAGGCTGTAGAGATGAAATGTTTCCCCAACAGACATGCTCTTTCCTGGTCTGAATATTCTGGGTGAAGATGGAGGTAGCGGGGGCCTGACATTCTCTACTAAAAATAGGATTTTTCTTGAATGGCCACTGTAATATCATGTTCAACTTCCAGTTTCCTATTGTTTCCCAGACCATGCAAGTTTCCTGTTGCTTGCGGAAATAGGGTCCTGTAATGTCAATCCCTAATATAATGGGGAGTTTATTTCACTGAATGCGAAGATCCAATATGATGTTTCACTACATGGGGCTGATGTCAGGATGCTGTTTCCAGTCTCTTGCCAGCTGCTTTAGGTTTTCTTAGATTTGCCCTAAGAAAATTGTTTCCCCAGAAAGTGACAGAATGAAGGAAAGTTGACACTTCTTAGATCCCTCAGTGGTCCCTGGAGGTTGAGCTCGGTGTAACCAAAGAGGAGGAGCTGACATTGGAGTAGAGCTGACATTCCCTCCCAACAACAGGTTTAAGGGATTTAGGGCAACTGGAACCCTTACAAAGCTAATGCAAGTGCAGAGACAGTAGAAATACTTGACAGTTGCTTATGTATTTAAACATACACTTGCTCCATGACTGAAAAATTCTACTCCTTGATACCCAAGGTATGACATCTCCACAAATAAAATTCAAGGAATCTTTTTATTAAATCCAGTTTTCCTTAAAAACCACTCCCAAGTGTGGTGGCTTATGACAATCACTTCTCAGTTGTGGTGAAACAGGTATTAGCAATGGCTCAGCTAGGTGGTTCTGGTACAGTCTCTCCTGAGGTTTTGGTTGGAGAATTACCTTCCAAGGATGCTGATTCACACAGCTGTTGGTTGGAGGTATCAGTCTTTCTCCACAGAGCTTCTTCAGCATCCTTACTGTGGCATGAACCACTAAATTCTTCAGAGCCAATGATCCAAGGCAGAAACTGATGTTTTTAATAACCTAGTGCCAGTAACACCATTATGTACACTTTTTTTTTTTTTTTTTTTTGCTGTACCCATTGCATGTGGAAGTTCTTGAGCCAGGGATCAAATCCACACCACAGCAGTGACAATGGCTTAACCCACTGGGATCCCACATGGGCTATTTTGATTCAAAATAGGAGATTGTATAAGGTGATTGTACACAGGAATGAGGCTGGGTACTAGTGTTCCTAGTAGCTTTATTGCTCACCACCACAAGCTAGAAACAACTCAAACGCTCATCAACAATGTTGCTGAAGTGAATTATATAAAGTGACCTGGAAGTTGCCGAGTGAAGATGAATGGTGGGACCTTACTTAACCAGGCTTACTTGCAGAGCTCCTTCCTTGGAAGAAAGGTCATCCATAGAATTTGGCTAACAGTATTAGTTTCAATTTTAGTAGGGTTTTTACCTTGAGAAGGCACAGTAATTCACTATCCCCCTGTTTTTTTCTACTTGTAATTTCCGTTTTTTTTTTTTTCCTTTTTAGGGTCACACCTGTGGTATATGGAAGTTCCTGGGCTAGGGGTTGAATCGGAGCTGCAGCCGCTGGCCCAAGCCTCAGTCACAACAGCAATACCAGATCCAAGCTACATCTGTGACCTATACTGCAGCTTGCAGCCATGCCAAAGATCCTTAACCCACTGAGCAAAGCCAAGGCTCAAACCCACATCCTCGTGGCTACCAGTTGGGTTTGTAACCTTCTGAGCCACAATGGGAATTCTGTACTAGTTCTTAGTATTTGTTGGTTCTGGCTCAGAACAGAACCGCTTCTGATCAAGCTACTTCCAATTTATCAAGGCATGATCAGATGCCTCTTTTCAGGCATTGTCTTAGTTTTTGAAGCATAATGCTTAGAATAGAAAGATCAGTGTCACCTGAGAAATGGTAGGAAAATGCAGGTTCATTAGCCTCAGGCCAGTCTACTTAATCATATTCTGTGGATGGGGCCATTAGTCCGTTTCCATCAGCCCTCTTATTCTGATGCATACTTAAGTTGGAGAACAATGGTCTAGAAGATTTGGTACTAGCTCTAGCTCAGTTTAAGTGATCTTGTGCAACAGTTTTGTTCTACATTCTCATGAGCTTGAAAGATCTGCTAAGTCTGAGATTTTAGTTCTTGTAGGTTCTGCTCAGGTCAACCAACTATGAAGTTCTACTGAAATGATGTTCTAGGCAGAAGATGGAAGAAAAATAAAGGCATCATGTTTTCTTCTCAGGTTAAAAAAATATATATATCAAGCTGGAAAAAGGAGATGCCAAACAGCAGGTGAGCTAAAGAAATTATTTACCTTTCAAATGAGAAGCTGGGCTAGTGGTGTAATCTTGTTTTATTGGTTTTATTGACACATTTGGTCTGAGTAACTCATCTCCATTTCCTGAAGACCAGGTAGGACACTAACAAGGCTCCAATAATTAAGCTTCCCAGGAGGCCAGCCACCCACAGAGCATGGGAGTCTACAGGAGGCCCTGTGGGATGGAAAGGTAGGTTAGTAGGTTAATGGATACTGAAACCAAATGATTCTACAACCTGATAAAGACTGCCAGTCTTTAGACCATTTCTTTTGAGGTTCACATTGACCAAATCACTAAGGGCTAAGTAGGGGGTGAAGAAGTAGCTATGGTTTGGCCATTGGTTTAGATACAGGGCCTCAGGTATGTTTTCCACTCACTTGAGTATTTATGGAGCCTTTCTGAAGAGTCCCGAGTGGCTTGGAGTAGAATCATGGGACCCTTGCTAGAAATGCTAGCAGTGCCATTCTGAAAATGGATGTCAGAACTTCTTCTTCCTGTTGGGGAGAGGAATTTGAAATTTGTTAGAATTTGTTTATACATGTGGTATGAATGGCTAAGGAGTCTAAAATAGGGCCAGGGTCCTTGGTTATGGACGTTTCTGCTCCATGCTTCAAGAAAACATCAATGTGTTAGATACAAAGTCTCAGTCTCAGCCTTGGCCATTTGTGCTAACTTTTGCCTCATTTTTCAGACAAGTTATGACTTTGTACTATCCCTAAACTGTCATTCTTCCTCAATAGGCTCTTGAACCATAGCATCTTAATATTGAGATCTTATGAGAATAACTGGTAAGGAGTTCCTGTCATGGCTCAGTGGCAATAAACCCAACCAGTATCCATGAGGATGAGTGTTTGATCCCTGGCCTCGATCAGTGGGTTGAGGATCTGGAACTGCCATGAGTTGTAGTGTAGGTCGCAGACACGGATTAGATCTGGCATTGCTATGTCTGTGGCATAGTCTGGCAGCTGGGAAGACCCCCCAGCCTGGGAACTTCCATATGCCAGTGGTGTGGACCTAAAACAGACAGACACACACACCCTCTGAACTTTCAAGTTTTCATTGTTTAGACATATATGTATCATTGTAATTGGATGGGGAGTATTTGGTCTGTTAAATGACAATTATTAGCAGTATTATGAGTGTTTGTTTTATTTTCATTTTTGCCAAAAGGAACCTAACACCTTAGAGGTCATGAATCCCAATTCAGAGGCCAGATAAATGTTAGTGGGTCAGGAGAAAGGGCACAACCGTGGAAGCACTGGGCCTGACCATGTAGAGCGATCCTATTCCACCTGTAGGTCTTTGGGCCATGCTGCCAGACCTGCCTTCAAGCAAGTATAGAAGTCTACATTTTATCTGGCTGGACCAGAAATGTTGTGATTACAGGCCGTAAACCAGTTTGACTCCTGGCTAAGTCCAAATTTATATGGTAAAAAGCTGAGGCTGAGCATTATTGAAGGATTTATGGCTTATATTTAGAAGTCCTGGAATTCTAAGAAAATTCTTAGACTTCTGTTCTACTGACTCATAAAAGTACTTCAAGAGGCCTTGTTAATAAGAGGACTCTTCAGTTTGATTCATTTGCCCACAGGATGAAGCTCAGCGCTGGGACTCCAGATTCACTCAACTCTGTCATCTGGTGTAGACAGCTTGTATACTCACGTCTGGCAGCAGGACAGGTTGTCACACAGATCGGTGTCCCTGCAGGCTTGCAGACTGATGCAGTGCAATGCAGATACACCTGCGAGCCAAAAGGATTGGGAACACAGTGTAACACCCCATAAGTCTTCAGACCTGATGAATCTTCCCTCCCCCCATCAGATGAGGTCGAGAAAGTTATTAGCCACAAGCTGGTCTCACAGAGGCACTAACATAGTAGGCTGTAGCAGACCCGATACTCAGGTCAAGGCCATCCCTGGGTGGCTCTGAGGCAGTGCCAACAGCCAGTATGAAGGGGCCACTTGACTGAGGAGTGGTACCGTGTGGAAACAATTGGGTTGAGGGGCATTAAAGTCCTGCTGAAGAGCAAAGGGGGAGGCATCATACCGGTCCCTTGAGTGCCTGCTTTGCCACAGAGTCCACAAAACTGAAGGTGGAAACACTGAAACGCTGGTAGTGAGAAGGAAATAGCAGGTTTGAGGCTTTCTGGACAGGGATCAGTTTGGTCTGGTAGTTGTCTCCAGTGTAGGGGCATCTAAGCCAAGAGAGATAGGCAGCCATCAAGGTGGGCTCCTGGGAGGGACTTGGATCCGGGCACAGGAAGGAGCCACTTACCCATTGACTAGCATGGGCCACTGTGGCTGGAGCAGGGGGCTCATGCCGGGTGTGGCCCAGCACTGGTGCAGGTGCAGCCCGAGACTGGGGTCTGTTCGGTGACGGATGGAGACCTCCACATAGATGGGCTCCCGAAGCAATTTCACCACCGGGTAGTCACTAGCATTGTAGTAGGAGCCATAGCGTTCATCTGCAAAAGGCCAAGACAAGTTGAAGCTGTGAGGAGCTAGGAATGTCAAGGTGGCTTGAGATAGACTATCACCCACATAAACATCTTTTTAGCAAGGCAAGGCCCTTGAACCCAAATAACAGGACTTAGGCTACAGGCCAGATCCCCCACCCAAGAGGGCCTCACCTTTGGCAATCTGAAGCTCCAGAGTAAGAAGTCCAGGGTGGGTCTCCGGAAGGGGTGGTGGGAGAGTGAAAACCTGGACGTTAACTGGGAGAGCACTGCTACTTACAGAGTAGATACAACTGACTCGAAGCCTGCAGAAAAATAAGACATTAGCTACCAGCTTGGGTAGACGGGCCATGTCCCACTTTTTCAGGCTTGAGGAAACATGAAGTTTGTCAACACAGGGGTGTGGTCTGGCCTTGTGAGAACTCTCCTTGGGAGACCAATATGTAAATGAGAAGGTTTTATGTGTTTGATGTAAAGCCCATACAAGAAACAGAGGCGGTGTGGTGAGAAGCAGGCGCCTTCAGCGGAGGGGCAGTCAGGGAAGATGTTGGAGGTGATTGATATGAAGGATGATGAGAAGTAACCTAAGTGGAGGAGAGACAAAAATGGAGGCAGGACGAGTCTGAGGTCCATTCAAGACTCCACACAAGGACAACACAAAGGATGAGAGCATCAGAGAACAGGCAGTTTCAGTAGCAGCAGTTTTATTCGGGGCCCTGTGAGTTACACTCATGATGTTACATCTAAGCTGTGGGAAGACAAAGAGAAATTTTTAAGTATGCCTTAAGTATCTAAGGTTTTAAAGGGATTCTTTTACACTATAGCTCAGACAATAGGGTAGGAGGAGGAAGAAGTCAGTGAGAAACAGGAAACCCAGTACGATGTGCCGGAAGTCCAGGTTAAGTTTGAGGCTTAGACCAAGTTTGTGGCAGCAATGCAGGGCTACTAGATTAAATAATGGGTGGTGAGCTTGGAGCACACCAGGGCAGTAGACAGTTTCTTCTCTCATGAGGAGATGTTCTTTTACCGTTTCATGTTTTATGCTAGAACTCCTGCTTTGTGTAAGAGAGGATGTCAGGTGTTCTGGTTAAGCAAGGTCAAGTTAAAGACCTTTACCTGAAGATGCTGTCTCGGGTAATAGAACCATGGCTCCAAGTCCTCACATCCCGAGCTGCTACCAGCTCATTTTCATATACCGCCTGGTTCCCAGTTACCTACAAGGACAGATAAAGATGTCTGGTCACTCTCGCTAGCGAGATGCTGCTGTACTCAGAACTTGTTTTGGTCCAGCACTCAGCAGTGCCATCACAGGCTGCTTTCTCATGTGAGTGGAGGCAAGAGGGGCTCAGCAGGGGTCACTTCACCATCTTTCAGGACAAAGGGACTGGAAGGGGCTTTGAGTACTCAGATGAGGCAGCCAGAGACACTACTGACCCTCAGCTAACCTCCCTAGCCATCACCCAGCCCAGGGTTTCAGGAGGAACCTGGTACTTGCTCTTTCACCACTTGGTAAAGAGTGCCAGCCCCTCGCTGGAGCAAGAGAGGGAGGATGACAGGCCCAGTGCCCAGGTGAGGTGCTGGCTTTCTCAGCGATGAAACTTACCTCTGTGTTAGAGGCCATCCTATGGCCCCCTGAGCTTCCCTCACAGCTAAGGTATTTCAGTTCTCCCCCAGTTGCCAGCATCCACGCTCAGCTTCTAGAGTTGGGAACACAGCCCAGGGTCAGTGCTTCTTACCCGTTTTGCAGTCCCACAGGAACTAAATGGAAACCGGAAGAGGACAAAAGTGTGTGTTTCCATCACAGGTTTACATTCACTGTCATTTCTGAAGGCCAGGTGCACAGAATCCCAGAGCAGTGGAGGTGAGGTCACATTGCGAGACACAGCGATGGAGAAGTAGCCGTCTTGGGTACAGCGTGAGGTCACTGAAACATCAGAGCAGACATGTCAAAGGCAGGGCACCTCTTGTTACTGAGCCAGCCAGCCCAATCTAGTGATTTAGGATTTAATTTTCTAATCTCCCCTCCCATTTCTAGAGAGGCTGGTGTTCCCAGCTAGTGACCCTGATATAAGATTTGCTGTCTAGAGCTTGACTGAGGCTCTGGATGAGCACGTGGGTTTGAATCTCTCCTCCACCACTCACTGTGTGGCCTTGCAGTATTTAACCTCCTTGCATCATTTGTTATCTATAGAAGCGAAGAGCAGTGCCTGCTTTGTTTTTACTCAGCTAGGCTTCAGAGCCTAGGTTTGAGTGTGACATCAAGGTGTTTGATGAGGGTCATATTTTTTTTTACATGAAAAAAATATGGAGCATCATTTGAGGACCAATAGTCATCTTTTGACATAAAGCTCTCTAGATAGACCACTATCAGCCCCCAGAATAGCTTTTCCTTGGGAATTGGTTTAAGTTACTGTCAATTAGCATCTTGCACATAGACTTAGCTTCCTGAGTTCACTGCCTATTGCTTGCTTTCTTTTAGATTCTAGGAGAGCAGACAATGGGAGGCTGGAGAAAGTTCTGTCACTCGGGTCAAGTGTCTCAGGATGTGTTTCTTATACATCAACCTCTGTTCATGTTCTCTATTTGCCTTCTGGCTGGGGTTGGGGGGAGATAGTCCTCCTCTGGGCTTCCTTGCCGATAACTGGCACTTTTCTTCAGCTGCTTTCAAAGGTAGAGCCACTCACCTGTGTTTCCATAGTAACAAGAAGGGACCTCTTCCGAGTTGTAGCAGCAGCCAAGCTGCTTGCATTCTCCTTGAGTGATGGGTGGAGGAGCACATGGCAATCGGTCCCACACTGGGACAGCATCACAAAGGCCAATGGTTGGAACATCAAGAGCTAAATTTTTAAGAGGAGAGTAACTCAAGGTAGGTAATACAGTTTGATCTTTTCAAGGAGACCATTCATTACAGAGCATCAACTTTAAATTCCCATAGACATCTAGATGACTGGAATTAATATTTACATACCTAGAGATTAAATCAGAAAGTTCAGTAAATACTAAGTCACCTCATATGAGTCCCCTTTGGAAAAAGGAAATACCAACAAGATTGGTAGAAGCAGCCAGAGTCTTTACTCTTTTATTCAAGTAAAGAAATCTTCCTTCTGGGGTTCCCCTGTGGCTCAGCGGTAATGAACCTGACCAATATCCATGAGGATGCAGGTTAGATCCCTGGGTTAAGGATCCCACATTGCTGTGAGCTCTGGTGTACACCACCAGTTATAGGTTTGATTTGACCCCTGGCCTGGGAACTTCCCATACACCGTGAGTGTGGCCCTAAAAAAAGACATTTAAAAAAAAATTCTTTCTGTTCTTTAAAAGTTATCTGGACAGCACTCTGAAATCAAGTTCTGGTTCAGCAGGCCTGGGGCACACCCTAGCATTCTGCACCTTATCAGTACCACCGCTCTGGGCCATGGAGTTATTTAACAGGACAGGTGAGAAGAATTCCCAGTTCAATTCTAATGACTGAGGCAGGGCTCTTGGAAGCAAGACAAGGTTTGCAGGAATTGAGTAGGCATGTTTCCTATTGATCCCCAATTAAGTCAGCAGTAGCCCGCAGCTAAAGAGGCTGAGCCCTGTTCTCAGTGCAGTCAGCTTCTGCAAAGCATTTGCCGAGTCTCCCTTCCAGGGGAAGGAACTGGATCCAGGGATAACTCGTGTTTGAAGCCCAGCTGTGCCACCCACCACTGAGGGGCCAAAAGTAGTGCCTGCAGTGCTGGGCTAGAAGTAAGGGGGTCACACGTGAAGCCCTCCAGTATTTGGGCACTAGGTAATCCTCAGGTGGTACTTATCCTAAGGTCACCCCTGGAGGGGAAAGCCGGAAGACTGTTCTCCATGGGGCTGGTGTCTTTGCACAGAGCCAGCAGTAGGGGACCAAGGACACCTTCCAAGAAGATTCACACCACCTTGGAGTTCCTAGCCTTTACCTAGGAAATCCACAGGGCACTTAAACAGTTTCGTCTCTGTGACTGTTCTGTGTCCACCTGCATCTGCTTCTTCAAGTCCAATGGGCATGAGGTAGTGAGAGTCCTGGAGAGACAAGCCCGGAGTCAGCCTGGGTGGTGGCCCCGGCATCCCAGTGTCCCCAAAGGCAGGGGCATACTCACCCACTCAGTCACATAGCAGCCTCTGTAGGATGCTTCCACTCCCATGGAGCTGCCTGGGCCCTTGTGGACCCACGTGCCACAGCCAGAGTCATTCTGCAGCTTGTGCAGCCGCCCGTGCCTGTCTGGGTGGTGGGGAGGGGGGAAAACAGAGTCAGTCACCATGGCCACTGGTGCTGGGAAAGGACAGCCAGCTCTGCCCTGGGCCCCAAGGGGCAGCTGTCATGAAACGACAGGACCAAACAAGGAATCAGATTCAGAAGTGAAGTGATTTCTTTGTTGTTGTTTTGGGTTTTTTTTTTAATTTTTTTGATTTTTAGGGCCAAACCTGTGGCATATGGAGGTTCCCAGGCTAGGGGTCAAATTAGAGCCACAACTACTATACCACAACCACAGCCACATGGGATCTAGCCACATCTGCGACCTACACCACAGCTCACAGCAATGCTGGGTCCTTAACCCACTGAGTGAGGCCAGGGATGAAACCCATATCCTCATGGATGCTAGGGTTCCTTATGGCTGAGCCACTATGGGAATTCCCCCAAAATGGTATTTCTGAAGATTCATCATCTAGAGGAAGGCTGCTGAGTTCAGCCAAAGGAAGGAAGCATGAAGAAGGAAGACAGTTTGAGACCGGAAAGGAGACGGTCACACTCACCCCAAACCACCAGTGCAGAAGGAGTTGCTGTGTCCTGGCTGAGAAGATTTATGGAGAAATGAAAGCTGCTTGGCCCACAGTAGAGGCCACCAAGGTCATCTGCTGCTTTGGGCTGAGACGGGCCTGGCAGAGCAAGACACAGCGGAAAGCAGAGCCAGATGGATGGCCGCAACCACATAGTGCCTGCGGAGAACAGGATACTTCCGCTCCCAAAAACCCGAGCTCCCCGTGCCCTGGGGAGGGTTTTATATGCAGAGCAAAAGCTGGTTTCAGCTGCATGCCTTATAACAAGCAGGTGGACCTCCTTTGGAAATGGGGAGTCTTCCATCTTCATTCACTTTAGGCCCCATATCATAGCTGCTTCCCTTTAAACCCCATCAGGTGGTCCTCAGAGCCCAGGAACAATGTGGTGCCTATTAGCTAGAAGAGTCTTCCTCCAGACTGCGGAGTGGAGCCCGTATTTTACTGGCTTATTGACTCTCCGAGAAGCTTGCCTGTTTGGGTGTAAATCCTAGCTCTGCCTCTTACGAGTTGTATGAACTGGGTAAATCACTACTTTTCGGAATCTCAGTTTCCTCATCTGTAAAGTGGAGATGTCGCCTGGCAGGAGTGTTCTTGAGCCTGGCTTGAAACCCCAGAAAAATTTAAACGATTTCTGAGAAAAGCTGACTTAGAACCTTTCCCTGTTTTTGTACCCCTGAAACTAACACAACATTGTAAATCAATTATATTTCAATAATTTTTTAAGGAGCCTTTCCCTGGTCCTAAGAGAGAATTCTACCATAGGAGTTTCTTCTTGACAAATTCCAAAGCTTTTCTTTTCCTTAGTTATCCTCTTGGGCTCCCCTTCAGGAATTAGGTAAAAATTCGGATAATAACATGAATTCCCCAAGCTAATTCTGCATCTTATGGATATTTAAAAATCTTTCCCACTCACCAAGGTTTCTGCCATATTTTCATAAATATGCTGGGGATTCTTATTTGCATTGTTCTACTAATAAGCTATGAATCATGTGTCTTGGCCACTGTTTAGGCCATAGTGCCAAGTGACAGGGCATTCTAAGAGATTTAGAGGGAATGATGGGTAAATTCCTCACTGGTGACATGAAAGCATAAAAACTGGCTTCCATGGTCTTCTACCAGTGTCCCCAAATCATCTTTGGATTGTATTTAGCCTGTTAAAAATTTTTCCCAAGTTGACTAAGACTTTTCATCAAAGCATTGAAAAGGTATTGTCAGGTATCTCTAAATCACAACTAATACAAGAGAACAAATAGGCAGGTGTCTTCTCAGGAAACTGTACAACTCACTTAACCACATGGTGACAGATTCCATGGAGGAATGCTGGACTCTGTTCTCAGGGATGGGGTGTGGCTTCACGACATCTCCACCTTGATTGGGTTTGACTGCTAACCCATCACATCCCATTCACTTGCTCACAAGGCTTACCAGGACTTGGATTTGAATGGCCATTTATTTATTCAGTGTTTCTACTAGAAGCACTTGAGGGCAAGGACTATGTTTTATTTTTCATTGCATCCTGAAGGCCTTAGAGGGTGTATACCCCATGTTCACTGAACAAAGAATAAATCAAAAGATGTGCTTTCAGAGTTCCTGGTTGTGGCTAAGTGGTAACAAACCCGACTGATATCCATGAAGATGTGGGTTTGATCCCTGGCCCTTCTCAGTGGGTTAAGGATCCAGCAGCTGAAGCCCCAGTTTGACCCCTAGCCTAAGGAACCTCCATAGGCCTCAGGTGTGGCCCTAAAAAGACCAAAAAAAGAAAGAGATATGCTTTCATTAGTGGCCATGTCCTAAGGCTGACCACCTCCCCTTGAAAATGTGGTTTCCAAATCTCACTGTTACAGATTCGTTTCCTTCATAAGCTCAAACTCATAACCTTCAGGTATTTTTCCTTCAAGTCATTGTACATGTGACTGCAAGTATAAGAATGATGAAGAATACAACAAACTAGTAAATAAAACAAGAAAGAAGCAGACTCAGATCTAGAGAACTAGTGGTGACCAGTGCGGGGGTGGGGTACCACAGGAGAAGAGGACAAAAGGGTTATTATGGGATTATATGAAATCATCTGTGTGAAACTTTTGAAAATTGTAAAGCCCTATAGAATTTAAATAATGTTTCATTCAATTAAAAAAAATGAGAACTTGAACTGTGCAAGGCATCTCTGGAACTAAATGGCTAGTCTCCCCACTGGACTTATGAATGCTCTCCCTAAAGTAGTGAAAAATCAAGGAGTTACCTATTTTGGTAAAATTTGGAGGCAAGACAGAGTGGCAGTTATATGGATTCGGGCAACGGTGGATCTGGATACCAATTCTGAGTCTTTACTAACTCAGTGACCTCTGTCAATGAGTTACAACTTTTACATCTGTAAGGCGGGATGTCCCTCTCAAAAGCAACTCTGCCCTTTGAATCTGGAAGGGCAGATGCTGTACTTAGTGTTTTCTTATGTTAGAACCATCTGATTGTTTAAAAATAATTTCAGGAGTTCCTGTCGTGGGTCAGTGGTTAACGAACCCAACTAGCATCCATGAGGACTTGGGTTCTATCCCTGGCCTCGCTCAGTGGGTTAAGGATCCAGGATTGCCATAAGCTGTGGTATAGGTCTCAGATGTGGCTCGGATCCCACGCTGCTGTGGCTGTAGTATAGGCTGATGGCTATAGCTCCAGTCGGACCCCTAGCCTGGCAACCTCCATGTGCTGAGGGTGCGGCCCTAAAAAGACAAAAAGACCAAAAATAAATAAATAAATAAAAAATCTAAGGGATTACGGATAGAATGCAAATCACCATAAATTGTACAGATGTATCAAAAGCCCTGTAAACCCTGTAGTGTTTATTTGATCCACATTTTATAGGCCTACTATTTAAGGATCTACTATGTGTCACCTAGCAAAAGCCTGGAATTATACCCCTGAATTTCCAGGGTCTCCAGCTTGTAGGCAGCAGATCATGGGGCTTCTCAGCCTTTGTAAATGTGAGAAAATTCCTTATAATAAATATTTATCAACATATATCTACCCCCTACTTGTTCTATTTCTCTGGAGAACCCTAACACACATCCACTCCTCATTCACTG
Organism: Phacochoerus africanus; assembly: GCF_016906955.1. Lineage (NCBI taxonomy): Eukaryota > Metazoa > Chordata > Mammalia > Artiodactyla > Suidae > Phacochoerus > Phacochoerus africanus. The sequence goes on along the minus strand of NC_062558.1, from coordinate 54,265,795 downwards.
GTCTGAACCCTGAGGGTCCCTGGAAGTTGAGCACCTGTGTCACTGGGTGGAGACAAAGTCTGATTTCCCAAAACCTTGTTTGGTCCAGGCATCTTTCTTGAATCACATTGAACATTTCAATTTAAACTAAAGAACAAGTTTACCAAAGTGCCCTTTATTGGAAATGGGTACACACAGTGATTTTTTTAGAGATGGGTTGTGTTTTGATGGATACCAGAGTTGTTCCTGTGTTCTGGTCATTGGATACATGTGCCCTGGGACCTGGCCTGGACAGATTTCCTTGCTGTGATTAGAGTGTGCCCACCTGCCTGGAGGGTGGGGCATCAGATAAACAAAGCCCCAGGAAACCCTCATCGAGTGTGATAAAGCAGTAATCAAAATTAGCCCTCAGATATAGAGGACCAATTAGACCATTGTGCGTGCTAATCAGTAATTAGGGGGCACCCAGCTGTTCTTGGCAGGTGGTGGAAATTAGGACACCTCTTCTGAAGGAAGACATCACACACAGTGTACTGAACATGGTTTCCCTTCCCAACAGGCAAGAGTCAAGTGTGAGTCTGAGTCTTGTGAGCGGTGAGTTCCATGCCCTGATCTCTTCTATCAACTCCCTCCCTCTGTCCTGAGCCAGGCAACCCTCTTCCCTGGCCTCCTAGTCCCAACTCTGCTCTGATTTTGTCTTGCCTCTCCTGCTCCACCTCTTCCTCTGTCACCAGGACCACCACTGGTAGGGGAAATCGTCCTTTTTTGCAGGCAGGAGGGGACCCAGCTGAATGGCTTTTAGGACTTGGAGAGGAACAGCAATGCAATGCGCGGGCTACCTCTGTCTTCAAGTGGAAGAATAGTTAAGTAAATAGTTAAGTAATTGAATAAGAGGTAGGGGAGTAAATTACTAAAGAAAGGAAAAGAACTGAAAGGAAGTATTTTGGGATGGGGACTCACAGGTGAAGTCCATGTGAGTTTTCTGGCAGTGTCTATTGACATGCATGCCCCCTCCTTAATTATGCTAAATGGGTTAAGCATAGGAGGCCGGTCATATTGGATTGGGGCTACATTCATTTTAACTCCATTATCCCCATGAACAGCCCATTTCCAAATAAAGTCACATTCTTATGTGATAGCAGATAGGTTAGGAGGTCCCCAGAGAGAACCAGGCACAGCTTTCTAGATACTTATTGTCAAGCCATTTTGTGATCTAAGCCTGGCCACAATGCTTGCCCTTGAACAGGTCTCGGTAATCTCTGGTTAAGGGAACAAAGGAACAGAGAAGAGGCAGTGAAACAATAATGCCATAATGCAGCAGAGTCCTATTCCTCCTCAAGGGATGTACATAATAATATATCTAATATAGCTTTGAGTCCCCCAGGACTAAGGCCCCCACCCAGGTGGGCGATGGAATGATGATGTTCAACTTCTTGACTTCATTCAAGTAAAGCTTGAACTCTGTTGACCTTTGCCCCAATTCTATCCTGAATTCTCTTCTGTTCAAGCCCCTTCATGAATTATGCATATAACCTTAGCTAAAACATCCCCGTGTTTGCTGTTGGGGTGACACTGCTTTGGGAGGGATGCTCAGTGTTCTTCTTGCTGCAAGTTGTGAAATGAGGTTTGGCACTTTGCTATCAGCCTCTACATGGAGTAAAACATGAGCCACTGCAGCTGCCAGCCCACAGCACCCCCTGAGTGGAACTCAGGGTGGAGACCAGGAGTGAGGGACTCTGTGCTCTGGAAAAACTGGAAGAACAGGTCTTTAAACAGATATTTTTAGAAGATTTTATGAATCTAAATCTTGCATCACCTTATATATAGACAAACACGAAAATCTATCAATAACTAATGACTGTGACTAGTAGAAACCTTCATGAGACCAGCAGCTAACTTCTGTAAAATGTATGCATGGCTGCATGCACCTCCCCCTTCAACTTTCTGACTTATATCTTGATACTTCCCCCCTTTCCTCTTCAGACAGCTCTGAAATACTGCCTCCTGAGCTGTAGTTAGTGGACAAAACAAAAGATGTCATGGTCATCTGTGACAACAGCCGCTCCCAAGGGTGGGCCAGTGAGCCCTGAGGGAACTCAGAAAAGCCTATAAAAGCAGTGATTCCAGTAAGCCCAGACCTTTATTGTCTTCCCATAGAAATGGTTTTCTGTAAATCTTCTGCAAATCTGGTTATCTGTAAATCTTTTTTCCTACCACCTTCCCATTATTGCAAAAACTCATATATCCTAGCTTCCCCCCTCATCCCCTCCGAGCAGTTTCTAGGGGCTACCTGAGATGCTGTCTCCTGGGCTTAAGTCCTAATTTCACCCCAAATAAAACTTAACTCTTAACTTTCAGGTTGTATTTTTTTAGTCAACAAAGTAATAATAAATCCCTCCCTCTCCCAATCTTCAGCTTGGTTGTATATTTTGGCTCAACCCCCACCAAGAAGTGAACCCAGTTTTCAGGTAATATTCTTAGATGCTGAGGGCTAGGACTTCAATATATCTTTAGGCACAATTCAACTCAAAACACCTTGCAAACCATTGTAAAACTGCATCAGCCATACTAATCTTTGGGGCTTTTTCTTTTTTTTTAATGACATGAGAACGCTATGTGAATGTCTCTGTTTATCCTTATAATTTTTCTTTCCTTGCTTTAAGTCTGCTTAAACATTCCCAATCTTTCTTTGGCTACACTAAAATGATTTTTAAATTCCTTTTTGTTTAGATGAAAAAGAGCAGTAATGCACATTGTGGCTGAGTTGACTGGTGCTAATGGCTGTTTCAGTTTAAAGAGCAGGGCAGACCAGATGAGCTAGGATAGTTGAAGGATAGATAATAGAGTAGAAAAAGTACAGGCTGCATGGAAGGCATGCTCACAAACATTGGCCACTGCTTTATGCCTGATCACTACTCTAGCACAATTGTTCTCGGCTAACAAGTTGACTGAGAAATTAACTTACCAAGTTTGTTGTGTCTAATGGCATTTTAGATACTCATGTGTCTTGTGTTCTACCCCGCTTGACGGCCATCAGCATATAGCCTTACTTTTCTAGCCTTGTGCCTTTACATGCATGGTTTCCTCTTCATGAGATACCTACAACCTCATCTTTACCAACCAGTCCCTAAGTGTCACAGAGGGCAAAGGTTCTCCAAAGCCTGGTCCTCGGGCCAGCAGCATCAGGGGCTTATGAGAGCTGTCAGTTTGGGGGGCTCACTCTGAAACCAAGAAGGACCATGTAGGACTCCTGGGCACCAGCTTTCCTCTCCCATTTATTATTCATAGGAAATAGATCTCATTCAGCCTTGATGACCTTTCCTGAGTTCCAAAGGGTAGGTTCAAACAGTTGCTAATCAGGGAAGTGAGGGGTTGCAGAGACCAGGGAGGAATAGTCAAGAAACTACAGTGTAGTCTTGGGACAGGTCCTGGTTCCTCCTCAAGGAATATACATAACAGTATCTTTGAGTACGCCTGTAGAACTCGAGCCCTCAGCTAATTCAAGATAGTGTGAACCAGAACCAGTCCCGGAGCCCCTAAACACCAACGTTGAAGACGAAGGCAAGCAAGTTCCTGCTCCTTACCTATGGCCCTATTATTCTCTTTCAAAGGAAGAGACGGTCGTTAGGACACTAGCCTGCTGTGGCCTCACTTGCCTGGCAAAGAAATAAAGCTATTTTTTTTTTCTCCTTAGCCCCAAACTCTGTCTCTGCATTCCTACTTGGCACCGGTGGGCAGAGGCCGAGTTTTGGCAAGAGCTCCTGATCCAGTGAAACAGAAACTCTGGGTGGGGGACTAGTGGTCCATGGTTAGGTTAGGTCTTCCAGGTGATTCTGACACAATCAAGCTTGAGAACCTCTGCCTTAGGATAGAAGTTCCAAGACCTCTTCCCAATTGCCCAGCTGGAGGGGGCTGCTGCTTAGTTTGGAAAATCAACTCTCCTTATCTGTATTCCTCTTGGGACAGTGATGATTCAGGACTTACTTTTCCTTTCCGGATTGTAAGGTCTTTGAAGCACGCGTCACAGCTTTGTACTCTTCACATGACTTACCCATGCGTTCACACCTTATTTTTGAGATGCAGGAATTCTGATCACTTAAGTATCTGCATTTGCTTTAGAGACAGCTAGTTTTGCAAGGCCTACTTCCTATCTGCCACTAGCCTGTTTTTATGTTTACATTAGCATGTGACTGAAACTTGCTGTAAGCTCCAGAAGACCCAGTCTCCTTAGCGTGGCTGGCTCTCCCAATCCCCCTCAATCATGGCTCTGCCCCTGTGTCCAGGGTGGCCTCCTTCTCCCCAGAGACTGGTCAAATAAAACTCCTCTGACATTTCTCAAACTTGCTCTGAACACCACCCTCCTACCCCCCACTCCAAGCAGTGGGCTATGCTCTTTTCTCTTCTGGGATGCACTGTAGCTGCCTGCTACATCATGAACAAAGGATGTTGAGGCCATCAAGCCTTCAGCCACTGCAGCCACTGTCGCTGCAGTCCGAGGGCATTCAGGAGGAAGGAAAGGGGACACAGGCCCCAGATAGCTGAGGTGCATATCAAAGGAATGATTTCAGTGAGCCTAGACTTGTATCTTCCAATATATAGAAAAGTGCTAAATTCATTAACTTGAAATGTCTGGTTTTCTTGAAATAACAGTAATTTTTTTTTTCTTTTTTCTTTTCAGGGCTGCACCCAAGGCATATGAAGTTCCCAGGCTAGGGGTTGAATCTGAGCTACAGCTGCCAACCTACACCACAGCTACAGAAACACCGGATCTGAGCCACTTCTGTGACCTATGCCACAGCTTGCAGCAACATTGTATCCTTAGGCCACTGAGTGTGGCCAGAGATCAAATCCACATCCACATGGATACTAGTCAGGTTTGTAACCGGCTGAGTCACAATAGGAACTCCAGACAGTAATCTTTTAATGTTATGATATTTTTTCTTTTCAAAATCTCTGTATTCTGGCTCCTTCCTCACCTCTTCAGTGCTGTCCCTCAGAGCTATCCGAGAGGCTGTCTCCTAGGCTTAAGTTCTCAATAAAACAATTCTCAAATTTTAAGTTGTGTATTTTTTTTTTAATCTGGTCAACAAACTTCTCCTGCTCTATCTGCTTGTCTGCTCCAGCTTAGCTTGTTTTTACTTATTTCATTGCATCTTATTCTTTAAGAAATCTGGCTGAGGCATCAGCTCCTCTGGACACTGGTGCCTGGCCAGGTTGAGGGGCTGTGCCCTGAGCACTTTAATGCCTCCTGCTCTCACTGCCCCTCTCAAATGCATCTCAATTGTTACCCCCCTCTGCCTTGGTCTTTTCATCACAAGGACTTTGAATTCTGGGTCTGTCCCTTCTAGCTTAAGGCCTTCAACGCAGCAAAGCCTCAATACATATTTCTGGAATGGGCAGATCATGTTCTGAGAATTCAGCTTGGATAAAAACGTAAAATTCCATTGAAGACCTCTCCTCCCTCCTTGCATCTTTCTACCCCACCCACAGGACCAGCAGTTCTCCTTTGCATTCAGTTAAACAGTTTTCTTTACGTGCTTTACAACCTTCCCTATCAAAGACGTCCAGTTCTATGAATCTGCCAAAGTGTGCCTATTCTGGCATGCACAAAACCGTATCATGAAGAATAGTGGTGCACCATGTCCATTTCCCACTAAGCAAACATCTACAGGAGTGGGAAAGGTTTAAGTTCTTTTTATCCAGCCTGAACACAAATAACTCGAGTCATATGGTATAGTCAATGCTTTGGGAATAAATCAAGTCAATTCAACGATATGTATAAACTATAGCTGAACTTCACTGAGCCTCTACTCTGGACTAGATATTAACCTAGACCCTGGGGACTGAACCCAGCTTTCTCCTGTCCTCATTTTTCTGGTTTTCTCTTTGCATCCTGATCGCTCTTTCATGGGACGTAGTTTGTGCCACATACTATGCTAGGCTGTGGGATGCATTTGTTAAAGAATAAAGAGACATGTTAAGGAATGAACAGGTGAAAGTATAAAATCCTGAATAAACAAATTTCAAATGTTTCTATACTTTTCATTTTATTTTATTATTTTATTATTATTATTATGTCTTTTTTTTTGCCTTTTCTAGGGCCACTCCCGTGGCATATGGAGATTCCCAGGCTAGGGGTTGAATCAGAGCTGTAGTCACCGGCCTACACCAGAGGCACAGCAACTCGGGATCCGAGCCACATCTGCGACCTACACCACAGCTCATGGCAACACTGGATCCTTAACCCACTGAGCAAGGCCAGGAATTGAACCTGCAACCTCATGGTTCCTAGTCGGATTCGTTAACCACTAAGCCACAATGGGAACTCCTACTTTTCATTTTAAAGCAACCAGTGGCTCATGTTTTATCGGTGCCTGCGATTTAGGGATGGTCCTTTCCCACTGTATTCTGGAGAACCCTCCAACATTCTCCTCTGTTCATTTTCCACGATCCTCCTTTTCCTTTTTTTTCCTTAGTGTGGCAGAAAAGTGATAGTTTGGAATTAGAGCTAAGGTCCTAATCAAGATTGCTTTTGTTTTTTTCTCAGCTCCAAAACCCTGCTGTTACAGAGCAATCTGACTCACTTGATGCCAATAAAACCTGAAGTAAATATCCTCCAAATTCAGCAGGAGCCTGCCAACAACTAGCTTTGAGGCTGGTGTCTATTGGGGGAGCCACAGAACAAAAAGGCCACAGGACTGCTTCTGTCACTGTCCCCTGGAAGCTGACTGGATTCATCTGATTTCCTCAGACGAACAGTCACCCTCCTTGTTCTCTTAGCCCCACTCCCAGCATATGTGCAAAGTCTACTGCATAAAATTCTCTAGAACCACTGGAAATGGCTGCAAGGACAAAGGGAGGTAACAGCTGGAGAAAGACTGACTCGGAGCCACAAACTGGGTGATGGATGAGTCCAATCTGTGTAAGAGCCGGGGTCATGCTCATTACAGCCCTGCAGGCCAGCATGAGGGAGAGCCTGCCTTTGGCAGGGATTTATCACACAGTATATTAAAAATGTCATTAGTGAAAAATTAATATTACAAAACATTTTAAAAGGGCCGAAGCAATCATTTCAGTTTAATAACAGAAGACAGTTCTCATAAATACCCTTTATTTTTCCTCAAGCAGAAAATGAGGAACAGGCCGGGATTATCAGATCTCACCCTCTCTTTCCATGCTGCAAACTGAAACTGTTGATCGTTTCATTCCTTTCCTCTGAAATTGGGTCACGTTGTCAGCAGTCACGTGACAGGTCCTGCCTTTTCCTTCATTTAAAAAGACAGAAGACTCCTGGCCTTTAGCTGTAAAGGAATTGTGTCTTATTGGTTGAAAATTAGAAGCTTTGAAGATGGATTTTTAGGAAGGCTTTTGTTTCCAATAAACACTGAGCTGTGTTTCTACCGCCTCCCCCATGCTCTGAAGGAGGAAAGAAGACTTCTGACACTCACAGCTCAGTAGGAAAGGCCTTAGGAACTGGGGACTGGGTTCCAAGATACCTCAGTTCCACCCTGGAATCCTGGCACTTCCAGAGGGGCCAGAAAAACCACCTCATTGACCTCGTCTGAACTTCCTCCTTGATTAAGCATCTATTATATATTAGGATTATGCTAGGAACTCAGAGGAATAACAATAATGATAACACTCAAAAGAACAAATCTGAGATGTGAAACAGTAAATAAAATCTGACTTATAGACTATTAGAGCTGAAAGCCATTTTAGTTTATTTATTTCTTTTTCTTTTTCAGCTGTACCCATATGGCAGTTTCAGGGCCGGGGATCAAATGGAGTTGGAGCTGCAACCTATGCCACAGCTGCAGTAACACTGGATCCTTAACCCATTGTGCCCAGCCAGGCATTAAACTGATGCCTCCAGAGAGACAAGCCAGATTATTAACTCACTATGCCACAGTAAGAACTCCCAAAAGTAATTTTAAAGATCTCTCTCTCTCTCTCTCTTTTGTGTGTGTGTGTGTGTGTGTGGCTATATGTGCAGTATTTGAAAGTTCCCAGGCCAGGGATGTAACTGCACCCCAGCAGTAACCTGAGCCACAGCAGTGACAATGCCTGATCCTTAACCTGCTGAGCCACCAGAGAACTCTAAAGAGCTCTTATTTTTTATATAAGAAAATGGAAGATCATTGGTTTTTCTCAGGATCATTGGGAGTAGTTGAGGCTTGGGACAAGAAACTAGGACTGTTGATGATTTAGAGAAAGGGTTTGAGACTTAGATGGGAGTCAAGGCAAACACATTGAAGCAATTAATAAATAATGCAAAAAAAAAATCCAAAATGAGACAGTCTATAACCAAGTGAAAAATGGGTGACACGGGTAGAAAGAGGACTTTAGAGCAGGGTGAGACTGATGACACTGGAACTGTAGCTATAAGGAAGTGGAGTTTGAATTTCAGATGAGGGCAGTTGGGTGGGATAAGATAGATGGTGAGGAAGGAGGCTGGTCCAGACGTGATATATGAAGGACTAGTGAGGATCAAATGACCAAGGACATGAATAAACACTTAGAACAGGAATCGACAGGATACAGGATGCAGGCAGGAGATAGTAACGGATCCTGTCCAATGGCACAGGGGATCTCTGTTGGGAGACAAACTTGATAAATGATGTAGCCTTAGCTTCTGTATTGTGCTAGGTGGGAGCTTAAGGACAGGGATGAGTATTTTAGTTCCTGAGACATTAACATTCGAATGTCCGACCTGGAACCAGAGCCCAGCTCTCCTAAATCTTCACCTAAGAATTTTTTATAGAAGCAAATAGCTTCTTGCAGCTGTTCCCTTTGATGGTGTGTGCACATGGGTTTTCCTCTGTGCAGTTTAAACATAGATTCATGCTTGCCAGGACAGATAAGGTGAGGGGAGCCGAGAAAATGCAGGGACTCAAAAAAGGACCTTGCCTGATGGCAGAAAAACCTGAAGGCAGGTTCTTAACCAAGAAAGGGAGCCCACTTGAATGGTACAAGCCAAAGGTGGACTTTTGGTCAGGAAAAAAGCTCACCTGAACGGTGCATGCTGAAGATGGGCCTCTGGTCAGGATGAAAGCCTGCCTGCACGGTATAAGCCAAGGGCAGGCCTCAGGTACACAGCTCTCACTTTGATGTTGATGGGGAAGAATTAAGGCTTTCCTGGGAAAGCAATTTCCATGTTTGCACTGAAGAACATGGATTGTTTCTCGGGTGGCCTAGTCTTTCCTGCTGTTCTATTTGTTATTCAGTTTTTCTCAGTCTTTCCTGATTATTTACTTCTTATTCTTATTTCCCATTCTTATTGTCCTGTGGTGATTTGTGACTTAACAACATTACAACAATAGTATAATAAGAATTTCATCCTGAAGGACTTTCCCCTATTTTAATCCAACTTAGTTAAAACATAGTGTTTATCTATTAATTAGTTATACAGTAAATTTTAGAGTTAGGATTTTCATGAGGTTCATAGAAGTTAGACATATATTATTCTTGACCAAAAGACACCTAGCCATGAGTTATAGAAGCTTTTAAGTGATATCTAGTTAAGTTGGTTTATATTTTCGCACAGTCTCCCTGCCATAACGCTTTAAAGATAAGCACCAGTCTAAAAACAAGATGTGTGAATGCCAAAGTCTTGTGTCTGTGAACTCTTCAAATTGTAAAGACTGGCTGGCCATGGGATGATTTGTACTGTCTCCTCCTTTCCATGATGTATGTACCTAATTGCCCTTAAATTGTACTCACTAAGTTTAGTTAAGATAGAGATCTTTAAACATGATGTATTGTACCTAATTGCCCCTAAATTGTACCCACTAAGTTTAGTTAAAACAAAGATTTAAAACATGATGTATAGCTGCTATACCATGTAATAGTTAACCAATGTACTTTTAACACTGTGATGTAATCTGTAGCAAAAAGCTGTCTATATAATCAACCACTTATGCCAATAAAATCTGAGCAGTCCAGCGCCCTGAAAGAAGGGACAAAGAGGCTGTCTCCATAATTGTACATTCGCCAACCCCGCATCCCTCTCCGATAGGGAAAAAGCATACGCTCCCTGACCGCTGGAGCGGGCCTCCGGCAATAAGGAATGTCTCAGCATGGGAAAATATCAGCCAACTATAAAACAACTTCAAAAAAAGGAAACATCAACATGACAGTGGACAGCCCAAAGGGGTGAGTGCAAGAGAGAAAATTAGAAGTAAACTCAATGGAAATAAAAACTCAGACCATCCTTGAAGTGGAGGCAGTTCTTCAAGGCTGCACATTTTATCCACTTGCCCAGAAATCAGAAGGAATTCACTTTGGCCCTAAATTCCAAGTTTTTTCCCGAGTGATCAGTCTTGTTGTTCATGCTGCCCCTCTCCCTCTTACTTCTCTGATGCTCAGTGATGTGGCAAAGTGACATTTCTACAACAGCATAGAAAAGAAAAAAAAAAAACTTACTCATTTTTTGATTAACACACTGCATCTTCATGCTCTGGTGCATAGATAATTTAGCAGGGGCTTAAAATTAAGAAGAAAGCATTTAAAGTCATGTGGGGGTTGATAATACCATTGGATTCAAAGCCATAAATGTGACTTTGGAAATATTTTCAAATAGAAGTTAGTGGTCTAGTGGTGAATAAGTCATCCTTAGAGCGTAAGTGAAACTTGCAGGGTGTGGGGTGCTGGGTGGGCATTTATTAGAGAAACTGGGCATTCAGTGGCCTCCCACTTCTATGTTAAAGGGAGCAGAGGCCATTCTTTCCTGGGAAGGAAGGAACTCTGCCTTGGGAGTGAGGAGCCCTGGGCCCTAGTTCCAGTGGAGTCCTCCATGTACAATGTATTTATCCTTAGACTTCCCACCCTAGGGATGATGTGAAAGAGGTGTCAACTAATAGATGGCTGAATGGATAACAAGGGACTTAAGGACTTGGTGTGCATGCCTCTTTAGGTCTCTGTCCCTTGCTGGAAAATCAAAGCATCCTTGTTGGTCATCTTTACTGCTCTAAAATTCCGAGTGAAGCTTCGTGAAATTTGAGCTTTTTTTAAATAAACTTAATTATAATTTTGATTCACCCTGATATAAATGTTACTTGTGGCCTGTGATGTATGAATTGAGAAATCTTTCTACTGGTTTTTTCATGATGAAAATTCTGATTAGGGTAACCTCTACTTTTTTAAATTATATATATGAGATAATTACATTAAGGGAAATAAGTAAAGAAAGACAAATATCATATGATATCATTTATTTGTGGAAATAAACAAATTGATACAAACAAACTAATTTACAAACAGAAACATACTCATGGACATTGAAAACAAACTTATGGTTACCAAAGAGGAAAGCATTGGGGGTACATGGAAATAAATTAGGAATTTGGGATTAACATACATGTGCTACTATAAGACAGTTAAACAACAAGGACATGTATAGCACAGGAACTATATTCAATACCTTGAGACAACCTATAATGGAAAAGAATCTGAAAAATTATACATATATATGTATATATGTCCATATGTATATTTAATGATCACTTTGCTTTACACTCGAAACTAACACATCATTGTAAATTAACTATACTTTAAAAACCATATATAAATATTTGTGAATTATCTAGGCAGGAGAGGCCATTCCAATACCAATAATATAAAATATTATTTAAAAAATGAATAGTTTTTAAAGGAGCTGTTCAGCTTTATTTCTATTTTTAAAAATTAGCCCCAATGGGTGATTTTACCATTATAAGTTGCCTAGTAAGATAGAAGGAACAAGAGAAAGGCTTTGCCTGACATACAAGCTTAAGAAATCCATATTGTGTCCACTGGTAAATAGTGAGATATGGGCTCAGTATGGATTTATTTTATTTGGATGTGTCCTCTATAGATTCCACGGGATGCCTTCTGAGAGATGACATCATTTGTACTCTTTTCTCCACTAAAAGAAGAGCCAGAAAAGTGCTTTGGAACTTGGGGGAGGAACCACCCATTCCTTAAGCAGGGATGCTCATCCCCCTGGAATCTTCTCCCAGGCTCCCCTCTGAGGCAGAAGAACACCTGGGTTCTTTGAAGACCCTCCTTTTAGATGGATGGGGCTGAGAAACCTGCTCGTGCAGAAAAGAGAGGGCACAGGTTCTTCATGTTGTGAATTTAAAAGGAAAGGAATGAATTCCTATGGGGGAAAATGGTGGCCAAGGAGGAGGAGACGGAAGTGGTCAAGTGCGCACAGTGAGGTGGGTGGGGGCCTCGAAACCAGGCTTCAGTCTGCACAAGGAAGCCAGCTGGTCTCCTGAGAGGTGGCTGGGTGTGGCATGGATAGATCCAAACCCTCATTCTGCAGACCCGGGAAGCACACTGGATTGTTTGAACATTAAAGGAGTGGATGGGGAGTTTCCAACAGTGGCACAGTGGAAACGAATCCAACTAGTAACCATGAGGTGGCGGGCTTGATCTCTGGCCTCGCTCTGTGGGTTAAGGATCTGTCATTGCTGTGAGCTGTGGTATAGGTCGCAGATGTGGCTCAGATCCTGCGTTGCTGTGGCTGTGGCTATGGCCAGCAGCTGTAGCTCTGATTCAGCTGTAGCTCTGATTCAACCCTTAGCCTGGGAACCTAAAGAGCAGAAAGAAAAAAAAAAAAAAGGAGTGGGTAGACCTCGTGTACAGAGCTCCATAGGCCTGGGCCCGTAGCTGTTCATGTAGGGGCTCAGGTCCTGCTGTTGGAGTGGGCATGGGATGGCCTTCCACAGGGATGGGGGCTTCATGGGGCAGAGCACTCCTCGGGTGGTGACATTTCTATTCCATCCTCTCCCACTTTTCGGATTGCTAAAGTGCCCTCCCTGACAATTCTGGGGGTAAAAGTCATCTCAGAAGTAGATGCTGGACTTCCTGCTAATGAAATGGATCAGGTTTTAAACCATTAAATGAAAAATAATAAAAAAGTAACTGTATGGTAACTTGAGTGTATGGAAAAATTCATACCATTTTTATAAGTAATATGTAGTCCTTGGAGAACTCATGCTTAACGCAGTGAATATAGACAACAATGCTGTTTTAGAATCACCAAACTTTCCAAGAGAATAGAACTTATTCCAATCATTAAAAAGACAGGAAAATTATGCCATGTGATAGAAGTGCTAATTATTGCCACAGTGGCAATCACATTACAATATATCAATATACCAAATTAACATGTACACCTTACATTTACACCATGTTGTATGTCAAATATATTTCAGTAAAAATAATATGTACTCATTTAGAAAATGTGGAAAATGCAGAGAAGTAGAAGAAGAAATAAAAATCAATTTAAACTCCCTAACTTAATGGCAAGGAGATCGTAAATATTTGAGGGATGACTACCTGCCTATCTTTGGACTGGGGACACTGACGCAAAGTGATGGGGTGGGACCATCCTAAGGAAGTGCAGCCTATCGGACTCCATAAGCACCTAGGTTTGTTTTCCATTGCGGACTGAAAGCTCTCTCCATGAGAGATTTTGTCCTATTCAATGACGAGTCCCAACTGTTGACACAGAGACTGGTCTCCAGCTGGCCCTCAACATGTGGTTGGCAAATGAATGAATGAATGAATGGACTTCAGTTAAGGTTACCAGATTTAGCACATACACATTCAGCATGCTTAGTAAATTTGAATTTGCAAAAACAATGAATAATTTTTAGTGCGACTATGTCTAAACTAGTGTAAATATGTTGTATGAACATACTTATAGTTGGTAAAGGCAAACAATTACATTTAGAATGGGTAAGTAATGAGGTCCTACTGTATAGCACAGGGAACTAGAGCCAGTCTCTTGGGATAGTACATGGTGTAAGATAGTATGAGAAACAGAATGTATACTATGTATGACTGGGTCAATTTGCTCTAGAGTAGAAATGGGCCCAACATTGTAAATCAACTATACTTTAATTGAAAAAATATTGTTTACCTGAAATTCAAATTTAAGTGTGTGTCCTGTATTTTATCTGGCATTGAGGTTATTAGGGTTATTGTTCCTGCTGTATTTTTTTGCCGCCTGCAGCATGGGGAAGTTCCCAGGCCAGGGCTCAAACCTGAGACACGAGCAGAGACAATGCCAAGTTCTTAATCATTAGGCCACCAGGTAACTCCATCCCTGCTGTATTTTTATCTTCCTAATTATCGTGATATTTAAGTGGTCCTTCCCAGGAGAAGGAAGGTGGTTGACAGACTGTGACTTTCAGAAGCGGAGGAGGCTTGTGACAGCCACTTCACCCAAGCGGGTCCTTTATCTGTACTCCTACAACCTCTCAGACAGTGAAGCCTCTGCACCTGCAAGATAAGTATACAACACACCTGTGTTGCCAATCCGTGAGGAAGCATGCCTTGGAGACTTAATGAGAGAATTCAATGACAATTGCTTGTCGGTGAAAACACGTTCAGTTGGTACTTATTTAACCTTAGGCTATGAAGAAAGTCTCTACCCCATAAGGAAAGGATAACAGTATATCCATGAGAAATTTCATATTCAGTTCTGTTAATAGATCAGGAGAAATAAATTAAACTGGGGGAAAGTAACCAATGCTGAGGAAATGCTTGTCCAGAGCTATTTAAAACATTCCATGTTGGTTCAATATCCTGCACCCTTAACTACCCTACGCATTCTTCCTCGGTCTCCTGCTGCTTTCTTTGACCCACTTCCCTGCTCATTCTAGCTGAGCTCATTCATGCATGCCCATGGGTTTAGCTGATTAATCACAAATGTGATATTTCCAATTCAGGTGTTCCTCACATAAGTGTGTGAGGAATACTGCCTATATGTGAGCAAGATGCTTGTGGATGAAATATTGAGCAAAATATACATCATTTGGGTCCTGATTTTGAAAACAGTCTTTTGGAAGAGATAGGTAATCAAGTATTCAAAAAATAGATAAAAATTATGAAAAGTGCAATGAAATCAAAACAGAGAGGATTCTTAGACTGGTTGAGAATAACCAAAAGAAGAATCGTATGGATGGAGTAGAGAGAGAGAGGAAGCAGATGCTGTGATCCCAGTTCTGGGCTGGATCATGTGAAACAAACACAGCGAGTATTGTGTTTCTTATGGGGATGGCAATGGAAGTCCACCACAAGGTTTTAAGTTAGAGAACGAAATACACAGATTCATCTTTTGAAAAGCTTCTGTTAACTGTAGGGTAAAGAACAGACTGCGTCTGTTCTAACAGGCAGGGTCAGTTAGAAAGCTTTAGCCCGAGGAAGATGAGATGGTAGTTTGGTCCAGGATGGTGGTGGCAGAGAGAGAAGTGAAGGATATGGAATTCCAGTGAGAAGTAAGTGGCAAGACTTGGTGATGTGTTAAATGGGCTGGTGGTGGGGGGTGGGGGGGGGGGATGTTCAAGATTGGCTCTTAGTTTTCTGGTGTCCATAGCCTGATGGTGTGAGGGCCATTCCCTGTGAAATGACAGGAAAGAAGTCATTGATAGTGTAAGTAAGAATCCTGCAAAGACAGGTGGACATGGGCCCATCGCATAAGTTGAGGGATGGACCTTAAATAAGAAGGGTCATTTCCTCCATGGTGACAGGAAGAAATGGATGTTTCCCCTCCAAAACTGTGAGGGTCTGATATCACAAAGATGAGGTCTGATGAATTCTATTCTTGAGCAGTAGGACCATCTATTGAAGGTAGGAGGAATTTGGCAGTGCTGGCTCCTGAATGAATGTCACTAGTGTTTACCATGTGCATCCAATCAGAAGGGCAAATCAGAACCCACACCAAACCAGAGCTCTTTTGTTAGATGATTGGATAATTAGAACAGAGACAGTATTAAATGATTCTTTTTTAAAAAAATTATTGGAATATTGTTGACTTACCAAGTTGTGTTAATTTCAGGTGTACAGTAAAGTATATCAGTTATACATATACATATATCCATTCCTTTCCCATATGGGTAGTAACCTATACAAAATGCTTCTTTTGAAAAAACCTTCTGATTCTAATAGACACCATTAGTGTTTTACTACTCCCAATTTTTCTTAAAAAAATCTGTTTCTGTAAGTGGTGGATCTAATACAAAAAAAAGCTAGAATTCCCCTCAAGCATAATTAATTTTATCACAGAGCTAAAAAATTAGATTGAAAAGTTATTTCCATTCTGTAACATTTTGATAGTCTAAAAATGCCTACACATTTCATTTTTATGCTTGAAGATGATTGGTACTTATTATCAACAATAAAAACTCTTTTCTGAAACCTCTGAATTGGAATTAACTTTACAATGGTGTACGTGGTATTAAGAATATGAATGATCTGGGAGTTCCCGTCGTGGCGCAGTGGTTAACGAATCCGACTAGGAACCATGAGGTTGCGGGTTCGGTCCCTGCCCTTGCTCAGTGTGTTAACGATCCGGCGTTGCCGTGAGCTGTGCTGTAGGTTGCAGACGCAGCTCGGATCCTGCGTTGCTGTGGCTCTGGCGTAGGCCGGTGGCTACAGCTCCGATTCAACCCCTAGCCTGGGAACCTCCATATGCCGCGGGAGCGGCCCAAGAAATAGCAACAACAACAACAACAACAAAAGACAAAAAAAAAAAGAATATGAATGATCAGTGTTAAAGAACAAGATATAACCCATTTTGAGTTTTTCCTCAAAACTATTTCTTTTAAAAGTGTAAAGAAAAGTAATTATAAATACCAGTGTTTGAGTGAAAAAGTAAGTTGAACTCTTACTGAGTAAGAATAAAGTATCTCAGAAACTCAGAAATGTTAGTTTTTCTTAGACTCTGAATTAATTGAGGCAGGAATTATATCAGAATGTTTTTTTTCTCCTCATTTAACAATTTGCCATTCATGCAGAATACACACACACAAAATGTTTGAAGGCACTATTTCCTATTTGTCTTAATGCAAATGCTCTGAAGTTAAACTGGGGACTGGAAAATCTTTTGTTGGTGCTGTCCAAACTCACGTCAACACCGAATTACTTTCTGGCCAAGAAAATCATTCCAATTTCATAAAGACTTTTTCAGCTGCTTTGCTGACCTCTGTGAGCTATTTTTTTTTCTCCAACCTTTTCTTTTTCTTTTTTTTTTTTTTGAGGCTTTTATTAGGGGCCTCAGTCATATGTGTAAGTGAGCTTGTGTTAATCGTGCCACTGGGAGGCTTCTTTTACTGGGGAGGAAGAAGTATGCCGCTTTGCTATTTGGATCACATCAAACAAGATGAAGCTTGTTAGAAAGATGCTGAGTATGAGTCATACAGTGACATGTATTTAAGCATACAGACCCCGTTTGAACGTAAGAGTTTTAGCTGCATATGGTCACTGAGATTCATCAAGTAAGTATTTATTGAGGACATACTAAATTCTGCTACCGTACTGGGGAAAAAAAGATGAACACATATTCTGTGCTTAAAAAGCTAGAATAAGCAATAGATGGCTTGTAAGAACAGATGCTCATCAAATCCCAATCATTTGTGAAGACAAGGGCGAAAATGATGTCAGCTCCACAGCGAGTCAAGCAAATCACCTAATGAGAGACACACAGGAAACTCAGTCCCCTGTCTCTTCACAGCGAGCTGTGGAAATTTCCTTCTGATTCTTTCCTGGCAAAAGATACCCCATCCTCCTCCTCACCTTTGGGGTTTCCCTTAGCTCTGACCTCTTTGTGAAGTCTTCCCCGACTGGCCTGGTGAGGCACGAACTCCGTATAGACTTTTCACCCCAGCAGACACACAACTTTCACCTTCTTCCTCCATCACCTGCTGCTTCTTCAGATTGATTAGCTTGTCCATCCTTTGGTCAGTTCCTACCTTTCACTGGTGGTTAGTCATTTTGACGTTGTTTTCTTGAACTTGAGAGGAGCATTAACTGTTTTGGACTCCAAGAAACCTGGATGTGAACTTTATTCCTGTCTGCATTTGGTCTGCCATTCAGTATGTTATTATATGAGACAGAGAAATCACAGTTGATGTTTAATATCAACACGATGCTCACATGCAGAAGAGGGCTCTGAAGAGTAAGAACGATCTACGACTTGTAGCCACACACTACTTTTTAAGCCAAGTGCTGGGTGTTTTTTATATTTGATCTCATTTAATTATTCTGACAACCCCATGAGGGAATTAGCTTCAATTTACAGATGATAAAGCATTTAGTACAAAAACCTCACAGGGTTATTTTAGTTTGCTGAGCAAAATGATTTCATGCGTATATATTATATATACATATAATATATATAAATGTTTTGAAAAAGTAGATGTTTATTATTAATTCATTGGGGAAAATGTCATTTTTGACATTCCACATTATTATTTTTTTTTGGAGTTTTAAGCGTTAAAAACTAACTTCCAAATGTAAATGTTCACCTATAAAATCCTTGGTCCATGTATGTTTGCTTGGTTGACCTCTACAGAGTTCTGTCAGATGCCCTAGCCCTTGGCATTGGTGGAGGGAGGTTGGAGGAAAGTGGCCCTCGACCTTGAATGTAGGGATCAGGGGCATTGAGCATCTCCCAGTGGACCTTGAGAGAAATGGGCCAAGCACCTGCTCTACCACCTTGTTAGTTAGCTCTGGAGGCAGAAAACCCTCACTCAAACTCAAAGTTTAAAAAAGTCCATGGAATAGCAGCTTTTTCTTGTTACCATGCTTCTGTTTCATTCCACACTTGCCTGTTTTTTTTTTATTTTTATTTTTTTTGTCTTTTCTAGGGCCATTCCTGTGGCATATGGAGGTTCCCAGGCTAGAGGTCGAATCAGAGCTGTAGCTGCTGGCCTATGCCACAGCCACAGCAATGTGGGATCCGAGCCGCATCTGTGACCTATACCACAGCTCATGGCAACGCTGGATCCTTAACCCACTGAGCAAGGCCAGGGATTGAACCTGCAACCTCATGGTTCCTAGTTGGATTCAACAACCACTGCGCCACGACGGGAACTCCCACACTTGCCTGTTTATTTCACTTCATTGGCTTTTAGTCAGAACTACCATATGATCCAGCAGTCTCACTCGTGGGCATACATCTGGACAAAACTTGCCTTGAAAAAGATACATGCACCCCTACACACATTGCAGTTCTACTCATAATAGCCAATTGACAGATGAATGGATTAAGAAGATGTGGTATATACACACAATGGAATACTACTCAGCCATAAAAAAGAACAAAATAATGCCATTTGCAGCAACATGGGTGGAACTAGAGATTCTCATACTAAGTGAAGTAAGTCAGAAAGAGAAAGACAAATACCATATGATATCACATATCTGGAAAAAAAAAACCTATCTGCAGAAAAGAAAGAAACTCATGGACTCAGAGAACAGACCTGTGGTTACCAAGGGGGAGGAGGAAGGAGTGGGATGGACTGGGAGTTTGAGGTTAGTAGATATAAACTATTGTATTTGAGTGGATAAGCAATGAAATCCTGCTGTATAGCACAGGGAACTATATCTATTCAGTTGTGACAGAACATAATTGAGGATAATGTGAGAAAAATAATACACACACACACACGACTGGGTCACTTAACTGTACAGCAGAAATTGGCAAAATATTGTAAATAAACTATAATAGAAAAAATAATTTTTTTTTAAAAAAGAAGTTACTCTAAAATATTTGGAATAGAAAGTAAAGTGAAACCTTGAAAAATTCAAGGGAACAGGAGGTTAAAAGGGAACACAATATCCTTCTGGTTTTCTGTTTCCTCAGCAGTGCTATGGATTCTCAGCACACTTTCAGAAGCCTGTGCAAGCCCTGCCTGTGGTCCATGAACCTTACAAAAGTCACAGTCTTCCATTTGTAGGATCCTTGTTACCAAGGAAATGGAAACTGGGCCAAAAATAGAAGCGATGCCCATTTGCAGAATCCTAAAGAAAACAGAGAAACTGGCAACAATAGACAAGCCACTCTCAAGAGCCCTCTTTCCCAGATAAACATGCCTTAATTTAAGAATCATCCTTATTATAATATTAATTGCTTCAATACGATTTCCAAATTTACATAAACATTAGTTAAAATTGATTAGGCAAAGCTTAGAAGAAACAGAATTTTTTCCCATTTAATTAAGCAGCCAAAATGCCAGACTAATTATTAAACAAATTAATGGAAAGGTCAGAGGATTTATATTGCAAATTTAGTACATTTGAATAATCCCCTTGAAGAGCTCATTGTTGTCATGATTTTGTACAAACAGCCATAAAATGTTTTCCTTTGCAGAAGTGCTTTCCCTTCAAATCAGCAAAATCTGCTGTTTCAAGTCTGGCGGGGAGGTCCCAGGAAGCCAGAGTTACTGAGAATAAGTCCAGTTTCTTCTCCTCCAGTGTCAGTTGGGGAACATTGGCAAATGATCTTATTAACACAGGATAAGGTCAGGCCATTCAGAGAAGGCAACCAAGAAAGAAAAATGGGATTAAAAGGAGAAAGAATGATAAAAAAAAATGAGGCACTTCATATGCACAGGTGAAGTATTGTGTTTTTACTGATGTTAACACCTTACAATTCTCAACATGGTGGAAAGCGACTTTCCAGTGACTACTTTGAAATGACACAGAAGACTTTTTCACCACCACCAAGTCTATTTTTTTCTTATATTAGTAACCTAAGACTAGATGAGATAAGACAATAGAGCTCAATACAATGACACACAATGAATTACTTTTTCCACAGTAGAGCACATACTGCAGCCTAAAATGGAGACTGTTGTATCCATGAAGCCACTTGAAAACAGGAGGGAGGCTGCCTCCAGCTTAATCACACCCCCAAAGCAATGGTGAGTCAGCTCTTAGAAACGGAATTGATCTGATCATTATGCTGCTCACGATTTTGTGGTGATGTCAAGGCTAGCAACAGAAAAGGAAACACATACACACAGATACTAAGAAAGCAAAATAGTACTTTGTGTTTACAAATAAACCATGGCTGCTTTCCTAAAAGTCGTTGGTGGGACTTCTCAGACCTGGAGGACATTTCACGGAGCAGAGAGAGGGAGTTTGTTGGGAGTTGCTCACTAACTGTCCTGATACAAGAACCGGATCCTATTCCAATGGCATGACTGGTGGCCATGTGATGAGATGTTCATGTGGTCAAATCCTGTGGTAAGACAGCTGGGACTGGGTCCTCTTACAAGTTCTGTGACCTCAGCCAGGTTGCTTAAGTAAACCTGTCTGAGTCTCAGTTTTCTCATCCTTAAAATAGAGTCAGTAGTACACACTTAATAGATTTCTTATATGTATGAAAAGATGTATGCATAAAGCCTTAGAATACTGGCATTTATAATGATGATGATACTAATCATTACAATAATCCTTTTAGCTTTCTGTCTGATGATTGGGCAGGGCCTCTTCCCAGTGAGTGCCCAGGAACAAGAGTGGGTGCTATTAATATGGCCACTCATTCCTGATGATAAGGGACAGGTAGATAGCCCATCACTGCAATCTAGTCTTTTTGCCACAAGTTTCTGGACAAATAATTGCGAAGTATTATTTTAAGCTGGTTGTGATTTCCCCTATCATAATTCTACAAATGTGAATGGAGTACCAATATGTCCCAGGCATTGTGCCAAAAGCTGGCAAGTTTACCAGGCAGAAGAAGATGCTTTTCTACCCAAATTTCCATCCTCTGCCCCTGCATTCACAGTCAAATGAGAAGATCTGGCCCAGAAACTAGTAATCTTAATAAAAGTAGGATTCTGGCCAGTAGGAAAAAGAGCCCCAGGCTAGTTGTCTCTCAGTCTGCCTGGGTCTGAATCCCAGCTCTGTTTCCTAAGATGTGCATCTTCCTGGCATTTCTGCAACATGTTTTCCTCTGTAGAACTGGGAGTAATAAACCTTCATTAAGAGGGATATTGGGGTTATTAAATGAGGTGATTGCCATCATGTTTATCATCAGGGCTTGTCACATAGAAGACCCTCAACATGTTAGATTTACCATTTCAATTCAGTTGGACCACTGAGAAAATATCAATACATTATGATGGAGGGATAGGGAAGATTTTTTAGATTTTATTGTTGTTATTATTTTCTAAGTTGGATATGGTAGGATGTTGACTGGTGGGGAAGAGAGACCAAAAGAATGAGAGATAGTGAGAGACAGACAGAAAGAGGCACGAGGAGAGGAGTGAGAGAGAAGGCGAGGGAGAGGGAGGGAGAGGGAGGGAGACAGAGAGAAAGAGAAGAGGGAAGAATGATAGGGAATCCCAGGCAGAAAGAACTTCCCAGAATGGAGTGTCCTGCCTAGTGAGGGAACGAAAATATGTCATTAGCTGGATTGAAGAGAGGAGCAGCAGCATATGCTGGGTCAGAAGACAAAGATCTCCTTCAATGTCCACACTAAGGTTGCTTTTTTGGTCTAAAGATTCAGCTATAATAAAGAATAGCTTTGTGCTGGACAAAGGAAAGATAACACAACGATACACCTAAAATTATTTAAAATTCCAAAATATAGTGCCAAATATATATTTATACCCATGATATGTAAAATTATAACCCAGGTATAAATATACACTGATTATATGAGGGCATTAAATCGTATGATAAACTGAATAGGGAAAACAACGCCAGCAACAAATAGAATTAATCCGAGTGCTAAACTGATGAGTTTAATGAGAGTTTGTCTCTGTGAAACTTAAAAGGACTTTGCCAGGTGTGGTTTGCACATGTGTCTAAAAGTGGCCTGTGACATTTTAATGGCAGAATTCATCATCATTCCTTTGATTTGAGACAAATCCTTAAAGATGGGATCTCAAATCTTTTGCTTCAAAGTAGCCAATAAAGAGTGAAGTTGCTGGGTGACAATATTATTCTATGTTCTAAGTAATCTTCTCTTTCCTAAAGGAACTGCATCATTTTACAACCCCACCAGCAATGTGCAGGGGTTCCTCTTTTCCAGCATCCTCAGCCGTGTTAGTAGTTGTCTGTCTTTTTGGTTATGGCCGTCTTTGTGGCTTTAAAGTGGTATCTCTTTATGGGTTTGATTCATACTTTCCTAATGGCCAATGATGCTGAGCATCTTTTCATGTGTTTATTGGTCATTTGTATATCTTCTTTTGAGAAATGTCTATTAACATTTGCCCATTTAAAAACTGGGGCCATTTGTCTTTTCACGGTTGAGTTGTAAGGCTTTTAAAAAAATATGTTGTGGATTTAAGTGTGACATGACTTGAAAATATATTCTCCAATTCTGTGGGTTCTTTTCACTCTCTTGAAGGCGGTATCAGAGCAATTTTTAAAGATTTTGATGATGTTGATTTATCTATTTTGTTTGGTATTTGTGCTTTTGAGGTCATATCTAGAAAATTGTTGCCTGATACACAGTCATAGAGATTTACGCCTATGCTTTTTCTTCTAAGAGTTTTATAATTCCAGCTCTTACATTTAGGTCTACACATTTTGAATTAGTTTTTGTTTAGGCTATGAAGTAGCAGTCCAATTTCTTTTGCATGTGAATATCCAGTCATCACAGTACTACTTGGTGAAGAAACTTTTCTTGGTACCCTTGTCAAAAGTCAATTACTATAAATGAATGGGAGGTTTTATTTCGGTTTCTTTATTCTTTTCCATACATAGACACCCCCATACACCTTATGACAGGACCATATGGTTTTAATTACTAAGCTCTCTAGTAAAGTTTGAGATCAGGAAGTATGAGTCCTCACATTTTGTTCTTTGTTTTCAATATTGTAAAACTGTTTTGGCTACTTGTGTCCCTTGCAGTCCCACACGAATTTTAGGATCACACGAATTTTTTTCAGCCAAAAAGCAAACTGAAATTTTGACAGGGATTATCTTGAATTTGTAGATAAACTTGGAGAGTATTGCCATCTTTACAATATTAAATCTTATGTATTGCCATCTTTACAATATTAAATCTTATAATCAATGCATACGGGATGTCTTTCCACTTATTTAGATCTACTTTAAGTTGTATAAATGATGTTTTGTAGTTTTTAGTATACAAGTCTTGCATTGCTTTTGCTATATTTATACATAAGTATTTTATTCTTTTGAATGCTACTGTAAGTAAAATTGTTCTCTTAATTGCATTTTTTGGATCATTCGATGTTATTATACAAATAGAATTAGGAGTTCCCGCGGTGGCTCATTGGGTTAAGAATCTGACATAGTGGCCATAAGGACACAGGTTCAATCCCTGGCCTCACTCAGTAGGTTAAGCATCCAGCATTGCCACAAGCTTTGGCACTGGTCACAGATGTGGCTTGGATCTGGCATTGCTGTGGCTATGGCGTAGGCCAGCAGCTGCAGCAGCTCTGATTCAACCCCTAGCCTAGGGGGAGTCGTATATGCCACAGATGCAGCCATAAAAAGAAAAAAACAAAAACAGAATTGATTTTTGTAAATTGATCTTATATTCTGCAATCTTGCTGAACTAGTTTATTAGTTCTGAAGGTTTTTTTACAAAATGGATTCCCTAGAATTTCCTATATTCAAGATCATGTCATCTGCAAATAGAAATAGTTTTAGTTCTTCTTTTCCAATTTGGATGTCTTCTGGTTGTTTTTTTTTTTTTTTCTGGTCTAATCTTCCTGACAATTAGATATAATTTTGACAAGATCCACCTTTGTCTCTAATAACATCTCTGCTTTTATCTTCAATATTTTGTTTTTCTAGACTGTATCTTAGCTGATGACCTCAAGCACCATAATAAATATGTGTTAGTCAAGCTGCAGAAAGGTAGCCCTTTGAGGGATTTCCACGTAGCATCAGACTGGGATGTATGGAGTGACAATTTGTTTTCTTTTCCCCCTCCCTTTTTTGAGATTAGGTAGAAAAACAAATAAAGGACAGCTACTGTTTACTATGTGCAAGGCTCTAAATTGAGAGTTATAGATTGATGATCTTAAGTCTCAATGTAAATCAGTGTGGTAGGTATGAGTAATACCCCCACTTAATAAAGAACACTAAGTTCAGAGAGTTCAACAAATTTGTAACAAGTCATATGGCTTGGAAATTCTGGCTTCATAAATGGATGAGGGTGTTTTCCCAAAAGAACAATGTTATCACCTAAGAAGAATCTTCCATGCTTGGAAAATCTAAGACTTTCCATAAGAAATGTGAAGCTGTCTTATCAGTGTTTATGGATATATTTTTTAAAATGCATTCATATTGCCATTACTATGGTATTGTGATGTCCTTAAAAATACTGAGTTCATGAACAGGGTTCTAAAGAGTGGATTGTCAGGAAGATAAGTAAGGTGACACCCTCTGTAAATTCAGTAAATTTCTTCAGTGGTCTTTTCTCTATTTATGTGATGGTCACTTCTATCTATCTATCTATCTATCTATCTATCTATCTATCTATCTATCTATCTATCTATCTTTCTATCTATCATCTCTCTATATACATATATCTATCATCTATAGAAAGAGAGAGGGAGAGTGCTAAATTTATGCCTATGTATTTTATATTTTTCGTGAAAATGCAAATGTCATTTTAAATTTCAAATTCAAATTATATAGTATATAACAAAGTGACTAACTTTTTTAGTCACTGCAAAAAAGTATCCTGCAAACTTGCTATAAAATTCCTTATCAGTTTCAGGAGTTTTTTGTTGTTTTTGTTGTTGATTCTTTGGGATTTTCTACATAGACTATCATATCATCTGAGAACAAAGACAGTTTTATTTCTTCCTTCCCAGTTTGTATATGTTCAGTTTCTTATTGTATTTGCTAGAACTTCCAGTGCAATTAACAGTTCTTGTCTTGTTCCCAGTCTTAGTGAAAAAACATTCAATTTCTCTCCATTAAGTATATTAGCTCTAGGCTTTCTGTAGATGTGCTTTATCAAGTTGAGGAAGTCCACTTGTGTTTCTAGTTTTCTGAGAGGCTTTTTTTTTCTTTTATCATATACTGGTATTGGATTTTGTCAAATTCTTCTTATGCTTTTATGAATATGATAATATATATTTTCCTCTTTATCCTGTTGATATGATAGGTTATTGATACCATTTAGTCCTAGTGTATAATTCTCTTATGCATGCTGGATTCAATTTGCTATTATTTAACTGAGGAATTCAGTAAAATCTATGTTCATGATATATGTTGGTCTGTAGTTTTCCTTTCCTGTAATGTCGTGATCTGGTTTTGGTGTTAGGATAATGCTGGCCTCATATAATGAATAAAGAAATGTTCGTTCTGCTTCTGTTGTATGGGAGACATTGTCAAAAATTTTTACTATTTCTTCCTAAAACACTTCATAGAATTTACCAATGAAATTATCTGGGCCTGGTTCTTTCCATTTTGGAAACTGTCAATAATTGATTCAATTTATTTAGTAGCCATAGATCAATTCACATTATCTATTTCTCCTTGTGTGGGTTTTGGTAGGTTGTATCTTTTAAGAAATTGATCCATTTCATCTAAATTATTAAGCTTCTGGGCATGGAGTGGTTCATAATATTTCTTGGTTATCATTTTAATGTCCCCAGGATCAGCAACGATGGCCTTTCTCATATTTTGTAATAGAAGACATACTCAGATATGGAAAACATGTAGGGTAACAAGAGGTTCCATTTTAAATATTTATTTATTTATTTATTGGCTTTTTAGAGCTGCATGTGTGGCATATGGATGTTCGAAGGCTAGGAGTCGAACAGGAGCTATAGCTATCAGCCTACACCACAGTCATCATAGCAATGTCAGATCTGAGCCTCGACTTCGAACTACACCACAGCTCACAGCAACACCAGATCCTTAACCAACAGAGCAAGGCCAAGGATCAAACTATCAGCCTCATGGATACCAGTTGGGTTTGTTACCGCTGAGCCAAAATGGGAACTACGGGAGATCTTCCATTTTAAATAATAATAAATATTAATCCTCTGGAGTTCCCATCATGGCTTAGTGGTTAATGAACCTGACTAGTATCAATGAGGATGTGGGTTCGATCCTTGGCCTCACTCAGTGGGTTAAGGATCCGGTGTTGCCGTGAACTGTGATGTAGGTCGCAGATGTGGCTCAGATCTGGTGTTGCTATGGCTGTGGCACAGGCCAGCAGCTGTAGCTCCAATTCGACCCCTCGCCTAGAAACTTCCATTTGCTGTGGGTGTGGCTCCAAAAAGCAAAAAATGTATATATTAGACCTCTAATCAACAGATATTTACTGAGCACTCACAATATTAATGATACTGCTTTAGACATAGTGAACAAAAAGATTTCCCTGTACTGAGCCTCCTTTATTCTTTTAGGAGGGGAGGCAGTGAGGGACACCTGGATATTAAATAAACTCCAGCATATATCACCATATATGCTTTGCCAAACACTTTCCAAACATCTCATTTCCAACTAAGGACAATCTCATGGGGTATGCAATATTAAGCCATTGAACAGGTGAAAAACTAAACTTAGAGAAAACGAGTAGTGCCTTCAGCTCACTGCCACTAACTGGAATAGCCAAAATTCTAAACAAGTTTGATTTCAGATCCCTGACCCTGAAAATTCTGATGTTCACACTGGTTATTCGATGTTAACATGGGATGTTTTAAATAACAGAATATTTCTCTGAGAAAGGCCTCTTTAACTTTTCCTTAGAAATTTAAAAACTTTAAGACTTTTCAAACATAAAATACTTTGAACTTTTCCAGGAGCTTTAATTTTGCCTAATAAGATATGAATCGATTAGATCTATTATTTAGAGTGATTAGAGCTCTGTGAGTACTCTCCGCAAATCCTTTGAAATTGATAAAAAATTGTGCTCTAATCTGACAGGGATCATCAATTCGTTGCCTCATTCTAAACTTCCCTGTTATTTGCTGTGACATTTCCCAAATCTTCTAGAGAATTCATGCTGTTAGAACAGCTTCTTTTATCAGCCATCTCCAGAGGCTCATCAAACTGAGACTTGATCTTTTTTGGATCCATGTGGTACTTGCCAATGATGGACCCTTTAGAAGATGATACGTGGATGTGTAGCCTCTGGTTAAGAGCAATACTTACTAGATGATTTTAATATTAATAAAAGCAGCCAGCTTAATGCTAAATCTTTGTTCTTTAAAAGAGAAAAGAATATTTTCTTAGGTAAGTAGAGTAACCACACTTGGTATTCTTTAAATATGAAAACTCAGTGTTAACTCTACTTTGGAAATTAAGCTTATTCTTCATATTCTATCACCCATATTTGTTCTTGGTCATTATATATTTGTGACTCCACGTGCTTTCACATTGATTTGGATATCTTCCAAACATCCAAGAGATACATAATTAAAAAAAAATATTATGAACATTCTATTTTTTAAAAAAAAATCCATTTAGCCCTGCAAAAAAAATAATATTGCTTCAAAAGATCACTTTTTTTTTTCTTTTTAGGGCCACACCTGTGGCTTATGGAACTTCCCAGGCTAGGGGTCGAATCAGAGTTATAGCTGCTGGCCCACACACAGCTACAGCAATGCAGTATCTGAGCCATGTCTACAACCTGCACCACAGCTTAGGCAATGCCCATTCCTTGACCCACTGAGTGAGGCCAAGGATCAAACCTGCATCATAACGGATAGTAGTGTGGTTTGTTTCCACTGCACCACAGCGGAAACTCCCACAATACCACTTCTTAATGGCATCTAGTGTTGTCCTTTATGAGATGAATAAAGAAATAAAAGATACTTTATTGCCAAATCATCAGCATTGCTAAAGAATACCCAGTAAAACATAGGTAACAACTTTCTGAAAACCCTCACTAATCCCAACAATGAGACAAAGAGCCTGACTAACTTATATGTATTTTGAGGCCAATTCCCAGACCTCATATTTCACTGGTGGGACCAGAAGTACTGGTTTCTATAGATTTAAAATTTAAGGAGTTATATAGCAGGTTGTTACACTGTGTTTGTAAAAACTGGGGAAATATAATTACTTGTCTTCCAAATTCCTACTACATTTTCCCTCTGTCTTTTATTTTTCTATATGTGAAACCAGATGCCAGACCAGGTGTGCTTCTGAGGGTTCCATTGAAGGTTAAGTTGACACCTGACAACTGAAGGAGAACTGTGTTGTTGACATCTGGAGAATCATTTCCTTAACTCCTTCTGGAGCAGTCTGGTGTCAGACAGCCAGGTACAATTCCAGCTGTGCCCCCTATTAGTCATGTAATTGCAAACAAGTCCTTAACCTTTCTGATCCTTGGTTTCTTCACCTGTAATTGGGGGTGAATAGTATTACCCACATCCAGCACCTAGGAAATATTCAATAAAAATTAACATTCAATTAACATCAGTACTTAGTCTCAACACATCAGTAGGACTTAGTTATGTTCCTGCTCCAGTTGACAGAAAATTTTGTTCCTCCAGAATCTCACAGTGAGGGGATCATGGCTATGACTTACTCTATTGATATATCCAAAGCCAATTCATTGAAATGCTTTAGCATTTACCTATTCAAAGGAAATCATGAAGAAGCTGATCTTTTAGAAAATCAGTTCCATATTGTACTTGATTCAGGAGAATATTTTCAGAGTCATACTCTGGTAAATTAAAAAAGACACTCAATATTGGGCTTTTTGAAAACCAAGACTCTACCTTTGAAACATTTGGCATTTTTTTTTTTATCCATTCACTCAGGAAGAAATGTGTCAAGCTCAATTGTTTCTAGGCAGGTATTTTAAGCTAAGGGAATGTGACTCCCCTAAAGAAATTGTGGTCAAAACAAATAGTCTGTACTTGCACAAAAAGTACCAAAGGATCCATTTTGGATATTACTTCTCAGGAACTGACTAAAGTCAGTTCAGGAGAGTATGATGTGTGAGTCCAAATTGCACAAACTAGGAAAGTATCATTATCCATTCAAGTGAATGTTTAACCACAGATGCATCCAAAGTAAACATCTCTCTAGTTCCCCTTGCTATGATTTCTCTAGTTGGCATTTCCAAAAGCATCACTTTAAAATATCTCTTCCATAGAAGTACCTTATAGAGCTGCTGACTTCAAATGTAATATCTGCTCTTTCTGCTTCGAGAGTCATTTCTGGATAAAGCATTACAACGGAGATTTATATGCACCAGAAGGTTCAGGAAAGTACTTTGATGATTTTTCTAGCTATAAAAAATTATGTGCTTCATGTGAGACTTTATTTTCTGCTTTGACATAAGAAATACTGAAATAGTAAGGGTATAGATGTTAACATACTAAAAATCTGGCTACCCCATGTCACCCAGAAATGAATAATAGCTTTTGGTGTCTCACAACATTTGGGGGAGAATTAACTAATATCTTAACTAAAGGTTAAAGTTATAAAAAGTAAGACTCAGTAAATAGGCAGTGAACACTTGTGGCCTGAGTTGATATGAGTCTACAGTTCATTAGAGCTGCTTGAGGGATTTCTGGAAATTCTTAGTTTCAGGAAGTGTTTCTCGGCACTTTACAGCTGCTGTGCCATTATAGACTGTTCGGTGTGGGTAGGTTTTCATGTAATGACCTGATATTTTTATTGTGACAAATTACCAAATTAGAAATGGGAGAGCACACACCATGAAGCAGGGTAACTAGGCAATGGCTGAGTGATGGAGGATTCCCCAAGGGAAAGGCAGAGTCGCCTTCTGATGTTCATTGACTGACTGAGCAGGAGTCAAATCCCATGCATTTTGTCTTTTCCTTTTATGACCATATGTGTACTGTCAGCTTCTCACATGCATCAAGAATGCTGTGTCTGGATATGGAAGTCCTTCCTTAGGCAAATTTGGGAACGAAATAGCTGTATATGAATAGGGAAGCAAATGATTTCTGTTTCCAGAACGACTTCAACTTTGTTCTTTGCATTCTATAAACCAATCAATAACTTTTTTTAAAACTTTGAAACGAATACAATTTTAAATGTTTATGGTTTGTGTTGTGCGTAAAATGTAAGCTGATCATCAAAAAGCTGCAGTTTTTAAGTCCTCGCCCCCACTTATCATACCACCTTAGGGGTAAAAGATGGGGAGGGGAGACTGTGCAAATATTTCTTGGCTCTGCAGTCAGGAGCCAAGCAGTGAAGTATATTGAAATGAGAATTGGAATTAAGATATTTCCTTGTTCATACATTATAAAAAATGGATGATTATTCTGTCAGAAGGAGACATTTAAAATTCTTTTATGTATAATGAATGCTTGTCATGAAGTGTGAAGAACTACAGGGAATATAAACAAGTTAGTCTTTCACAGAGATGAATATTAATGCTGGACGCAACCCTTGTTTACATGTTTAGTCCAAAAGTGAGAACCCTGACTTGCTATTAGTTTGGCTTATGTGGAAAGGGATTAATGGTTCTTTCCATTTAAGTAATGGTCTTTGGCTTCATTTGGTTGTTGATGGAAGCATCCAAGGGCCACAGTGATGATGATGACTGGGGGCTATATTTAGACTTCGCTACATGCTGCTCCCATCTTGTGAAGTAGCATTTTATTCTGCTTTAGAAAGTGTTTACAATTTTCCTATGTGTCAGGAGTCAAAACAGATTTCCAATTTTCTTCCTTTCTTGTTTGGCTAGAGTAAGGAAAAAGGGTAGGGAGAGAGGCAGCTGCTCACAGGCCCTGGACACAGAGGGAGTGGCCTTTAGATATATAGACACTTCTAGGCTATAAAGTGCTGGCAGATTTGTTTTCAAATTTGTTTTTGTTCTCTCTTTGTTTTTGGTACATTTGAGGAAAAGAATGTTCCATTTGGTACCTGATTAAACATAAAATTGCTATTTTCTTAGATTGCCTATTATCAACAGTAGGTATTAAACTAGCTGTTAAGTGCTTTCCAAGTTGTATAAGCACTGCAGTTTTGAGAATGTTCATGTTTCTCAGAATTAGAAGACATAAGAGGACTCATTTTTGTGGAAACTGGAATGGAACTGGGACAAGGGAAACATTAGTTATTCATGGACAGATTTTTAAACGACTAACTGTACATATACCCATCTGAAAAAAAACTTTTAAATTAAAAATTAAGTTTTTACAGTTAAATTATACATTCAAAATCATAATGAATGGACTATTATTCAACGCTAAACATAAATGAGCTATCAAGTCATGAAAAGACAGAGGAAACTTAAATGCATATTACTAAGTGAAATACGTCAATCCACAAAAGATATATACTGCATGATTCTAACTAAATAACATGCTGGAGAAGATAAAACTACGGAGACAGTGAAAAGATCAGTGGTGGCCAGGGGATTGGTGGAGGCGGAAGGATGAATATAGGCAGGGCACAAAAGATTTTTACGGCATGTGATACTATGATGGTGGATGCATATCATCATACATTTGTTAAAACTCACAGAATGTACAGCACCAGGAATGAATGCTAACTTAAGCTATCGGCGTTGGGTGATTATGCTGTGTCAGTTAAACTCTTCAGCTGAACCAAATGTATCATTCTTGTAGGGAATATTGGTAATGGGGGAGGCTACACACGTGTAGGGGTAGGGAGTATGTAGGCAATCTCTATCTCAATCCTGCTATGAACTTAAAATTACTCTAAAAAATTGTCTTAAAAAAAAAGATGTACCATTTCAGTCTTGTGGTCAGGACAAATTTTTTACAGTGGTTCATTAACAAGCAAGTTTGGGATAAGAAAAAAACCCATATTTGAATATACAGGCTTATCTCCTTTTACTCCAATTTGCTTTATTGCTCTGCAGATATGGCCTTTTTTTCCCCCACAAATTGAAAGTTTGTTGACCTTGAATCCTGAAAGTTTGTCAACCCTGCATTGAGCAAGTCTCTTGGCACTATTTTTTCAATACCATTTACTCACTATAGGCTTCTGTGTCCCGTTTTGGTGATTCTCACAATATTTCAAACTTTTTCATTATTATTATATTTGTGGTTACAGTAATCTTTTGTCAGTTCTCTTTGATGTTACTACAACTCACTGAAGGCTCAGACGATTAGCATTATTTAGCAATAAAATATTTTTAAAGTATGGACTCTTTTTTAGACATAATTCTATGCACGTTATGTACATTTAATAGACTAGCGTGTAAATACAACTTTTATATGAACTGAGAAACAATTCATGAGATTTGCTTTATTGTGATATCCACTTTATTGCTGTGGTCTAGAACCAAAATCTCAGTATCTCTGAGAGTATTAATTTTATTCTCAACTCTTAATTCTTGTTTCCTTGTTTGGGGAGTTTGGTCATTGCATATACACTATATGATTTTCTGCCAAATAGTATAAAATCAGTTTACGAAAATTGTTCAAAAGCGCAGTGAGATCCACTGTGAAGGAAGGGTTTCTTCAGCTTGGGAAGTTTGGAAAAGACTGAGTTTTGTGTTCTCTCTTTGTAATTTACAGAGAGGTCTTTTAATAAACAAAGATGTGTAACTGGGACTTCGCAAGCAAGAACCCTTTTCTAAATACTACCTATTAACACCTCACAGAACTCTTTGAGAAGTGCTGCTGGAAAATGTGTTAGTTAGATCCACTGTGCTGAGGCACCTTGTAGAGGTTAAACTGTTGGCCATGCCATCTTGGTGGTGAGTCCACTCTGATGGATGTTGGAATTCCAATGTACAGTTAGGTAGATTCCTGTGTTAGGTTGTTTTCTATTTGCTGTTGTTTTCCAGTTTCTTAGGTCCTACAAACTGGGTCACTATTTGCTGCTCTGTAACAAAAGCCCTGACCAATATCCTAGCCCTCTTAGGAATATGATTATTTCTCTGAAACCTCGCACCCTTTGGACAAGGTCTGGGGGTGGGGGTGGGGGGAGATAAGATAATGCCAGAAAAGAGACAGGGAAGCAAAGATGGCTGGGGAAAGGTAAATCAGAGAGGGAGGCCTAGGTAGTCCAGAATGTAGCTGGACTCTTGAAAGGGTGACGGCTTAAAGCTTCATTCTTAAATTAAGACTTTGCCTTTTCTAATTTATCCCAATAAAAATTATTATAAAACTATTTTATTTATTTAAAAATTTTATTCTAAAATTTTACAATGATAATAAAACTCTTTAAAGATGCAGGAAGGATGTACAGGACATCAGAGAAGGAAATTTTCTTGGACACCATATGCTGAATTTCAAATTTGCAATGTGATTTCAGCTCCTAAATGAACTATGATCAATTGATTGAAGCTGCCCAGTGTTGAGTAGGATTCTGCAGTTATATATTGGCTCGGTAGGAAAAAACACTGATTGCTTGCCAAGGACATGGCATATACTTGCCTTCCCTGATGTAGTAAGAAGATCTCCAGATTCTGAAGATGGAGAGGAATGCTGTGTGAATTGTTAAACATCACTGAACTCAGTTTCTTCATATGTGGAATAAAAATGCCTGAGGATATCTTGGTCCTCAAATAACATAAGGCATGTACCAGCCCTGGCACAGTTATTCAATAAATGTTGGTTTCCTTCTTGTTTTATTGTATAATCAGTGTTTGTTGAGGGACAAGTTCATGCTGAGTATTGTCTTATATAGACTGAGGATTATGCTATGCAAAATATTCCTTACCTGTAAGGAGCCAGGTTTTAAGAAAATTATGTATTAAATACTGAATAGTCTAGTGTAATATACATTTACAGGCTACTTTATTAAAAGCAGAGAGAAGAAGAAAGAAAATGGAGTCAGGAAAGTCTTTGTGAAGACTGTAGACCTTGAGTTAAACTAATACATAATTCACAAGAAATAGACCATTTTAAAGGACATGGAACTCTCCAATTAATTCCCAGTGCGAACTCTTCAGCCTATTAATTCAAACCCAATGGATGACCACATTTTTGAGTTGTGGCTTATGTTAACGAGTTAGTGGGATTAATATGATCTCTTACAGTTGGCTATGGATAGTACTACATCTGGTTTCGTAAAGTCTTTAACTGTCAAAAGTTAAAACTGAAATTTTTACCATGTCCTAAATTTACAGATGCTATGCAAGGTCTGAGTAATGGTTCCAATACAAAATTGTCTCCTCTGATAATCTCCCTGGTTGAGATTCCTTCCAAAGCAGGAGACCAGCACCAGAGCAGTGGTTTCACCATTCCACCTGCTTCAATTCCTTCATTTTTAATTCTGAGTCATTTCTTTCCTGCAGCCAAAATGAGTCTTTGAACTTTGCAGTCTTTAATCAGAAGATTCATTATTCTAGAAACATGCCTAGTTTTATTATTAGAGTAAATCAGGCTGCACACATTTCATTTTTTCCTGTAAGACCCAGAAGCAGGAGTAAGAAACTGTCAAAAGTTTGCTTCTTTTAACAAATATGGAGGCCAGCTGCTGTGAGCCCTGAAGCTGTCAGAGGAATTCCAGCCTTAATGGATTTATGCATTAAACTTGCTTTTTTTCCTTTCTTTTCTTTTTTTAAGACATAGAGGGATTCCAGGGCAACTTTGGAATTCTGCTTTTCTAAAGGCTTATCTCTCTAGATTCATTGTTGTTTTCAAGTTTTAAAATCTATGTCCATTTTACCTTGTGACCCAGGCAAACACATATATGTATGATCGAAATTAAGAGTTTCATTATCTAGCATCAGCATTTACTTCATGTAATGTATGTACTTGCTATTTTTCTATTCCTTTCTCTTCTGATAGTTCATTTAACAAATGAAATTGAGTTCACAATACACTAAATGGTGGTGGCCTAGAATCTGAAGATGCTGCTCCAGATGAGCCCTTAGGGTTCCATCTAGGAGTCATGATTTTTGAGGGATTTGTAGTCACTGTACATAGACAGCAGAAACATAGGCTAAATGGTGAAACATTATTTGGCAGTGAAGGAGCATCACAGTTTCCCACCATCAGAAGTAAGGGTTTGGACATGGCATCAGAGGGAGAGTCAAGATACAATGTTGCTTGATACAAAGTCTCAAACCTTTGGCAGTGTTACAGATTTTAGGTTTCCAAAGGCCAAGAGGAATTTTCATTGGAGATACCAGTTTCAGAAAATCTCATACAACATATTATTAAGTATATTTAAAATAATTATTTGTTAGTTGATTTTTCTGACATATTGCTGAGGGAAAAAAAATCACAAACAAAATAGTATATGTAGTATGACCCTGTTTTGTGGAAAATAAACATATATATATATGCATATAAAAAGATTGTATTTTTGTATATGTATGTGTATATGTGTGTGCATATGAATTTTACTTTTTCCTATTTTTCTCCAGAGAAAAACTATTATTATTAGAAATACAGGTATGTACATATTATTCAAACTTCACACACACGTCTGAAGCTCCTAGCATTGCGTGACATTTCCTGGGGAATACAAAGGAGCCTAAATTGTCTAAATGGTGCTGCTGTTCTTTCTTCCACAGAAGTTACAGCAAGGCATCATGACAAGAAGAATAAATTGTAGTCATTTTTCTATATGTGACAGTTGTGAATTGTGTAAAACGTGGGCTTCACCCCATCCCTGCCCTTGCTTAATGGTAATGAGAGGCTGGTCTTTTCCCATCCAGTTGCCTGACACTCACCAGCAGAAAGGCTGCCAAAGCCTGGACATTTTATCATAAGCCATTTGGACTTAGGTAAGACTAAGTGACACATGTGGGGTCAAATTTCAACCCTAGCTTCATTAGCATCTTGTACTATCAACAGATTTGATAGCTCATTTGTGATTTATGAGCTAGTAGTGACAGCTCTATGTAAACACTAGCACAGATCACTGATCTTCATTCTTGCTTCTTTAATGTTGGGATCTGGGAAGGTTGTGCAGTAGAATAATTTCAATTCAGAATACCAAGAGGCTTGAAAAGGTTATTATAATCCACAAACTAGGCACAGTTGAATTTTAACAAACCTAATCTATTTTCCCTCTAGTTTTTCTATGCAAGATCTTATATAATTAGCTTTGGATGACTGACACGGTAAGCAGCTGCTAATATATTCTTGTCATGTCCCTACCTATTTAAGGAGTCTTTAACATACATCTGTTTGACACAATACAAGGTAATGCCTCTGTCGAAACTATTAGACTATAACTTAGAATCTCTCCAGGGAAGTTTTTATGCTGTGCTCTTGATGTAATGCGCCATATTGGTTCCTTGGGTGTAGTTAGAGTTTATTATGTCAATTTGTATATAGGAATCACAAGACATACTGGTCCATGTGAGCACAGTGATAAAAGGTACTAGTGACTCCCAGGGACTTTTGCTGAGCATGAGTGCGTGAACAGGATGTACTTTAGGAAAGTGGCAGTGTATGAGAGGTAATTTATCTTTGAACTTCTCCAGCTGCTTTATGATAACAGGAATGTCTGTATCTCTCAGCCCTGTGCTCCTGCAGTGATATGATATTCTTCCCCATATAATGCTATTGCATGTCATTTCTCTTCTTGCCTTTATACGAAGAGGGCAACCGTTTACTCAACAGTAATGACCTTGGTGTGTTTAAGACAATGCTGGGTAGCATGCCTTGTGTAAATTTGACCTTCCATTAAGAAGCTGTTGGCATTTCTGCTTGTCCTCTGTGTGAGGCCCCTCTCTGGAGAGACAATCTGAGCTCTGAGTTGAGTCCTTTTGCCAGCACCCACTGGCAGGCTCCCCTTCAGCCACTGGCAGTGTCGTCACTGCTTTGCTTAAACACATATGGATTTAATCGTTTAAAGTCTTGTGTTTGGGGTTTATAGTAAAAATACAATTTATCTAATCATAATATATAAATGAGAAAACAAATCATCATCAGAGAAGTAAGATAAAATAGAAGTTTAAAACCACTGAGAGTATTTTCTCTTCCAAAAATCTTTAATCTTTTTGGCTTTGACCCATTTTTAGAATCTAATAATAGCTAGAAAACTTATTGCCAAAAAAAAAAAAATACACACAGCAATTGTTTCCTACAATTTTAGGTCATCTTGGAGTCCCTGAAATCCAAGCTCAGACCAATAGAAGTACACTGGACTCACACTAAGACCCTTGCTTAATCAAAACTTACATAAGGTACTACCTCACACCATCAGAATAGCCATCATTAAAAAGTCTACAAATAGCAAATGCTGGAGGGGGGGTGGAGAAAAGGGAACCCTCCTACACTGTTGGTGGGAATATAAACTGGTGCAACCATGATGGAAAACTGTATAGAAGTACCTTAGAAATCTAAAAATAGAATTACCATATAATCCAGAAATCCCAATCTTGAGCGTATAACTGGGCAAAACTATAATTCAAAAAAAAAAAGAAAAGAAAAACACATGCACCTCAAATTCATAGCAGCACTAACCACAATAGCCATGACATGGAAACAGTCTAAAAGTCCATTGACAGATGAAGGGATAAAGAAGATGTGGTATAAATATACAATGGAATACTACTCAGATGTAAAAAAGAATGAAATAATGCCATTCACGGCAACATAGATGGACCCAGATATTATCATATCAAGTGAAGTCAGGAAGAGACAAATACCATATGATATCACTTATAAGTAGAATCTGAAATATGACAGAGATGAACTTACCTACAAAACAGCAACAGATTCACAGACATAGAGAACAGACTTGTGGTCGCCAAGGGGAAGAGAAATGAATTGGGAATTTGGGATTAGCACAGGCAAACCATTATTTATAGGATGTCTAGACAACAAAGTCCCACTATACAGCATGGGAAACTATATTCAATATCCTGTGATAAACCATATAGAAAAGAATATGAAAAAGAATATATATATATATGAATCACTGTGCTATACACCTGAATCTAACACATTATAAATCAGTTATACTTCATAAAAAAAAAAAGACTCCTGCTTAAGACTTGGTTTTGTTTGTAGGATATTAACTGAGATAAGCAGAAAATGTTGCAGAAAGTACATGTCCTGTAGGAACATTCCTCAGGACTTGGGGTTACTGGTGCTAAAGAGGACTAAACTTTCATGTTAAGAAACATATGCAGTGACCCAGACTCTGGTCCAAGATGAATATATGTTGTTTCCGGATTTGGGGCAAGTAACTATTGGCCTTAGTGATTTATTTGCTGAATTAAGGCAGTGGTGCTTCCCTGGTGAACAACAACATGGGTGATAAATAACCACCTACTTAGAGAATATCATAGCTTTTCTTCTCTTGGTTCCCTTAACAAACAGCAGATCCAGTCTTTTCTTCCTCCATTTTGCTGATTTCCCTAAATTAGGCTTAAAGCTGTTTTAATTTCACGTCCTCTAAACTGCAACCTCCCAAGATTAGGAGGAGAGAAAAGCCCCTGTTAGGTGGAGGAAAGAGAAACTTTCACTTCCTATACTCTTGTAATCCCCACATATTGTATAACAGGATGTAGAATAAGAGCTATTTGGATGGTGGAAAGATCCCAGGCTTTAATGCCAGAGTTAGTTTTAAATCCCAATCTCACCACAAACTAGCAATGTGACCTTAGTCAATGGTCATGGAACATCTCTGAACCTTATGAAATAATATATATGGATGAGCATATAGAGTCCAATATATGAGAGCTTCCCA
Organism: Phacochoerus africanus; assembly: GCF_016906955.1. NCBI lineage: Eukaryota > Metazoa > Chordata > Mammalia > Artiodactyla > Suidae > Phacochoerus > Phacochoerus africanus. The sequence goes on along the minus strand of NC_062558.1, from coordinate 54,226,528 downwards.
GCTTTCCTAGTCTTTCTTATCCCATCCCTTTTGGAGGCTTAGGGTAATTCACCAATGTCAAGGGCAAATAACTGATTCAGTCGTCCATTCATCTGTTTATTCATTTACTTGTCTACTGAATTCTGTGAACAGGCTTTGAACTCATATGCATTAGGTGCTACACAGAAGTAAGTCATGGTTGCTGTTCTCAAAGGAATTACTTATAGCTTTGGGGACATATCACATGTAACTAACCCTAGTTAGGAAGTGATAATTTCTTAAGTTCCAAGAGTTGGATCTGCTAACTGAGCTCTTTCCCTTCTGGGAGGTCCTTCCTATGTTTTTATAGCTATGGTTTAAGACAAAAGGAACAAGGGAACTTTCAAGTAATATCTCAGCTCTATCATGTGGAACAGAAAAAGTCATTGTCAAATCCATAGTGACCAGACTGGAAGGCTTGAGGCTGCATCATGCCAAATAATTGGATCAATAATAAAACAACCAGCTAATCAATAAAAAAGTCAAATGACTGGTTTAGCCTAATCACTTATGGATCTAAATAATGGCTAAGTTGACTTTGCATTGTTTTATGTTAAAGACAGTATCACAAAAATGCAGACCTCTGGTGAGAAATATGAAATGTAAAAATAGTAACCATAAGTGACTTTGGTTCTCAAAAATTCAGTTTAAAAGACATTCCTTTTGGTGTAATAGCTCCCTGGTAAGCATTTAGATACAAGTGGAAGAACATCAATTTAGTCCTTAGGGTTTCCCTTTAAGTGTATGTTAATTTCTCTACTCATCTAACTTCAAAGAAATTATATATGTCCCAGGGAGAATAGAGTACATTATTTTCAAAGACTTTAGTGGCAACTATATATATTTTCTTCTTTAAAGATTCATGAGTAACATTTTTCTATTTTCAACTGTTGATAAACTCAATTCATATGACTTATATTTGAAATGAGAAAATTATAAAAACCCTCAAGAATTGCTCCAGAGAACATTGAGTTTAAAATGTCAATGGAAATTAATCAAGATGGTTTGATTTTTAATTGTGGTAAAGCAGAAACATCTGGTAGCTTTAAAAAAAATTAAGAAGAAAAAGCCCTCTAAATTTTGGACTTAAGAAATTGTGAATGTTGAAAATAGTTTTGCTAATTTTATTGAAACTTTCTGAAGTTGATACAAGAATCAACTTTCCCCCTAAAATGTTCTACTTTTGAAGAGAAAGCTTCTAACATCAGTAGAAATGTTGTAGGACTTATGTACAGGGAGACAGGACACAGAGGCATTTTTGTCAGGAAGCAGCATTTATTTGTGCTGGCACTGGCTCAGAGGATTCAAATCCAAAGGCTGAGCCCTGAAGGTAGCAGGCGTCGCCTTATATACCCCGTTAGGTTTCCTGCTACATCTAGATTCCTTTGTCTCCCTTATAAGGTATCCTATAATTTCTGAGTGGACAGTTACAGATATGCCAGTGCTCATGGATACAGGTTATGCTACATTGTTGCAGAACTGCACAGGCACACATAGATGCTGGTATTGCATGTTGCCTTCCCTTTGTTCTGGGAGGGCCTTCCCCTTCCTCACTACACCACCTGTGCCCACAGAGCATAAATGTTTCTAACCCATCATTGGGTTTTTTGGTCACTGGATCCAGTAGTGCAGCAATAAGAGAGAAAATGAGATGTTTAAGCACTTGTGATCATTTCTGATCTCTAGAAAAAAACAATATATACCAGTTCCTAGTTTCTAGCTGAGTCCTTTTCTCCACTAGACCAGGCCATTTCTTCAATGACTGTTTTTTTAGGGCAAATTCTCAAATCTCAGTTATGGGAATTCTTTTCTCACTAATGCTCAATGGAGTTCTCACTCCCCAGGACATCCTTTTCCCTTCAGATAATAGAATGCTTTGCAGTCTAGGAAAACCCATCATTTTTGTTGAGAAAAGGACAGAACTTCTATACTTGGCAAGAGAAAGTAATTTAAAATTCCAAGATGATTTCTCCTGATGAGGCCAATTTGAAGGGAGGGCACTTCTATTAAATGCAAACAGTTGTCTTTGCCAGTTAACATGATAGAGTTCTGCTGTTCTGATCACTGCTGCTGCTGTTTAAATAAAAGCTCTTCTGGTCACTATCCATCTTCCCTGTTTAGCAAAAATAATCCAATACAATATAATAAAATTTGAAGTGCCCCGCTAGAGAAAGTATTTTTGAGCGAAGGAATTTTACACCATGGAGAAGCTGACTGATTCATGGTAAGTCCATCCCAAAGTGCTCCTATGAGGCTAAAGATTTTCATAAATATATGTAATATTTAAACACAAATACCTAATGCAGCAAAGCATGTGGCTTCTTCTAGTCAACTGCCTGCAGCTAATTAAAATTGGTCTCTATTTATCCCCAGAACCTGTCACAACTACTTTGTAACCACCTTCCAGTTTTGGCACATCCTAAACCGTTTCCTGCGTTCCATCAAAATGGGAGACCTGCCAAAAAATGATGCAAGATTTGCCTGTTTGTAGAAATTGAAGAAATATTGTAAATCAACTATACTTTAATAAAAAATTTAAAAAAGATTTTCCTGTTTTTCTGTTTCTCCTCATATTATCTCATGCCAACATTTTGTCAGTTCTTTAAGATCTAACTTGTATGATTATTGCAATAGAAACAACTAGGGTCACCCTAGATTTAACATACTTCCCCTTTTCTAGAGGGGAGGAAAGTCACTGGCTATGCTGGTGCTATGGGACCCTTCTGTTTTGCCGTGGCCAAGTGCCCTGGGAGAGACACTGATCCCCAAAGGGGCCAATCAGATTCTTTGAATGAGGTACTGAAACTTGAACAGAAAAACCCAGGATCATTTGACCTAGAGCTGTTGGCATGTTCTTTACTATGTATATATATATGTTCCTTCCTGAGTTTAGTACCTGAATCAATGAAATGATGGCCCCAGATGATCTCTACTCAGTGTTTTCAGAAACCATGAGAAATTTCTCACTTTTGGTTTCTCCCACCAGCTCACCTTCTATATTATCCACAGTCCCTTTCCTAGGCTCTCTTCCCTTGGCCGACATTTTTACTTTGCAAATTAAAGTTCCCTGTCCTTATTTCCTCTGAAAGTGTTAGATCTTACAACTTTGTTTATGAAGTTATCAATCTGTTTTTAGAATATTCTTATTGAGGCAGCATGATTTCATCAAGAGGAAAGACTCTAAACTTAAGAATCAAAAGTTCTGCATTCCACCCTGCCCAGGTTGGATGGGAACCAGCCCTAGGGCCTTGGGCAAGTCACACAGCCTGAGTGAACCTCAGACATCCTCTATAATTGGAAGTCAATACTCACAACACCCTGACTCCACCCTCACAGGATCTCATCAGGAGCAAATAAGACAAAGATTATAAAAGGTGCTTGGAACCTTTGGAACCCGCAAAGTAAACCAAAAATTCATACAAACGTTAATAAAGTTCCTTCTTTTTTAAGGCTAAACAACATTTTATTGTATGTATGTAGTGTCTATGTATAGATATATGCATGTGTGACCTTTTCTTTATCCATTTATCTGTGGATGAATATTTAAGTTATTTCAATATCATGGCTATTATGAATAATGCTGCAATAAACGTGAGAGTCTATATTACTCTTTAAAATCCTAATTTAAATTCTGTTGGGTATATACCCAGAAATTAGATTGCTGAATCATATGGTAGTTCTGTTTTTAATTTTTTGAGAAAACCTTTTAGTGTTTTCCATAGTGGCTTTACCCCATTTACATTCCCATGAATAGTATGTAACAGTTTTACTTTGCACATCCTTCCCAATACTTTTTAAAATCATAATCAGCTAACAGGTCTGAGATGATACCTCACTGCAGCTCTGATGTGCATTTCCCTGTTAATTCTGTCATTTAACATAAGGATGAGCCAGAGGACCTTAAGCTAAGTGAACTCAGCAGCCACTGAATGATAAACTCTGCATGATTCCATTTAACATGACATATATGAAACGGTCAAACTGTTAGGAGCAGAGAACACACTAGTGTCGCAGGGGTTGGGGGGAAGGGGGCATTGCTATTTAATAGGCATAAAGTTTTAATTCTGCTAGATGAATAGTTCTAGAGATTTGCTCTACAACATGGTGACTAGAGTTAATAATACAGTAGTTTACACTTAAAATGTTGTTAAGAGTGTGGATCTCATGTTAAATGTTCTTATCACACACACACACACACACCACACACACACACCCCAAACAAAAACAAGGGGACATAAGGACACTTTGGGAGGTGATGGATACATCTATTATCTTAATTGTAGTGATGGTATCATGGGTTTTTGCTTATGTCCAAATTCACCAAATTTTTCACATTAGATATATGCAGTTCTTTATATATCAATTGTACTTCAATAAAGCTGTTAACAGTGTTAATTGCATAGGATAAATACTAGTACCACTACTAATAGCAGCCACAGCAATAGTAAAGAGGAGAAAATCTAGACTATCAATGGAATTTCAACACACTTCTAAGATGAAACAAACATATACATGAGTCAAAAGGATAAGGGAATTTCACCAGTATGCATTTTAGGGAAGGGACTATATGTGTCTGTAAAAATCTCTCTGCTGAGTACTCAGGGTCAAAGAGGACACATCTGGGTGTGTGTAGTAATGGGAAAGCACCTAGTCATGGGAAGCAGCTCTTCAGATGCTTCAGGAAGGAAGGATAAGTGATGAGAGAGAAAGTTGGTGGACATGGAGCCAGAGCAATGCCTAGTTTCATGCCTTCCTGTGAATCCCACATCATCAGTAGGTCCAAAGTATTTCTGATGGAGCTGGTGAGGGTGAGCACAAACACCCAACTGTGGCACAGGAGGAGCAGGGAAAAGAGAAGCATGTGCAAAGGAGCCAGAGGAACTCTTGGAAATAGCAGGGAGAACTGTGGCCAATGAGTAGCCATGGACTTGAATTCAAGTTAGCTCTTAGTAATTTTCTTAAGGGCAGCTAACATCTGGCTTATACTACAACCCAAACTCGCCATTTTCCCACCAATATTGGCTCCCATTTCTGCCATTAACACTACAGTATTTCATTTTTTTCCTTCTCTTGCCTCATATCTAGCCAGGGCCGAAGCCCTGGCAAATTTTTTATTCAACTATCAGCAGAAGTTATGCATGATATGCGCAAAGCAGTCATTTCTAACCCTGACATTTTTTTTTCCTTGCCTATTTAAATTGGTTTCAACGGAGTCTGGACTACATTTAACATTTAGAGTTATTAAAAACAGCCTCATAATGATCTTACTAGCACCCCAGCTGTTTCAAAAATATCGCTGTCATTTCCTGCAGGATTAATGATACCCTGTCCACTATTTGTTTAGGACAAACAGTCTCATGTTAATGGGGAACCATTAGTTTTGCCTTCAGGGAAGGTTCTGTTTTATTTACACAGGCTACGATGAGAAAAGTGAGGTTGTGCAGAGTTAGGGTGATTGATGGTAGAGTTTCCAGGGCAACGTGATCCCCAGCGGGACAGCACAAGTTCTACACAGGGGTTCAATGTCCCTTCAAGGTTGTTGGTAGACTAAGCAACAACCCTGGTTTTCATCAGTTGTCTGATCTTTTTATTGCTGTTTACTGCTTGCCCCAGTAGGAGATACTCAGCTTGCCCCCTGGGCTTTGTTTCCTGCCCTTGTTTTCATCAGACTGCCTGGGGTGGGAAAGGATTAGGGTGGAGATTATGGGGCAGATCTCAAATTTTGTCACTAAGGCAATGATAGCAGGAATATGGAACCAGATTCCAGGCTCTCCCTGCCTACTAGTTATCCTTTCAAACATTTCCAAAGGAATGTGCCATTGCAATGTTAATGTCTCTCCCAAATCAACCTTCTTGTTATTAAGAATCTTTTAAAATCCTCTCATATTGATTTAAACTATTTGTCCTCTTAGGAAAAACAGTGTAAGGAGTGATTTTGATCAATATAGGCTGATTCAGTTATTCTGTCCTGATTCACTCTGGGTTTATATTTTCTAGTTTGGATATTTACAATAATCAAATTAGTTATAAGATAGGTAGGGGTGTTTAAATCAGGGGAAATCTGTGGAATGGAGTGCAGAAAACAGTAAGAAGAGGATAAATTGTTGAGAGTACTGAATAGGGTGGTGATGGAAAGTCCAAAACCCACATTGACAAGTAGCATTACAAAAAGATCTAGTGAGACATTGATAGGGATAGAGTGGTTGTAGAAGTCCCAGTAGGGGATCACAGATAAAGAGGGAAACCTGGAGCTTCTTCTTTATGCTTCTGGGCAGGTTGGGTTCAAGTTCTAGTCTGGGTTTTGGCTGGGTTTAAGTCCTGGCACGTGGGTTCAAGTCCGAATCTGTGTTCTGGCCAGGTTCGGGCTGTTAGTGCTGTCAGTTCAACATGACCAAGAGTTGTCAGTGAATGATGTCATCACACACCCAGGGTCATACCACAAAGCAGAGGCAGGGATGGTTGACTGGGATGTGAACCCAGAGACAGGGCAAAGATAAACAAATACACCCGGAGGAGGGAGCAGATGGGCTAATTACCAAAGGCCCACACCACATTCAGCCCTTGGGCCTCTTAGCAAGCAGGGACAAAGGGAAGGTTGGTGACTCTAGAGATTCAAAGAGCAAGCAGCTGGGTGGAGGCTCAAGCAGGCAGATCAGCAGCCTAAATAAGACAAACTGCAGCTCCTCCAAAAGTACTGCCTGGTGTGTTGAGATGCTGGGCTGTCTCAGGCAACCAGGCAAATGTGTGTAAGAGAAAAACTGAGGTCCTGGACAGATCCTGCCTTTTACTAGGAGATATTTTCTTGGTTTACTTGTCTCCTCTTCCCACTGCACCTTCACAAGAGTAAGTCTATATCCTAATTCTATTTGTGTCTCTACCCCTTGGCATAGTTCTTGGCATAGGGAGGTATTTAGGAAATTGAATTAAATAGATTGAATTGAGGATCAATCCCAGGGCTCAAACCAAAAGCGTGAAGAAGCAGAGGCTCTGCATGAGGGGAAGATCAGTGTTAATTCTGGCTCAGTGCTGGCCATGTGTGTAATTTCTAGGGCTGATGCTATCATTTTGGGGTCAGAATTGAGCCTAGAGTCGTGGGTATGCTTTACTCAGAGATGTATGGGGAAGAAACCCTTAGTGTGGAGTTGGAAGAGGGATAGCAGTGTGAATCTGATCATTAATTACAATGATTTATTTTTTTCTCTTTTTTCTTGGCTTTACCCATGGCATACAGGAGTTCCTGGGCCAGGGATTGAATTTATGCCACGGCAACGACAATACCAGAACCTTAACCTCCTGAGCCACCAGGGAACTCCAAATGATTTCTTTTTTTTTTTTTTGAGTGACTATATCAGAGGGAATTCAAAGCAGAAAAGATGACTGTATCAGTTAACTGTCATTATATAACAATCCATTCCAAAACTTAGTGGCTTACAAGAATATTTATCATTTTGCATGATCTATGGATTTTCCTAGTCTAGGCTGGTGTGGCTGGGATGGTCCTCAATGGACTCATTCCACATGTGGTGTTTGACACACTGTTTCATCTGGGATGGGGGGCGGTGGGGGGCATGTCTCAGCTATGGCAGTTTGCCTTTGCCCCAAGTGGTGTCTCATCCCTCAGTGGACTAGCTGGGACTTTTCACTGGCAATCTTAAAGTTCCAAGTCTCTGCTTGCATTTGCTCTTGTTCCCTTGGCCAAGGCAGATAGTGGCCCAGTCTAGACTCAAGGGCAACAGGAATGCACTCCAAACCTTGACAGGAGAAAAAAGTCACATTGCAAAGAAATGAAAATACAGGAATGGGAAGCATATAGGGCTATCTTTTGCAGTGAAGCACAATAATTTTATAGTTTATGTTTCAGTTCTATAGGTTTTGGAGCAGAAGGAAAGAGAGCAAAGAAGTGGAGACATTAAAGCACAGAAAGGAATCTTTTTGTAGAAGGCAAAAAGATTAATAATCTGAAAAAAAACATGTTTCCTGTCGAGACAGGTGTGGTTTTTGAATCTCTGCTTTGCCAAGTATCAGATTTGTGTTAATCTGTTAGCTATTTTTGTAATTTTGGACTCATTATCTGGTGGCTGCCAGACGTCGCTACTACTTGGTAGAATTACTTTTTTCCTTTCTATTCTCTTTGGAATTAAGTCACCAAGTCCCGCTCACACTTAAGAGGAAGGGAATTCAGCTCTGCCCTTTACGGGGCAGGGGGGAGGTATCCTCATATGTTATAGCGGAATTCCTCTGTAAGAAGAGACATTTCATTTTAAAAATAAGAAAAGGAGACAACTCTTCTTACAGAAATATTTCCTAAGAAACTACTTTTAATTTTAAGGGAACCACTTTTAGATTTTTCTCTATTTTATGTTTGTTTTCCATTTCTATTTATTTTCCTTTCATTTTCTAAATTCTACATTATTTTATTGTAACTTATTTATTTTGTAGCTTTTCTTTTTTAGGGCTGCGCCTGTGGCATATGGAAGTTCCCAAGCTAGGAGTCAAATCAGAGCTGTAGCTGAGGCCCATGCCACAGCCATGGCAACACCAGATCTGAGCTGCCTCTGTGACCTATATGCCACAGCTTGCAGCAACACCAGATTCTTAACCCACTGAGTGAGGCCAGGGATAGAACTCATATCCTCACAGAGACAACACTGTATCCTTAACCTGCTGAGCCACAATAGGAACTCTTGCATTGGTTTTTTCAGTCTTTCTTTTTAACTAATCTATTTATGTAAGATTACAATTTGTGCATAAGCATAGATTTAGCTGCAGCTCATAGATTTGGTGGGTCTTTTTTACATTAGCATTTAGTTGAAAATATTTTCTAATTTTCATTTTGATTTTTCCTTTGACCCATGAGTTAAGATTGTTAGGTTTTTTTTTTTTTCCAATTATTTCTTTATTTATATGACTACGCCTAAGTTACATGGAAAAGACAACCAAGTTGTCGCTTCATGTATTAATCTCTTCATAAAGAAATTTTACACTGATTCCAGCCAAGCTCTAAGAAGGGATAAAGAAGAGGGAAACACAAGTAATTAATTTTAATATTAACAATGCAAAGGGAGCACATTGTTTTATATACCAAGAAATTAAAAACAAGCCTCACTTAACTTTGTTCACAAATGAAATCTGTATCATGTTGGGACAATAAACATAAAATCTCTTAATGACAAATAGAGAGTAAGAGAAAAAACTATGAAGTTTTTTTTTTTTTTAATTTGCACTGAATACAGAAGAATAGTGTGACAATAAACAATAAGATTCACAGAAATAATCTTTTTTTTTCAATTTTCAAACTTAAGATGTTGTTAAAATTAAATCAAAAATAATTATATCGGTTAAATGTCTCTAAAGGCAAGGAATTTACCTTAAACTTGGCCAAAACTACTATGAAGGAAGGAAAGAAACATTAGTTTTGTTTCTTTTGTCTGCCAGGCTCTTTACCTTAGTTATTCCACTTAATTTTTGTAATAATTTTGTGAAGGAGACATTCTGATCACTATCATATATATGAAGAAACTGAATCTAAATTAGAAAAAATAAGTTCACAGAGCTGGTAAGTGGAGGAGTTTAGTATGGTTTTTTGGGCTATGTGTTGTTTCCCATCTTGAAGGGAACATTAAAGGGAAGGTGACCTTGTTGGTTTGCAAAGTGGTATCCTACACAGAAGGTAAGGAGAGATGGATGAGAAAGACACAGGCCACTCCATATCGGTGTGTGGCAGGTGTAATAAATAAAAGAATTTATACGTATGATGCTGTCTTGGGGTGGCCATGGGATGAGATCTTCACACATACCTGCCAGAATTTTACAAGTTTATAGAGGGCTTAACTGGGTTCAGTCATATATTTAGTCCAAATGGTGTCAACCATACCTTATTCTATCAAGGATACACCCTTGAAGCAGCTCCAGCTATGGGAATCTTGAGCAGAATGTACCTTCCAAGCACAGTAGAGGGGCTGAGGAGCCTCTAATGGCAGGGGTCCAGCTTGTGGGTCAACCTGTAGTGACATCCTCTCAAAGACTTTCTCCAATAGACGTGAATTCTGTTAGCCACACACAAATGCATAATCCAAGAAATTGGAGGCAAACCAGAATGTGTTGGAGGTTTCCCTTCCCTAAAGTAATTAAGCAATTGATTCTAGGTGGAGTCTCAGCTTCCAGAACATCACATAAAGCACAGTGACCCCTCTCCATTGGCTATAGACAGCAAACTAGCAATTCCTAACAAGTTACAGAAGTAGGGAAGGGCACAGATAACAGATTGCAACCTCCAAAAGAGCCCTGTCAAAGTGGTTAAAACTCCAAACTGAGTTCCCATTAGGGTTTTCCAGGGATGAAGAACCCATAGGATATATATAAAGAGATACACACACACACACATCTGAAAATCTATCATCTATGATTTATTATAACAAATTGGCTCATGAAATTATGAAGGCTGATAAGTCCCAAGAGCTACAGGGCAAAATGGCAAATTGGAGATCCAGAAGAGCCAATGGTATATGTTCATTCCAATCTAAGTCCCAGTTTTGAGGGCCAAGAATCCATGGTGAAGTTCAAGGTCAAAGGCCATCAGAGAGACCCAGGGAGAGCTGAAGTTTCAGTTGAGTCCAAGGGAAGGAAAAAAATAATGTCCCACCTCAAAAACAGGCAGGAGGAATTCCCCTTTATTTGGAGAGAGTCACCCTTTATGGTCTATTCATGTCTTCAACTGATTGAATGGGCCCACCCACATTAGAGTGAGCAATTTGCTTTACTCTAGTCTATTTAAATATTCAATTCATCCAAAAACACCCTCACAGACACACCCAGGACAATGTTTGACCAAATATCTGAGTACCCAATAGCACAGTCAAGTTGATATGTATAATTTACCATCTCATCCTGCATCTAAATTTAGGGTGGGGGGAGAAAAAGATCTAAACAGACAATTCTTCAAAGAAGACATACAGATGGCCAAAAAACACATGAAAAATGTTCAACATCACTCATTATTAGAGAAATGCAAATCAAAACTACTATGAATTATCACCTTACACCAGTCAGAATGGCCATTATCAAAAGTCTACAAACAGTAAATGCTGGAGAAGGTGTGGAGAAAAGTGACCTTATTACACTGTTGTTGGGAATGTAAATTGGTGCAACCACTGTGGAAAGCAGTATGGAGATTCCTCAGAGAACTAAAGATAGAATTACCATTTGATCCAGCAATCCCACTCCTGGGCATCTATCCAGAGAAAACCATGACTGAAAGAGATACCTGTACTCCAGCGTTCATTGCAGCACTATATACAATACTCAAGACATGGAAAAATCTAAATGCCCATTGGTAGAGGAATAGATAAAGAAGATGTGGTACATATACACAATAGAATATTAGCCATTAAAAGGAAAGAAATAGTGGCATTTGCAGCAACATGGATGGACCTAGAAATTATCATGCAAGTAAAGTTAGTCAGGCAGTGAGTCACCAACATCCTATGCTATTACTACATGTGGAATCTAAAAAAAGGACGCAATGAACTTCTTTGCAGAACAGATACTAACTCACAGACTTTAAAAACTTATGGTTTCCAAAGGAGACAGGCTGGGAAGTGGGGGGATGAGCTGGGGATTTGGGATGGAAATGCTATAAAATTAGGTTGTGATGATCATTGTACAACTATAAATGTAATAAAATTCATTAGTTAAAACAAAAAGAAAAATAGTCCATGTAAAAAAATAAATAAATACAATAAAAAATAAATTTAGGGTGAGGGGAAATAATACTAGAGAGGGTATAAGAAAGTCAGTTTTTGATCCTGCTGGTGTAGCCCTGGGAACTATGTCTGATCACTTATGATGGTGCATGATAATGTGAGAAAAAAGAATGTATATGTGTATGTGTAACTGGGTCACCATGCTGTGCAGTAGAAAAAAAAAATGTATTGGGTAAAAAAATAAATAAAAATATGTGGAAAAAAATGTTAAATAAAAACCAAGAAAGTCAGGTTTTAAGTATCTCTCTACTGGTCACCAGCCATGGGTTTTAGCCAATTTATTTTCTAATGAGGACACTAAAAGGTGAGTTTAAGATGAGATTATGCATAAAAGTGATTTATTAAGCCATAAAAGGCTAAACAAACAGAAGATTCTGGTATTTTAATCAGGGTGGTAGCAGTTTGGAAGCACCAACTTTTATTGAGATGGGATGACTAGTCATTTGCAACCTTGTGTGTGACAGCAGCCTCACTGTGGCTGCTGCAGAAGCCCTTGTCTCAGTTTCATAGAGGACATTAAATCACTTTCAGGATGTCTCTGCAGGGCATCCCACGAGTATCATTGCTTTGCATTTGTCAAGGCTTCCACTTCTCGAATGATGAGCCAAGCAGGCAGAGAAGCAGGGAATGAGAAGGCATCATTACCATGAGATCCAGGCAAAGTGGCTGTTGTACACTGTCTCATGGGAAATTTCTTGGCTTCCAGATCATTTTAAGAGGCAGAAAAAACAGAAATTGTATTCACAGGCGGCAGCATGTGGCACTCTTGAATTGTGGAAACAAGAGGTCCAGCTAATAGTGCTTTGCTAGCCAAGGAATTTTTCTTGTAGTTCTTCCATGCATCAAACAAGCTGAAGTTAAATGTAAACTTAATTGCTTTTCGGTTGTTGTCAGGATGGATGAATTCTGATATGCTCTGATTTTTTTTTTTCTGTCTATTTGGAAATCAGACCTACTTTCACAAGGCATGTCTCCTTTGAATTGAGAAGTTTTTTAAGCTGCTTATATATAGGTTAAAAAAACATCACTTGGGCTATTAAAACACATGTTTTGAGAGTCAAGTTGAGAGGTGAATGCTATTTGTTAAGTCTAAATAATATGTTCTACCAAGTCTAAAATCTCAGTGGGTTAAGGATTCAGCAGCTGTGGCACAGGTAGTGGCTGTGGCTCAGATTTGATCCCTGGCCCCGGGAACTTCCATATGCTTTAGGTGAGGCCAAAACAAAAACAAAAACAAAGAAACAAAAGCACCCAGGAATTCTTTTAGACAGTTCAACATTCAACCTAGGTTTTATTGGCCAAGATGACTGACTTTATCTCAGTAGATTTGGATACTAACTTGAGTTTTAAGTTTCAGAGGACTTGTGTTTTGCCAGGTATGAGGTAGGTTTTGGAGGTAGTGGTGAGGTGGGGTGGATGGAAGAGGCGGATTTGGTCCAAGATGTGCTGGCCGATTAGGTTATCAGCTGGGATGATCATCTTCTTGTCTAAAACCTGTGATCCTTTCAGTTGAGCAGCAGCCTCTTCCTCTTCTCAGTCTCTCCAGAGAACTTAAAGAATCTGCACTTTTTTCAAGAGCCGTCACAGAAATCTCCCCAATTCACTACCTGTCCCTGTCTAGATAGTCCACATTGTCATTTATTTTTTATTTTTACAATCTTGCCTAATCCTGGGTTCAAGCAGGGAAGTGGACAGAGTTTCACCTCTGTTCTTTGGTCAAAGATATTTTTTAAAAAACTTTTTATCTGAAAATAATTCAAAACTTCCAGAAAATTATTTCAAGAATGGTATGAAGTATCCTGCATATTCTTTATCCAATTTCACTAATTTTTAAATATCTTGCTGCACTTGCATTATCATTAACTCTCTATACATTCATATTTTTATTTTTTCAACCATTTGAGAGTAAGTTGCATAAATCAAAGCACCTTACCCCATGATATTTCAGTTTTGATTTCCTCAGAACAAGAATATTCTCTTAGAGCCATAGTTTGGTTGTTAAACTTAGGAAACTTAACCCTGATAAAGTATTTTTATCTATTGCATTCCTCTATATTTTGCTTTCTAATATTTTGCATGACATTCTTGTTGACATTCTTCTTATCCTAGCATAGTTTTAGTTTCCATTTTGTGTTGAAGACGGGGCCTGGTTTATAAAAAGAGCTTCAAGTGTTCACCTTCTTATTTTGCTGTTTTAGGATCTAGAGCAGTGCAGTTGGTACAAACCAAGAAAAAAGTACTGTGAGTCACATATGTGTTCTTTTTTTTTTAACTAGCCAATTAAAAAAGTTAGAAAAAAAGAAATTAATTTTAATGATATATATTTAATTTAACCAACATATCCCAGAATAACCATTTCAACATGTATTAGCATTAATATTTTTATGAAATTTTATTTTTTCTCTATCAAATCATCAAAATCTGTTGTGTATTTTATACTCACAGCCACCACCTAAATTTGAACTAGTCATATTCAAGTGCCCAAAAGCCACATGCAACTGCTACCATATTGCATGGCACGGATCTACTTAATTATGCTTATTCTCATGGAGAATACTGTGGCTTAGAGCAGTATATCTAGCATCAGGAATTTGGGACTTGATCCAGAAGGAAGATTTTAAAGGGTTCTATGAACTTTTAGAAATTCTTGGATAAGAACCTTGAGGTTACCATTCTGCAAATAGGGACAAAGATCATATGCAATTTCTCTTCTTTGACTTTTTTATATGTGTTCTTAAGAGTTCTGACCATACTGCAGGTAGCATGTACAATAGAAGATAACTGCACTAGCTGTTTACATGTGAGCAGATGGTGGAAAGCTTTCTTTTTTTGCCTTGACCTGCTGGCAACATCATTAGTAAAGTATCAAGATTCCACAAACTTGACTGGTTGTTGTTACTCTGATAACTTCAAGGAGGTCATGGCCACTAAAGAGGCATATTAATGTTGGGAAAAGGTAGAGTTATATTTAAAGTAATTCCTAAAGTTTTAGAGAGATGACCAGGTACCATTTTCCACATGTGTCAATTTTAGATCATCTACTTTTTAAAAATTGTGACTGAGCATTCTTTTCCTCATTTCCTTCCTTCCTTCCCGGCCACACCTGTGGCATATGGAAGTTCCTGGGCCAGGGGTCAAATCAGAGCTGCAGTTGCCAGTCTGCACCACAGCCATGGCAACACCAGATCCTTAATCCACTGAGCGAGGCCAGAGGTCGAACCCACATCCTCACAGAGACAACATCAGGTCCTTAAGCCTCTGAACCACAGCAGAAACTGTTGACCAATTATTCTTAAATGAAAGAACAAGATTCTAGGATGAAGAATATTTTGCTAGCACAAAGCAATGTTTATTGTATGACCGCTCTATTACCTAAGACACACTTAGAAAATGGAAAGGATATCATAAATCAGAGGGAAGAAGAAAAATTGTAAAGACCTGTTGAAAGAAATTTCTACAGGATGTTTTAAGGCTTGCAGAGTATTTTTAATCCTCTATCCAAAATCTTTCGAGAATTTCAAAAAGCTAAGGACCCTGAAAAATCTGCACACAAGTGCATACAACAGGCTATGTACCTGCAGTTTCTGGGCTGACTGAAGACTAAGTGGTCAAAATCCCCAGAATGGGGGTGAGGGAGGAGCTGATTCACTGTTCATTCCTACCTTGAATAAAATGTATTTACTTTTCAGTCTATTGGAGTAAAAGGTAGAGACAAAGGCAGCAGACATCTAAGGTCAGAAAGACACAGCCATCTTTATTTGTGGCATTTAATGAAATGAGGATCAGACACCTTAGGCTCTGAGCCATAGTTACTTATTTAGAGTTCCTGGTGCCCAATGCTATGAGGAAAAGGTGGTAAAAGAAGAAGGTGTTTTTATCCTCAAGGAAGAAAACAGAAAATACAATTACACAGTCTATGATCAGATGTGAAGTTCCAAAATGTAGATTTACAAATGTAGATCAGATTGCAAAATACTGAAGGAAAATATATTACATGGAATATAGTGATAGGACTTACCCAGTCTTCCTTCTGATTTTCCATAAATAAATTCACAGTCAGGAATCAGAAACTCACTATGACATTTTGCTAAAGGGACCACAGTTTAAACTTACTGGCCTAGTTCCTTCCTAGCTTTTGCAGAAAAGTTGCTTTATAGTCAGGAAGGAGCAGCTGCCAGCAAGCAGTCAAGCAGACAAGTTTCTGAGGCTGTCTCAAAAAAGATGCTATGTCTTTGGGCTAAGATATTCTGGGAATAAAAGGCTATTGACTTTGGCTGAACCCTGTGAAACAATATCACAGCTGACTGCAGCATAGATGCCTCACAACATCTAAAGGAAGAGTTTGTGCTGCTCAGAAAGGCATTTTGTTTAGTTTTCTGACAGCTATGGATCCTAGAGAGCTGGTCCCGTGGGTCATTCATGCTGAGTACAGAGTGAAAGTATTTTTTACTTCCTCCTAGAACTTTAAATAAAAATAAAAACAGGAATTGTATTTGGGACACTGCAAGAGAGTTACAAACTAGTGTCTCACCCAAACTCCAGCTGAAGTAATCTGGCTTTGTGTTTTTAAACAATGGCCACTTCCCAGTTGGGCCCTGACATATGCATACCTTTTATCAGGGTACATGTTCTAAAAAAAATACTCTTTGTGAAGGGAAATATTGTTTGGTAACATGAGGAACCAGCCAGAATAAAGAGAGTCAATAGGTAGAGTTGAAGCTGATTCCACCACTAACTTGTGAGGCTGTGGAACAGTCTTTAATTCTTTCATGCACAGATTTAGTGTGAGGATGAATGAGAAATGGACATAGAAATGTTTTGAAGACTGACTAACTCAAAGTAAATATTAGCTGAAGTAGAATATTTCTGGGAATTTCTCATTTCAATTCTCTTGAGCGTTTGGAATAGAAAAGTTTCAATATAGAAATAAAAGACAATGTACTAGGATCAGAATTGTTGAGAGTGGCTTGGGGATAACAGCATGGAAACAAACCACTGAGCAGAGTGTCTGCTTCACAGCCTGGTGCTTCTTTCCCAGGGTGGCTACATTTGCCAGGGCATCAGCACCCCTCGGCCGCTCAGAAACAAGCCACAGTGGAAGCACCAGGGTTCTATGGCAGAGCTGCCTGGGAGCTGATGATGAGGGTCTGGCTGGGACAGAGACTGAGGCCACAGGCTGGGGCTTGGGCAGGAAAACAGGAGAAGGTTTAAATACGAAGAGTGAAATGGGACAAAATCCAGAAGCCATGTAGCCTATTCTTTGCGTTCCTATAATCAAATGAATCCTGAGACTTAACTGGCTGAGGCAGGACCATGGGTGAGATTCTCCTGCAGTGACATCAAAGTTTTGCAAGTCTGGGGTGACATTTGGGATCATTTTTAATGAAAGTGCATGTTTGTTTCTTCAGGCTGCAGTGTAAAGAGCCAGGTGTGGTTAGAGAACCTTGGCATCCCTGCTGTTCTGCATCACTGCACTGCACCACTGCATCACTGCACTGGATCACTACACTGGATCACTCTAAGAACACGATGCTCTCCTGCTTGCTGGGTATTTGGCTGCTTCTGCAATGAAACCTGCCTGTGTTAGAGTGATTTTAGTGATCTTGGGAGGAACATATACTGTCAAAATAATTGTAGGCTTTTTTCTTTTCCGCTTTACTTTCTCTATTTCTTCTTGCTTAGAAAAAAATCATATTTTTAGATAAACTATTAGCAGATAAAATCATAATCCCTGTCAATGGCCTATTCATTAAATAGAAACTCTAAATATTTCTGGATCTTTTAATGCCTTTTCTTGAGCACTTAACATCAGGCACTACATTAAGTCCATTATTTTCATTAAGTATACCATTTACTGCACACAAAACCCTACTGTTCTATGCTATTATCCTGGAGATTTCCACAGACGAAGAAATGTTGGATGAAATGTGACAAAGTCCATGAGAGGCAGAGCTGGGATGTGACATTCCGGCTCCCTGCACTGCCCCACATCTTAACCAATTTCTTTGCTTTCAGTGGCTTCCCATGGTCTCCCCCATTAGCAAAACAAGCGATTAAAGAATACCCATTTTCAAGTTAATTAGCTAAGGCTAGGAGTAGGTAGCAGATTTCAGTAACCACCTTGCTTCCCCATCACTTTTAATTCCACTCCCTGAATGCATCATGCGTCCTTAGCTCTCACCTGTCTGCCGTTCCATTTCTTATGACTTCAGTGTATAAATCTTGGCCAGGCTCTTTTCCCCATACAGGCTCAGGGCTTTTTCTTTGGTCTCTTTTCAGGACTCTATCCACCCCTTCAGGCTCCCAGTCCCATTCTCTCACTATGTGCTGGACTGGCCTTCATTGGCATTGTCCTGTTGGCTCTTGGGCATTTCTAAAGTCTATTTGACCCCACCCCACTCCCAGCCCTCCATCTCCTTTCTTCAAGTGAGAATCAGGTCCTTCAGTTGCCCCTAGAAGCCAATCTCCTACCTATCTCCCTTTGCTGATAGAGATGGCGTCTTTTTCAGAGAAGCAAACGTTTTGCATGCAACCATCTACTGTATAGTCAGGAGGTCTGGGGTAATTATAGAGTCTGCTAATCAGGGGATACATAGCCGTGGAACATAAAACAGAATACATGAATGGATTACATTTTTACTTTCTAGAGGCATTCATGATAGATTCTTTGTTCTGCCACTTAATATTCTGTATGGTCTTGAGTATGTTGCTTACCCCCTCTAAGCCTATTTCCTTGATACAAAATGGCAGAAAAAAAAAATCCTACCACACAGGGATCCTGTCCAGACAGTTTTTATAAAGCACTCAGCACAGAGGCTCACATATTTTAAGTCATCAACATGCAATAACTGATGTCACTATTCATATTATATTCTAGAACTTTGGCTTCACCCAACTTTTTTAGAAGCAGCAACTTCCCAGTCCCAACCACCTCAATCCATTACAAACATGTAACAAAGACCAGACATGCACATGCCTCTTTTCAGGAGATGGTGACTGGTAAGCTGAATTTCAACTTTCAGCACAAACCAGGATTTACAGATCATCTACACTCTAAACCTGAGGAAGGTTAAAAACATTCTGTGTAAACTTTCTACCTTATCTTGGAATCTCTCCATGGAAGCTATACATTTCATTTTCTTCTTCATATGGGTTTATATGAGTGGGAGATGAATATGAGTTTTCAAGTCTATTGTCTCAATCAGGTTATGAAGAATATTCAAAAAAAAATGAATCTTCAAAGATTCTAGACTAATATGGAGCTCCAGTTAAAATTTTAAGAAAAGGGAGGGAAAGACATGGAAAAAGGACCATGCTAATTTCAAGTAAAATATATTCTGCTCTTTGAATCTTTTTTTGAGTGGAGCTTACTTTTTACATAGAAGAAGTAAACTCAAAGAAAAGTGAAATGTGATTCTTACGATACTTTATAAACATAGACAGATAGATAACAGACAGATATAGATACTCTATAAGATAGAACCCTATAGTAACATCCTGAGTGTATTAGATATTCCATTTGATGTGTTGCTATTACATTTAAACTTCATGTTGCTTATTTAATAATTTTTCTGACTTTGAAGATTCTTCTCTGTCCAATGAACTTCAGGGAGTACATCAAGTAGTGAAAATAAAAGGCACCAATACTCTATTTTTACTCCTAGTGCAACACTAATTTAATGCACACCTATGTAATGTTATTTAAACTCTCACGTCAGCTTCCTTTGTTGTTGTTGTTGTAGTTGTTGTTTTGGTCTTTTTGTCTTTTTAGGGCTATACCCATGGCATATGGAGGTTCCCAGGCTAGGGGTCCAATCGGAGCTGTAGCTGCTGGCCACAGCCATAGAAACTCGGGATCTGAGCCTTGTCTACAACCTACAACCACAACTCATGGGAACGCCGGATCCTTAACCCACTGAGCGAGGCCAGGGATGGAACCCACTTCTTCATGGATGCTAGTTGGGTTCGCTAACCACTGAGCCATGAAGGGAAGTCCTCAGCTTCCTTTTTTGAATGGAAATACTAAAACCTACACATTTCTATTTTGTAGAGTTAGCTAGTAACTGATCATTGGTGAAAAGAGTTTTTAAATTGAATCACATTGACAACTATATGTCTCATTTTCTGGAATCAGTCTTTTTTACCCTTTCTCTCCATTCCTATCCCAGACATGGTACCCTTTTCCTGCCCCCATGGCTACAGTTATACTTTCTCTTTTTCTAGAATGCCTTTCAATCTCCTAGACATTTATCTAAATCTCTTTTTTCTTTCAAGATTCAGTTCAAATCCTAGCTCTATAGTAATGCCATTATCTCCCAACTCAAAAATCCTACCTGAGCCATACAATTTACTTCAATTTTTTAAAGAGCCCCTGATCATTATTTGCTCCAAAATTCTTGCCCTGTATTAGGCATAGTACATCCCACTGGTGAGTACTGGTGACCTTGCACTGATTATTCTGCTTGCATGGGAACAATGTTTAATGTCCACCTAGACTATCATCTACTCAAGAGCAGTGACTCTGTCTTGTACCTTATAGTGGAGCATACTCTAGTTCCTTCAGGTTGACTTTTGATTGGCAGACTGGTTGACTTCAAGACTGTACTGGTCGAATTGGAGCTTCGGCTGCTGGCCTACACCACAGCCACAGCAACACAGGATCCGAGCCACATCTGTGACCTACCCCACAGCTTGAGCAACAGCTGGATCCTTAACCCACTGAGCAAGGCCAGGGATTGAACTTGCATCCTCCTGGATACTAGTTGGCTTCTTAACTTTCTGAGCCACAATGGCAACTCCTAAAATGACAATTTCATTTTATTTATTTATGTTTTTATATATTTATTTATTGCCTTTTTTTTTTTCAGGGCTGCACTGGTGGCATATGGAGATTCCCAGGTTAGGGTTCAAATTGGAGCTGTAGCTACTGGCCCACAACCACATTCACAGCAATGCAGGATCTGAGCCAAGTCTGCAACCTACATCAGAGCTCACTGAGCAAGGCCAGGGATCGAAACTGTGTTTTGACAGATGCTAGTCAAGTTTGTTAACCACTGAGCCATGATGGAAACTCCTAAAATGACAATTTTAATTATATCAATCTCATAAGATTGGTTGTGAGCCTTAAATTAGGGTTAATGTGAAGAATAAATGAGGTAGTGCATGAAATATATATGAAGAGCTTCCTATTGCACTAGGCATGGTTCTAAGTGCATGTGGTACATATATAAGCTCATGAGAAAGGTTAGCAGAGGTTAATATAATGGGAGTTCATACAAATGGAGTCACACAGCTAGGAAGTGGCAAGTCAGGGACTTGAATATAAGCATCTGACTCTAGAACCTGGGCTTTGAATCACCATGCTATAGATATACGTGTGATTCAGACCTTGAAAGCATCAGATGTGCTACTTTCTAATTCTTGACGCAGAAAATACAAAAAAAAAAAAAACCAAATATTTACATCAAAACACTGATACAAAGGTAAACTTAGCTCTGGTGTTCTTTGAGGCCAGGCCAGTGTTGAAAAGCTAGTTCTGTTTCTGTCAGCAACAGCCCTGTTCCCATCACTTTAAAAGTGGGAATCTCTCAAAAGCTGAATTAGGAAGATTCAAAGCTTTATGCTGGATCTTGAGTCAAGTTTAAAAATCATGTGTCCTCAATTGGTATACACATTGTGCTCACCAAAGATCCCCTGTGCTTGGTAGGTGGATGATAAACAGATTTTGAATCACAACCTTAACCTGCTAAGCAAGTTTTGCTTTTGCACATTCCTTAACAATTTTGAAAAAATTAAGTATTGACAAATAAAAATGTGGCATCTGGAGTTCCTGATGTGGCTTAGCAATAACAAACACGATTTGTATCCATGAGGATACAAGCTCCATCCCTGGTCTTGCTCAGTAGGTTAAGGATATGGTGTTGCCGTGAGCTGCAGGGTAGGTTGCAGATGCAGCTTGAATCCCACGTTGCTCTGGCTGTGGTGTAGGCTGGCAGCTGCAGCTCCAATTCAACCCCTAGCCTGGGAACTTCCATATGCCAAGGGTGTGGCCCTAAAAAGAAAGAAAAATAAAATAAAATAAAATAAAGCAATTTCACAAAGTTCAAAGTTTTAGTAGAGATGATTTTCCTACGGATAATCTTTAGGGTAAGAACACAGCACCAAGGAAGCCCAAAGGAATCCCCAGAACCAGGGCCCTCTCATGATAATTCTTCCTTCCATCACCTCTAGCTACCCACTGCTAAACCCCTTTCCTGGATATGTTTATCCCCCCAGATAGGGGTTGAATCGGAACTTCAGCTGCTGATCTACACCATAGCCACAGCAACAATGGATCTGCGTCGCATTTGCAACCTGCATGGCAGCTTGTAGCACTGCCAGATACTTAACCACTGAACAAGGCCAGGGATCAAACCAACATCCTCATGGATACTAGTCAAGTTCTAAATCTGCTGAGCCACAGTGGGAACTCCTCCTTCTATTTTTATCACAGTTCTCATAAGCTAACATTTTCAAAAGAGACCTTCAGTAATGATAAGGGCAAACAAATAAGCAAAAAAAGTTACAGAAAATATAAACTTCATTGAAATACTCATTTTTTCAAAATTTAGGATTCTTATACTAGGATCACCATAATCTATTTCCAAAGAACAGATGTAACTTGACAGGCATCTTACTTGGTAGAGCAGACATCTTAGTCCCTTCCCACATTGCCTTTGCTACCTTCCTAAGCAATCTGTGTCCCCTGCTGAAGGGATGGGCTGAGTTTGCCATTACTGTACCAGGTGACACTTATCTCTCCTGATTTTAGGTGAATGAACCAGGATGAACATTGACCAAAGTATGCCTTTCAGAAGAATTTGAGTAAGAAATAGGAATGAAAGCCAATTGGTGTAGAACCCTGGGATCATGCAGTCGTATTGAGTTGGGATTTCTAGAATCTTCTAGAATCTTCTAGATGAAGCTGCTGCTTGCACTGCCAAAAAATTAAAATAATAGAGGACTCATGCAATGAGGGATTGGGAAAAGGTGGTCTGGGGGAAATCATTTAAAAAGAATTTTAATGATTTCCATGAGGAGTGGTTAAGGATTAGATAGTAACCACAGGAGCAGAGAGATAGAGACAAACGTGGAGACATCATTTGGAAAGAGAATGAATGAGAGTCAGAGATGAAGTAGACACAGGAGAGAAAAAAGGAGATGAAAGATTATTAGGAGTTTTACAGCTCAGGAGATTAAGTGAATAGATTTATGAATTAAATATAATATTTTTGCCTACTAATTATAAGGAGATATGGAGAAAATGAGGAAGTTTCCTTTCCAGGGTGGGATTCAGGTGATAAACAAACACACAGAATAACTTTTGACAGTGACGAAATGTGAAGAGAATCAAGCCCATGAAGAAAACAGAGTCACAACGTAGAGGGTGTGAAAGCCACTTCAGGAAGGATGGTCGGGGAAGGCCTACTGAAGAAGGCGGCATTTGGGAAGAGCCCAAAAAGAAGGGAAGGAGTGAGCACATGACATTTTGGGGAAACATGTTTAGGCAGGAGGATTAGCAAGTGCAGAGGTGCTGGGGGAGGGGGATGGGAAGAGGATTCCAAGAAGGTCAGTGTGGCTGGACTATAACGAAGGAAGGAGAACTGGTAGGAAATGATGTCAGACAGGGAGGCAGGGGCCTGGTGATAGGGGGCTCATAAGCTTGGGCAGGACTTACTGGGAAATGTAGTGGAGGGCTCTGAATAGGACATGTTGCCTTAAGCTGTACAAGAACCCTTTGGCCTCTTTGGGGAGGAGCAGACTGCAGAAAGGTCAGAGTGGGGGCAGCGTGATGGCCTAAGGGGCTATTGTAGAGATGGGTGTGGTTTGGGCCAGGTGCTAGGAGGTGTGACATTGACAATGTATTTTGAAAAAGAGGTTGACAGAACTGGTTGGTAAACTGGGAGGTGGGTACAG
The DNA here is from genome assembly GCF_016906955.1 of Phacochoerus africanus. Taxonomy (NCBI): domain Eukaryota; kingdom Metazoa; phylum Chordata; class Mammalia; order Artiodactyla; family Suidae; genus Phacochoerus; species Phacochoerus africanus. The sequence goes on along the minus strand of NC_062558.1, from coordinate 54,202,793 downwards.
CGAGAGGGGAAGGGGCTAAGCAAAATCAAGATTGGCTTTTAGATTTTTGACTCAAGTAACTGAGTGAATGGTAGTGCCATTCACTGAGTCAAGGAAGTAGTTGGGAGGACAAAAATCAAGAATTCTATTTTATCCATTAGATATCTTAAGGGCAGCAGATTATGCCACTCCAAATATACCACTTCAGCACAAGGATTATTTTAAGCTGAAGGCAACTGAAAGGAAGCAGTTATAAGAAAAGCCCTCTGCTTCCCCCTATTTGCCTAAAAATGGACAGAAGTGTTGTTTCTCCCCTTCCTAACAGGAAAGACAGAAATCCACCACCAGACACAGTTAATCACTCCATTATCAGCCTGGAGAAGTCACCAGAGCAATCTGTTGACATGACTTGACTAACTAGCCTTTACTTCCTCCCTTGAAGCCCAAAACTACCATTTCTCTACAAGTTTACTGTTCTTTGTTGAAGATGCTATAGAAGCTGGAATTCTAAGCCCCTGGGAGGAGTTACTTATTTTTCCCTGGGTATCTGCCATGTATTGTGAAGAATATATGTTAATAAATTTCTCTTTGTTTTTCTCCTGTTAATTTCTCTTTGTATCAAAAGGGTCTCAGTCAAGAACTCAGAAGGGTAGATGGAGGGAAAGTTAATTCCTTCCTTATACAGATAAGCAGTAAGCAGCTGGGTAAACAATTTGGTGCTAATCGGAGAGGGGTATCAGGGTAGGGAAGTATTTATGTAACTCATTGGAATAGAGTTGGAATTTCAAGTCTGAGAGGTGGATGAGTCCCAAATATAGATACAGAGAGCAGGGTTTCCACTGGCCCCTGGATTACTCCAGCATGTAGAAGTCAAGAAAAGGAAGGAAAGCCTATATGGAGCATAAAAAGAAAGCAGCCAGAGAGGGAGTTTCTGGGAGCTGAATAAGAGGGGATAAGGAAATTCAGCAGCCTAGAGAATAAGGGTTAAAACTCACACTAGGTACGAAGATCAACCTAACAGTATGATCACTCCAGCATCACAGTGCAAGTTGCAACAGCATGACAGTACTTGTGCTATGAAAGAGAGGACCACTGTCTCACAGGGGATGCTGTGGCAGCTATCACATAAGTCACATCAAAAAGGCAATGACCCCCCCGCCCCATTTCTATAGCATTACTCTATTTCATATACAGACTGAAGCTTCCTAGTGTGATCAATGGAATCTAGGCTCCCTGTGGCCTCACAAAGGATTCTCCAGCAAGGAAGGGAAAGAGAAAAGAGGGGAGAAATACATTTATCATATTTATCGAGGGCCAACCACTTGCCAGGCATTCTGGTATGTTCTCATGTATTTTTTTCTCCTTTTTACCCTTTTACCAATCCCACAAAGGAGGTTTTCTAACCTATTTCTGTAGACTAGGAATTGTGCTCAAGAAGTCAAGGAAATCACCCAAGGTCAAAAATTTATCAGTGGCAGAGCTGCCATAAATACTCATCACTCTGACTCTTGTGCCAGTTTTATTTCCACCACATCCTGTTACCTTTTTAATGTACTTATTTCATAAGACCCATTTTCCAATATTTTCCTGTTGGCATGTGTGAGAGAGAGAAATTTTTCATTTACTAGCAATGTGGTACAGAGTTTTGTTTTCCCATCCAAGTCATTCCTCAGGAGGCATTTACTACCCTGGAACAGGGCCTCTGGGACTGGGGTAATTCAGCGAGTGAGTTACATAAAAATATGCCGAGATTAGAGTAGGCTTGAGTCTCAATTTAATTATTTCAGCTAAAACATTGAAGAACTGTGGGGCTGTCACTATACAATACACTCTTTCCCACTTCAATGCTACTCCTCACCTCTCGCTACTGCATTTTGACAGGAGAAGGTCTATTTTAAAGCAACCAACCTAAAATTTTAACAAAGCCACAGTGTTCTAAGGGAAATTGTTAATTTGAAAACTGAAGTTCATCTTGAAAAGCTCTGAAAGATACTTCATAATAATTTCTCATGAAACAAAAATTGGAAGCCTCTTAAGGGAAGTGTGAAATGAGATTGCCTTCTGCCACAAAGTGATTGCCAACTGGTATCAAAGATTACCTTTCGCTGCGCTTCCGATGGTTGAGAAAGTACAATGTCTCTGGTCAGAATAAGAACGTGGGGATGTGAGTGTGTTAATTAAATTCATTTATGTAAATCTTTGAAATTCAGAAAGGCTAGCATGGGGGCAACTCATCATCTGAGAGAGTTATTCCAACTTAGAAATCATCAAAATAAGCACATGATGGTTGTTTTTCTGGGTCATGGGAAACCTAGAGAGAGAAATGAAGGGAAGGGGATGAATCAGAAGCCAAACTTTGATAAGATGGTATATTTGACTCCAGGACGGCAGGGACCGCATCTGATTTTTCTGCTGTATATTCCTGGCACACAGCAGGGACTCAGTACATGGGTGTTGAATGAATGAAGGAGGAAGGAAGTTCTTTTGAGTAAATCCATAAATACGTTTGAAAATAAATCCAATTCAGAGACAGAAATGGGACCCTTTCAAACCAAGAGAAGCATTTTCACACTCAATAGATGATAAAAACTAGAGTTTCAAATCCTTCATCATGTGGGTCACCTGTGTGGGAACCTCAAGTAAACTGGGGGCAGCCAACTGTTGGTCTAGTTTAGCTTCCCGCTCAGGGTGTGTCATGTGGTAAGTGTGAGGATAAGGAAAGAAGAATTGGGAAAAAGTACATGAAGACAGGAATTTCTAAGTTCTGAATGCAAATTGGTCAAAAGACCTAAATGGAACACAGAGCACATCACTTCACCTTTGACTCCATAACTAAATTGTGCTTTCTCAGATATATTAATTTACTAAAATCATATCTAGAAATACTAAAAAAATAAGTAAAAGTCTATTGAATATTAAAGACTTTCAGTAATGCCTTTTTACATTTAAAAGGCAAGCTATTTCTAGTCATATATCCCTTCTTAAGATTTTCAAAAATCACTTACCAAATTTAAAGGGGATGTAGGAGTGAAAAAAGTGTTCCCTCTTCTCTTTGAGGTTCTTTGGTTGCTCTAATAATTAAATTGACACAAGACAGATTAGCAGGAGAAAAACAAATTGAATTTGGTACACATGGGAGCCCCATAAAAACATGAGATGACCAAAGCAGAAATATTTTAGGCAAGAAAACAACAAATATGTGAAGAACTGACAAGACAAAAGGTTTGGGCATGGGGTAGTAAGTCAGCGAGAGGTAACAAGGCTTGTTTACATAGTCTTCTTGGTCCTAAATTCTCTGTCTCCGGTGATAAGGATGACTTCAATCCTCCTGGTACAGGGATAGTATCTTCCATGTGGGGGATTTACTTTCTGCTTTCAGGTGGCAAAGAAGGATAGAATGTCCTTGAACTGGCTGTCTTATCAATTCGAAAGAATCAGTATGTCAAAGTGGCATGTTTTAGGGTGGTATATTCTGCTCCCTTTCAGAAAATAATTATAAATTTATCCTTAACCACCTCTTATGTCCGCCCCTTTTGCAAAGGTCCAGGCAGGAATAACAGCTTAAGTGGGAAATAACAGAAATGATGCCACAAAGCATCTCAAATTAAATTATTCCTCTGAATAAGATGATAATGATGATGATGATTTTGCTTTTTAGGGCCACACCCACAGCATATGGATGCTCCCAGGCTAGGTGTCCAATCAGAGTTACAGCTGCCAGCCTACACCATAGCCACAGTCACATCAGATCTAAGCCGCATCTGCGACCTACACCACAGCTCATGGCAACACCGGATCCTTAACCTACTGAGCAAGGCCAGGATTTGAACCCACAACCTCATGGTTACTAGTTGGATTCATTTCTACTGCTCCATGACGGGAACTCCAAGACTCTTTTATTTAATTTTGCATTTTCTTCCTGAAGACTAGGTGTCAGCAATTGCCATCTCACTGTTTTTATGTCCTCAATTTCATTTTTCTTCATAACTTAAAAATACTGGGAGATAATATTTTTAAAAAATCAATGACTGTTTGTTTACTCTATTGTTGGAATGCATGCACTAAATATTCTGAAACACAGTTTCAACTGATGTTGCAGATAAATGTTAAGCTTTTGTTGGAAGAGGTGACAGAGGGGACCTGACCACAGGCTGACTGTCAGCTGGACCCAAGCAATGAGATGCTCCTCACTTCCTCCCTGTCCTTGGAATAAATGTTCTGACCACCATTCCCACAGCTAGAGGTATTCCAAGGACACAACCTTCTAGAGAGTGAGATGTTAGGACCAGCTGGATGGTATACATGACTCAATCCATTAAGGCCTCTATAGAAATTTTTAAATAAACCTTTTTAAGGTTCTGGTAGATGAGTGTGGGCATCTCCCCATCTGTGGCCACGTAAGACAAACCCCATATTTAAGTTTTCTTGCTTATGAAACCAGCTACCTATCCATCGGGAGCAGTCAGCCTCTTTCTTCTGTCTCTCTTTTCCCTCCATATGTGGGACCAGTTTGCAAAAGCTTTATGCACAACAATGATGTTGGTTGTTTTTAATGCTGGTGCATCTTTTATATTAGTTTTCTATTTTTCTTTTAAACAACACTTTAGGCCCCCCCAACCAATTTTCCTGGATTCTACTCCTATGCATCTTATTCTTTCCTAGATAACAAGCCTAGAAGAGTTATTACATAGAATTAGGAGGAACAGTTTGTTTTAGCCAGGTTCTTTCAAAACCAAGGCAAAATAATTGAATGGTGTTATTTCAAGGACTGTGTAAGCTACTCTCTTTTTCTGTCGCTTTTTAAACTTCTGTCATGGTATGAACAAAACCCATAGTCTATGGGCTTCTTTAAGCAGCAGAAAAGATGGACTAGCATTGTTTAAAAAAAAAATAATGAAGTTTCATGATGGACAAGTGTACAATTGGGGGAGATATTTCTAGGCAGGAAGGCTTACCCAGAACTTCTCAGGCAGCTTTTTGGCAAAGAAATCCATAAAGATGGATGTGAAAGGGAGTGAATAGATCTATACTTTGATTTTAAAGTTCACTTCACATACTGGTGACAAAAGATGACAGATTGGGGTTCTGCAAGAAAATTCATCAACAGTATCAACTTTCCCTCATTTAACAAACCTGGCACAGTGTTGGTCTGTTCTTAGAAGGGAAAATACTGGAATTGATGATTCTTTGAAGCCAAACATCTTTAAAAACATTTTAAGTTAATCTGTTTCAGGAAAAGAAATACCATTTCTGGGCAATGTCTGATTCTCTGATAATGCAATGCTTTACCTTACTTCAGAGAGACACTCTGAAACACTAGAGCCAGTGTTCCCCTCACTCAGGGAGAGAGTGTTTTACTCCTTTATACGTGTCTCTGGATGGGCCCCACTTTGACCAGTTTTTCAAGACCTGCTCTTCTACTTTTTTTTTTCTAGTGCAATTTCCACATATCTGAACCTCAGCACACATGTCCCCAGAAAGCCAGCTAGCTTTCCTGGACTTGATACAACAGGTAAAGTGTTCCTACATGGGGAGTTATCAGTGAAAGGATATGTACTTTCAGTTAGATGAATAAATTCTGGGGATTAATGTACACCATGGTGATTATACTTAATAATATTGTATTATACACTTGAAAGCTGGTAAGAGAGTAGATCTTAAATGTTCTCACCACAAAAAAAGAAATGGTAATTATGTGAGGTGATGGAGGTGTTAACTAATGCTACGGTTTTAATCATTTTGCAAAAGAGTGTATCAAATCCACACTTAAGCTTATACGCTGTTATATGTCAGCTGATCACAGTAAAACTGTGAAAAAAGGTAAAATGTCCCTAAAGTTCTGTTAGTCAGTTACATTTCTATTTCTCAATCATATGCTGTATTTCATAAACTCTAAGGAAGACACTTTTATGTTTTAAACACTTGTATCCTCTGAAATATTTTTATAGACAATGGCATCTGAGATTTATGGCATGTGATGTTTCATGTTATAAATGCTGCTTATGTTGTTCTATTTATTTCTGGGCTTACAATGTTAGTCTGAAACTTAAGTTTTCAAATGTAGAATTGTTAATGTGGAAATTCAAATGTAGAATTTTCAAATGTAGTTGTTTCAATCCCTAAATCTGACTGCATACCTATCATCTCCTGTTAATAACTATGAAATGTGTTAATTTCAAAGCATTTTGTTTAAAAATTACCTCGACTTTTATTGTTCTGGATTTTTTTTTTTCTCTCATGAACGAAGTGAGCTTGGTGCTTTAGAGTCCCAGTCACATTCCTCCTGTCTCAAATACCAAATATGGAAATTCCCTGATGAATGTCCAATGGTGGTCAAAAATAGATGCTCAGACCCAAACAAAACCTAGGGGTTGTTGTTACCTGGATGTGTACTTTTATAGTGTGGGTTATATGGACAAAATGAAAATAATCCTATATATACAAGGGCTGCCCTAGTGATCAATATAAGCATAGACATAGATATATCTAGGTATATCGAGGATCTCCTGATTAATGAGTGCATTTCTAGGTGTTGTTTTTAGCAGAACAGTATTCTAAATGGAGTCATTCTTGAAGCAGGGAAAAAAATAAGTTGTATTGAAAAGTTTCACTGTTTTTTGGTTTGGTTTTGTTTTTTTCTTTTTTTGGCTTTTTAGGGCCTCACCCGTGGCATATGGAGGTTCCCAGGCTAGGGATCCAATCAGAGCTGTAGCCGCCAGCCTATGCCACAGCCACAGCAATGCTGGATCCAAGCTATGTATGCGACCTACACCACAGCTCAGGGCAACGCTGGATCCTTAACTGACAGAGTAAGGCTAGGGATCGAACTCGCATCTTCATGAATGCTAGTCGCTTTCGTTAACTGCTGAGCCATGAAGGGAACTCCACACTTTCCCTTTTTCAAAAAAGTCCCATTAATTTAATTAGTACCTTGGATGCCAACAGATGGTGCTTTACTGTTTTAGACCACAAAGTGTACAGATATGAAGTCACTAGTCGGTGGAGAAGGAAATACATCTGTTCAAGTCTGGCTTAGTCTTCCTATCATTATCTTGGGCCTTCCCTTCCTCATCCAAATTGAAATTGAGTTGACTTTTAAATACTGGATATATGCTCCCAAGTGTGCCTCTCACCATCCTTCTTGGGGCCATCACAGCAGCCAGAAGCTGTAGTGTGTATAAGGGGGAAATAATAAGGGGCCCACATGTAGTCAAAATTTTCTCACTTCTTGAACAGTTCAGGATTATGACAAAGGCAAACTGTGCTGGGTTTGCTTGCTGGAAGAAAAAAGAAGATTAAAATAAAGCAAACTAATATTTACCAGAGAAGATGGCTTCCATTTGGAGGATTCAACAGTTTTGACTTCATGAGTCATCTGTTTATACCACCAATTTTAGTGAAATGGGGCAAAGAAAACATGTGCTATTTATCTTATTCACTTCCTCACGTTGAGGCAGTATGACCCACTGTATATTATTTATGTAGGTGACTCTTTACGGATACCGCTCTCTTTTTATGAATAGAATGGTCCTTTAAAACACTATGGCATGTTTGTGTAATGGAGGCTCTTTCCACACACACCGGATGTGCTCAGCTTTGCAATAAATGACAGGAGTGAATAATGCAATGACAGGAGTGCGATAATGACAGGAGTGAATTAGCCCCTCACTGCCTTCCTGGAAGCCCCTCAGCTGCTTTGTGAGTGTCTGCCCCTGCTACTCTGTGCTCTGCTCCTGGCATCAGGGACATGTGCCTGGGGAAGGGAACTCCCGTTTTTCTGAGACAGCATGTGAATCTGAGAAGTGATGTGAACTCAGACAGCTAATCAGATCAGAGGATATTAAAGTACTTCACCATCTTAACATCAAGGGTGAATGAATAAAATATCCGGTCTTAACATTAGTTACTAAATCTGCAGTCTCTATAGAGTCTCTGCCCTTGATTGTACTTTAACCTTCTCAATATTAGCTGTAATTGTTTAAAAAATACAGTGTTCAAATATCACATTCTTTAGTTTTGGGGTGCAAGAAGTATTATGATTGTATGCTGTATATAGAATCCCAGGTGGAATCCCAAAAGATTTAGATACAAAACAATTTTAAATGTCAACACATTAATCTAGCAAAAAGATACTAATTCTCTCCCCCCCCCCCATTTGTATAATTTGTTAATGTGGACTTCTATTATACCACCCAGGACAATAAGACATCTGTTAAAGTGTTACAGATAACTACTAGGGTAAAAATAACTATGAAGAGTAAGGTAGAGAATAAAGAAACCACAGGAGTTCCCCGTTGTGGCTCTGCAGTAAGGAGCCCAACTATAGTATCCATGAGGATGCAGGTTCCATCCCTGGCCTCACTCAGTGGGTTAAGGATCCAGCAGCGTTGTCATGAGCTGTAGTGTAGGTCATAGACGTGGCTCAGATCCCACACTGCTATGGCTGTGACTGGCAGCTGCAACTCTGATTCGACCCCTAGCCTGGGAACCTCCATATGCCATGGTTACAGCACTAAAAAATAGAAAAAAACCAACAAAAAAAACCCCCCAAAACCCTATGGCTTTATATGGAAGATTCTAACCAGATACTAATATTTACTTTGGAAAATGGGCTTCTCAATTTTTTAATTTCTATGCAGGAATAAAACATTTGCCAAGGATGAGATTATGTGCACAATGAGCATGAATAATTTTCATTAATATCAAGGGCTAATATCTACCCTCAATTAACATGTGTAATTCCCTCAGGAAGGAATGTGAAATCTTTGCCCTCAGATAATCAGGTCAATTTTGTGAATGAATATCTAAGGACATTTGAACCCTTATTTAAACTTTGACTGGAAAGATAGAATATGAAAAATGAAAAAGGAGTTAAGAAAGCTGCTAAAAAATAGAAAGTTTCAGCTTTGCCAAAGAATTTTGATTGTAGAGCTATTAAATTAATTACATTTACAGGATTATATGCTAATATATCAACTTGAAATACTAATCTGTAAATTCATGAAGAGAGAATAATTACCTCCACTGAATCCTCCCTAAAGCACCACCATTCCCAAAATATCACAGCATTGTCAATATCTTGAAAAGATATTGTTGTAGTATAGTAATTAAGAAGTAGAAATGGAGTGAAGCCAGGTGCAAGGTGTAAATTTAAATATAGAATCAAACTCAATTGCCCATATTGAAAAGAAACCCAGAAAATATATTTGTTCTTGAATAAATCATTTATGTAGATGGCTGGGATTGAAAAAATTCTACCTCTCTTTCAAATACGCCTTAGATTAAAGTAGTCTTTGAATATCTGAGTTTTCTGGTATAAATTATTCAAGGTGAAATAATTATTTATTATGTTCATAAATATTACTGATTCTAAATTAAGAAAGATATTATCTTATCAGAAGATCGCTTACATTTGAAGGCCTGAAATATGACAATCAGTGACACGCTATGTTAGAATTAGAACATCCACATGAAAATTCAGTTTTTTAATTTGTCTGCATGGCAACAGAAAATGACAGATAAGAAACTATTAAATAATGATTGATACTTAAATTCGTATCTTGGCATTACTTGTCTTTATTTTTTTTATTTTTATTTTTTTATATTTATTTATTTATTTATTTTTTATTTTCCCACAGCTTGTCTTTAAATAGATAGCTTTTTATTACCTAAGTTTTTATTATATTCATCCTATGTGTGTATTACAGATCTCTAACATTTGCTTATCCTAATCGTCTCATTCTGTAAGAATAATCAGATCCTTCCGTGGAATAAGAATTTTAACTTTTATCTTTTCTGCTAAAAGTTTTTTGAAGTGGACTTTCAGAAAAAAGGTTTTTTTCTGATTGTTTAAAAGCATATGATTTTAAAAGAAATATAAACAACAATGAGGTGTGTGGTATTGTTTTACATAACATCTTTTAGTAGAGAATAGTGATCATGTATTTATAAAAACTCACATGAGAAAAACCATTCAATTGGTCTCAAGTAGGAAGCCACATAGAATAATCAATGTTCTACTAATCAGAAGGCTTATCCAGTTTAACCAGGGATACATGGCATCATGAAATGATCTATATACCTGTGATTAGCACAAGGGTCTGCATGAGCAGTACTGAGGTGGCTCTTTCTTGTTTCTATCCTTTAAGTCTGTCTTCTGGGAATGAGAACAACCCTAGGACGGTCCATATGTCTTGGTCTAATCCAGTCATTGGACATAGTGTCATGGGAGAACATTTGTTCAGTTCCTATCTGTGATCTGAATATTTTTCACACAAGTGATTTCCCCCTGCCTCCTTTTTGTGGGCAGAAAACAAATAATTTAGAGTTCCTGTTGTGGTTCAGTGGGTTACGAACCTGACTAGTATCCATGAAGAGGCAGGTTTGATTCCTGGCCTCTCTTGGTGAGTTAAGTATCCAGCGGTGCTGTAAGTTGCATAATTGGCTTGATCCTGCATTGCTGTGGCTGTGGCATAAGCTGGCAGCTGCAGCTCCCATTGAGCTCCTAGCCTGGGAACTTCCACATGCCGCAAGCGCAGCCCTAAGAAGAAAAGGCAGAACAACACAAAACAAAACAAAAAAAATGATTTTACAAAAGTATTATTGTTGCCTATTACTCTTAAATAATTCAGATATGTCTGTAGCTTTTATAGAAAAATAAGTAAATTTATTAGAACAAAGGGAACAGAAGATGCTTGCTTGTTGTATAAGATTCTGAACACTAATTTCTACCTTAGTGCAGGTGGGCTAAATGCAATGGTTCAATTTTCCTCCTGACAGGGGTCAGTCCATATAATGGACACAGCATGAAATAATGTGTAAAAAAGACACTTTATATTTATTGAGTAATTTGAAAATTACTGTAAAGGTTGTAAGGCAACAATACAACTTGGAAAAATAAAATAAAAGTTAGCCATAATACCTTATATACCTTTTACAATTTTTTGGATATTTCCACTTGCATATTCTTTTGGTTTAAATAAAAGTTAAGTTGCAATTTATAGGCAAATATTAAATGACATTTTATGTTTTTCCTATTGTTTTAGGAAACTATATTCTTCTTGTATTTGCTGACACATATTAAATTAAATCATAAAGAACTGCTGAATGAGACCTATAAAATGTTTAGAGAAATGACTGAGTTACTGTTTTGGTAACTTAATTGCCTCCAGACCAATCTTCCACTAGGAAAGTGCTTTATAGTCAAGTCTTCTGACTTCACCATCCATGTAAGATGCTAAGACTTACAGTCAAGACTTCTGATTTCACCATCCATGTAAGATCTTCTCTCTTGGCTCACTGGTTAATGAATCTGACTAGGAACCATGAGGTTGCAGGTTCGATCCCTGGCCTTGCTCAGTGGGTTAAGGATCCGGCATTGCCGTGAGGTGTGGTGTAGGTCACAGATGTGGCTAGGATCCCGCATTGGTGTGGCTCTGGCCTAGGCCAGGCCACTACACCTCCGATTCAACCCCTAGCCTGGGAACCTCCATATGCTGCAGGAGCGGCCCAAGAAATGGCAAAAAAAGAAGAAAAAAACATCTTCACTCTTTAAGCTTGCAGATCCTCTTGATGACTAAATTTTACTCTTATTAAATTTTTTTTTTCTTTTTCTTTTTAGGGCTGCACCTGTAGCATATGGAAGTTCCCAGGCTACGGGCCAAATCGGAGCTGCAACTGCCGGCCTATACCACAGTCACAGCAATGCCACATCTGCAACCTATCCTCTAGCTCACAGCAATGCTGTATCTTTAACCCACCGAGCTACCACAGGAACTCCTACTCTCCTTTCTTAAAATTTTATCTTAAATGGCACATTGGAACTGGCCATCTCTCATTGTTAATGGGTCTGGCTTTCAAATTCATTGATAATCTTTCATCATGGTGCACCCTTCTGGTTTGGAAACTTTCATGAGTATCCATTCTGTGTCAAGCACTCTGCTGGCTGATCATGGGCCTGGGATTTTATTCCACAATGTGCCTTCTGCCCCTCTCACCCTCCCTGTCTAATCCTGGCTAGGTGTGAAGCATCTGCCAGCTGTCTGTAATGACTGTCAGCCTCACCTGCAATTGTTTTGTCCGGCTTGTCAAGTGGTGCTGTGATTGTCAGTGGAGCAAGGAAACATGACTGAGCTTGGGGAAGTGTTCTTGAAAACACACAGGAACAGATAAAGTGGGACAGAGATGGAAACTTAGGACCAGGACTGGGAGGCATTCTCTAAGGTGCATCTTATCATACATTTGCAGACACAGAGAAGCAAATAAGTTAAGGGACTAGTAAGTGCTAACTGGTTAAGTATGAATCCTGGCTCAACCATGTACTATTACTAGCAGTTAACAAGTTACTGAACTTTTTTGTGCTTCAGATCTCCCATCCATAGTAAGGGCCTGGTAAAGAGTATGCATTTTAGAGATTTATGAAGACTAAATGAGCTACTATCTGTGAAGTATTTATTTTAATTTTTTAACTTAATTTTATTTTTTGCTTTTTAGGGCCACACATGCAGCATATGGAAGTTCCCAGGCTAGGGGTTGAGTGAGAGCTAGAGCTGCCAGCCTATGCCACAGCCACAGCAATGCAGGATCCAAGCTGCATCTATGATCTACACCATAGCTCACTGCAACACCAGATCCTTAACACACTAAAGCGAGGCCAGGGATTGAAACCACATCCTCATGGATACTAGTTGGGTTAGTTACCTCTGAGCCACAATGGAAACTCCCCTGTGAAGTATTTAGATCAGTACCTGGCACAGAGTAAGTACCGCATGTGTTTTTTAATTAAGTCAACTTAGTGATTGAGCCAAGACCAGAACCATGGCCCCAGAGAGTTTCTAGACTGTCTTCTCCTTTTCGCTACAATTTCTGGATGAAATGTATGTCAGAGAAGCAACAGATATACACAACCCAGAAATACAAAATGGTGAGGAGTGGGGGATGGAGGGAGGAGGCCACTGTTGGCATAATTGAGAAGTAAGGGAGGGACAAGTACAGTGTCCCTGATGCTACAGAGGCAAACCCAGACCCCTACCTGTCCTCGGGACCTAGTGCTACCAGTAATGGTCTGATCATCTTCCACTCTCTCAGCAGCCGAGCCTCCTAACCTCAAAACATCCTGGGAGGCAATCGTATGACCCATTCACATCAGCAGGCCTTGCATCAGCTAAATGGAACTAGAGAAAAGTGAAGCTGTCATCCACAAAATCAAGGCAAGTACTCAGCACGTGTGGGAGGGGACACAACCGGTAATCTGGCAGAAAAGGTTTGGGATATACCGAAATAAAGCAAAATAGGATGTTTATTTCAAGGACTTAAAGCTTTGAATGTATTAATGTATATTCCAAATCCCCAAGAGACAGATATAGTGAACAGCATTTTCCAAACATATTTGACCACAAAACCCTGTCTCAAATGGTGTATCTTGTGGCATAGAAAAAATATTTTGGAAATGCCACCATAATCAATACATCCTTTATATGTATAATAATTTATTTTCAAATCTATAAAATTCTCTTAAGATGTAACTTGGATCGAGTGTGGATTAGATTGCCACCATTAAGAAATAAAGGTTAATGTAAAATCATTTATTAATAAGGAGAGTCTCCATCATTAAAAGAAGAGACACACTGTGGAAGACTTTCTCTTATCTACGACATTTTATGAACTTTGCATGTCAAGCCACTGTCATTAAAACTAAATACCAATCTTCTTCACAAAGTTGTACTTTGTTTTATTTACTTGCGCAAGTCTAAAAACCTATTATGTTCTAAATAATACATCTTTCAGCAGTAAAAATCTAAGAGCCTTACTAATGTTATAATAGTACACTTTATAGACTTTGATCTTGTGAACAATTCTGTTTTCAGCTGTGTTTCACAGAAAGCAGGTCTATTTGACATATTCATGAAAGAGAATGGATGTCACTCATAAAATGAATTATGTGGATGCAAATTACTGTTTTAAGGATGCAAATCACTGTAAATTTTTTTTTTTTAATTTTGTGGCCACACCCATAACCTATGGGAGTTCCTGGGCCAGGGACTGAATCCAAGCCACAGTTGCTGACCTATGCCACAGTCGTGGCAATGCTGGATCCTTTATCCTACTGCACTGGGCTGGGGATCAAACCTGCACCCCCACTGTGACCTGAGCCACTGCAGTTTGATTATTAACCCGCTGCCATACAGTCCCTAAAATTGTATTTTTTTAAATATATCTTTAGTTTATCTTGTTATCCTATGAAGAACCAACTCAAGGCACAGTGGCCAAGATGGCAGAGTAGGAAGACCTGAGCTCACCTCTTCCCATGGGCACACAAAAGTCACAACTATTAACAGAGCAACTATTGATAAGAACAACCTGAAGAGTATCAGAAAAGATATAAAAAAGGAACCACAATGAGACAAATAGTAGGGAAGAAACATGGTATAGTCAAGACTCAACCCCTGGGTAGGAAACCCATAAATGGGAGGATAATCACAATTGCAGAGATTGTCCCTAAGGAACAAGGGGTCTGTGCACTGCCTCAGGCTCTTGCACTGGGAAGACAAACCCCCAAAACGTCTGGCTTTGAAGGCCAGTGGGGCTTGTGTACAGAAGAGCCAGAAGGCTGTGGGAAACAGAGACTATGATGTTAAAGGGATCACACCAAATCTCACATACTCTGATACCCAACAAAGAAGCAGTAAGTCAAAAGTGGCCTGGGTCAGAACCACTTGCTGATCTTGGAGAGCCTCCCAGAGAGCCAGGAGACAAATGGGGCACTCCCTGGGGATACAGATGCTGGTAGCAGCCACTTTTGGAAGCTGATCCTACCATGAGGCTGGCGAGCACCATTTGAAAGTCCTCCCTCTGGCTAGTTAGTGCCAGAGGCTGACCTTCCCACCAGCTGGTGTGCACTGCTCCTGGGACTTTCCAAGCCCAGCAACCAGCTGCTGAAGGACCTGGCTGTGCCACCAATGAGCCAGCAGCCTCTGCATGAACCAGAATCTGGCAGCCAAATAAGCTGGGGGCCAGCCCCACCTACCAATATGCCCTCAGGAGTAGGCCCCACCAGGACAGAGTGGCTCAAAAAGCCCATATATGGGGCATCCCTAGAGCATATAGGTCTGGGGACAGAGGAGAGTGTACAACTGGGCCCCACAAGGGATCTCCTATATAAGACCACTTCTCCAGGATCAGGAAATGTAAGTGATTTACCCAAAATATCAAAAGAAACAGAGGCTCAGATGAAATGAGGGAACTGAGGAATATGTTCCAAATGAAGGAACAAGATAAAACTCCAGAGGAAGAACTAAGCTAAGTGATGCGTCTAATAAAAAGTTCAAATAATGGTCATAAAGATACTCAGCAAATCCGGGAGAATGCATGAGCACAGTGAGAGTTTAACACAGAGAGGATACATGGTTGACTTCTCACTTAGTTCCATTGTCACTGGAAAACATACTTTATATGATTTAAAATTTTTTGGAGTTCCCGTCGTGGCACAGTGGTTAACAAATCTGACTAGGAACCATGAGGTTGCAGGTTCGATCCCTGGCCTTGCTTAGTGGTTAAGGATCCGGAGTTGCTGTGGCTGTGGTTAGGCTGGCAGCTGCAGCTCCAATTCAACCCCTAGCCTGGGAACCTCCACATGCCATGGGAGAGGCCCTAGAAAAGGCAAAAAAGACAAAAAAAATTAAATTAAAATTAAAAAATAAAAAATAAATAAAATATAGATTTTTTTAATTTATTGAAACTTGTTTTATGGCCTAGCACATGCTCTCTTCTAGAGAATGCTCTGTGTGCACTTGAAAATAATTTGTATTCTATAGTCATTGAATTAAGTTAGTTATATTGTTTAAGTTATCCATATCTTCTGCTGAATTTCTGTCAAGTTCTTTTTATTTTTAAGCCTGACTCCTTAGGGGTTGTGCCCATGTCTGCAAAGCTAGATCTCAGCCAATAATTTGACAGAGGTCATGCTCAAGTGCCTCAAGTGAGTAAGGCTTCTTACTGAGTAACCAGTGGATCTATGTGTGGGCAAGGGAGCACATTCAAACTTTAGTCTGTTTTCACGCATGCCTAGCTTTACCTTTCCCTTTGGCTCTTTTCTCCTCTGTGCATTTGCATAGTCTTAGGGTAAGCAGATACATGTGGAGAGCTTTATTTTTCTTTGGTTTCCACTTTGTAGGCAGTTTTATATAGGAGTGGGCTTGCCCCAACTATGACCAAGACAGCAGGATAGTAGAGCCCTTGACTCTTTTTGCTTACCCACTGTCAAGATTGTTACTTTCACGGACAATAGCAATGCATAGGTGTTTCCTACCACTCTCAGTTGAATGAGCCCCTTTTAACCACTGCAGCAAATATGCTGGTCCTAATGGTCTACTTTGCTCTGGAAGAATCTCCATGCTGACTGAGCTGCAGGGAAGAGGATGTGGATGGGATAAGCTCTAGGCAAGAATGCCACAGACTCCCATTATTCACACCTGAATTTTAGCCACTCCTGAAGTGTAAGTTCTTTTCAGAATTGTTGTACATTTTGGTCAGTCTCTATAGCAATGAAATGGTTATTTTTGTCATTTTTTCTCAGCTGTAGAGCTGTTCTTTGGAGAGAGGATTTGCTAACCTCCTTCCTCAGCCATAGCCAGAAGTCAGAAGAATGTTCTTTCACTTGGAAGATAAAACATGAACAAGGCAAGGGCCTGATTTTCTGTCTAACTTCTTAGGGCTGTGGCAAGGGGTGGTGGGTCTATAGCAAGAACACTGTTTATCAGAAATTAGGGAGAGTACAGAAGGGAAATTCAAAATGATGAATTCAAGATTACACAGTATTTGAAGTATAAGTGCATGAAGGGTACAAAGAGATTCTACTGATGTATAATTCATGGACCTCTATGTAAATGACTATGCAAAAGACCTGGAAAAGAGAGGGAAGGGATACTTGCAAATAATAGTGTTCCTAAGCTGTCACTTGCATGACTAGTTCTTGTCAACTGGGGGAGAGAAAACATCCCAAATGCCTGACTCTTAAAGGTTATATATTCCAGGCACAAATGCTTGTGACCTTGGACTCCCTGTTACACTTTGTGTCTGACTCTTTCCACATCTTTCCAATGGAGATATAATAATATCAAAAGAGTCAGGCTAAGTAAAGTTAATGATGGTAAAGCATTTTCAAGACCCTGGAAAAATAGCTCTCAGGGTAAACAT
Organism: Phacochoerus africanus; assembly: GCF_016906955.1. Lineage (NCBI taxonomy): Eukaryota > Metazoa > Chordata > Mammalia > Artiodactyla > Suidae > Phacochoerus > Phacochoerus africanus. The sequence goes on along the minus strand of NC_062558.1, from coordinate 54,185,621 downwards.
TTCAGAGAATGTGTTATTTAAACTGGCATTTTTCGATGTGACTCGGCTTCTAATATTGTGGGTTTCCTTTAGTATCTTAAGTAAATGTCTCAAATGTTTACCGTTAGTTTTGTCAAAAAATTAAATCTTATTTAGTAGAATTAAAATGTAATGCCATATCTACAGTTAGTGTAAAAATACACATTTGTATTTATTCACTTAGAGGCATGTTTAGAAACTGAACCATCAGGAGAGAGATCAGAATAAATGGAGCAGCAACTGAGAGTGAGGCTCTGGGGATGGGAAAGCTGAAAGGTAAAGCAAAGCTCTAAGCTATGCTTCCTGCATCCCCTACAGTTCTCACCAAAGGGAGCTGGATCTTTGCATGACATTTCATGAGTTCCAAAGTGTACCTTAGACCTGCAAAAAGCTTCAAGTTTTCTAAGGTTACTCTACTTCCAGATGAAAAATATAATTACATACAGGTAGAGTTATTTTAAGGGTGTGGCTTTGGGTGAAAGAAAAATGAGAAGAGAAGGTTCTCTTTTAGGGAAAGGGGCATTAAAATTGCATATCTATCTGCCTGCCTATCACCTACCTCTCTATCTATCTATCTATCTATCTATCTATCTATCTATCTATCTATCTATCTACCTTTACTATAAGGAATTGGCTTGCATGATTATGCAGGCTGGGAACTTCAACATCCTCAGTTGGCAAACTGGAGACTCAGGAGAGCCAATGGTGTAAGTTCTAGTCCAAGTCTGAATTAAAAATCAGAAGACTGATGTTCCAGTTCAAAGACAGTCAAGCAGAGAGAAAGAATTCTTTCTCAGTTTTTAGTCTGTTCAAATCATCAGTTGATTGGATGAGGCCTGTCTTACACTGTGGAAGATAATCGGATTTAGTCTAATGATTCAAATATCAATCTCATCCAGAAACATCCTCACAGACACACCCAGAAAAAACATTTAACCAAATATCTGGAGGCCCTCTGACCCTATCAAAATGACACATAAAATTAAGTGCCACACTGTTTCCTGAGTGTTAGGGGATCCCTTTAAAGGATAAGCATGGCCAGACACCTATCTGACCACTGCCAGTTTGGAACCTCTCACAGATTCCACACTGTGGACACTCACTTTCCACAGGGATTCTATTATCTATTGCTATGTAACAAATTATCATCACACATTTATGATCTCCCAGCTGCTGTGGGTTAGAAGTCCAGACCTGGTTTAACTGGGTCCTCTTGCTTCTGGTCTCTCGCAAGGCTGCAATCAATATGTCAATACCTGGGGTCTTACTTGAATAGCCAGTTAAGAAAAGATCTGCTTCTAAGCTCACCTGATTGTTGGCAGGGCTAGTCGTTTCAGGTTATTGCTCTGAGGGCCACAGTTCCTTGCTGCTTGTTGGCAGGCAATAGGCTTAGGCTACCAACAGCTTCTTGGTCACATAGCCTCTCCAACCTGACCACTTGCTTATTAAACCATGCAAACCAAGAAGGCAATAGAGAGCCCTGTAGTTAGATAGCAACCATAATCTTACATAACTGAATCATGGAAGTTATATAAATCACCTTTGCTGTATTCCATTGGTTAAAAGGAAATCACAAGTCCCACCCAGAATCACGGACTGAGAACCTACAGTTAATTAGTCTATGACAAAGGAGGCAAGAGTATAACGAAAAGACAGGCTCTTCAATAAGAAGTGCTGGGAAAACTGGACAGCTACATGTAAAAGAATGAAATTAGAACATTCTCTCTAGCACCACACACAAAAATAAACTCAAAATGGATTAAAGACCTAAACTTAAGGCCAGATACTATAAAACTCTAGAAGGAAATACAGGCATAACACTCTGTCATGAACTGTAGCAATATTTTTTTTTGTATCCACCTCCTAGAGTAATGAAAACAAAAACAAAAATGAACAAATGTGGTCTAATTAAACTTAAAAGCATTTTCACATCAAAGGAAACCAAAAAACAAAAAATCCAGAAAGATAGGAAGTTCCTGTTGTGGTGAGCAGAAACTAATCTGACTGGAATCCCTGAGGATGCAGGTTTCATCTCTGGCCTTGCTCAGTGGGTTGAGGATCTAGCATTGCCGTGAGCTGTGGTAAAGGTCACAGACATGGCTTGGGTCTGGCGTTTCTGTGGCTGTGGTATAGAAAGCTGTAGCTCCTATTCGAAACTGAGGAGGAGGTTGTAGGAACCTCTGATTTACAGCAGGTCTGTCAGAAGCAAAGGTGACAACTTGACCTTGTAATTAGCATGTGAAGTAGGGTAAAGTCTTGTGGGACTGAGCACTTTACCCATGGCTTTTGTGCTAACTCCAGGTAGTTAGTGTCAGAACAAATTTAAATTTGTTAGACAATCAGTGATGAGCAGGAGAATTTCTTGGTGTGAAAAAATCCTTACACAATTGGTAACCAAAAGTATAGAGTGTTACAGTGGAGTAGAGGAGAAACATGGGAGAACCTCCCCTTTCAGATCCCCATAGCGGGGCAGAAAGGGCTGAGGATGATCATCAGTTCTGTTTCCATCTTGTGCCTCTATAGCTTGTGAAGTGTGCTCTTTGCATTTTCTGGCATCTCCTCCCACCTGCCACGGGCTGAAAAAGCCTCAAATTCTGGCTCCTCTTGACCTTGTCTTGCTCTGCTGCTCCCTTATGCTTCTGTTATTTAGCACACTCCCTCATCTCAAGCCAACCCCCTGCTCAGATTTCAAATGATTTTTCTCTTTTGCACAAAGGGACAAAGTCACTTCAATTTCAAAAGAGTGTCTTCGTCCTGAGCTCACGGGTAGAGTGATGAGGCTGTTTGTGCCTCCTCTGACCTCAGGGATCCCTCTTCTTAAATACATGGAGAAAGTTAAGGGTCATCATTTCTCCTCTCATGTTCTCAGGGTACCACCTTGAAAAGAAAGCCTGGATTCCTTTCATATGTGCAAATTAATAAGTCCAGTCTTCTGCATTCCTGTATGTACTGCTCAGAGAACTTGATCATCCCAACTATACTTTTGTTTTTGTTTTATCGATTTTTTTTTTTTCTTTTTAGGGCTGCACCTGAGGCATATGGAAGTTCCTGGAGCTAGGGGGTGAATTGGAGCTGCAGCTGCAGGCCTATGCCACAGTCACAGTAATGCTAGATCTGAGCTGCATCCACAAACTATGCTGCAGCTTGTGGATCCTTAACCCACTGACCAAGGCCAGGGATCAAACCTGCATCCTCATGGATACTAGTTGGGTTCTTAGCCACTGAGCCACAATGGGAACTCCTAACTCTACTTTTGAATCTCCTCTTGAGACATCTCTCTTATTGCCAGAGCAGGATATCATCCCTATTACCCCCGCTTCTGTGGTGTTCATGGGTACTCTGTTTGACAAGAGGCTCCTATGGCTCTGACTACTACAAACATCCCCAACCCCTGTTCTGGGCTTCTCAGATAATTTTTTTAATAGCCTCTCAATGATAGGTCCTGATGACTCCAATCTTTAGCATCTTTCCAAGGCATTCATGCATATATTACATAGGCATCAGGACTCTGAGGACTTTTAACCACTGAGTTGAAGAAATTAGTACTTGGTACCAGTGCATTTGACAAAAATCATAGCACTAAAAATTTGATCCCCTCTTGTGACTCTAGGACATACTTTAGTATGCATTAATTTGTTTAGCAAATCCTCATTTATTTTACTCTATTTAACCTTTGCATTGACAGAGGAAATAGGCATTTTCCTAAATACTTATACTAATTCTTAAAAATTCCACTCATTATCTTTTTTTTCCCCCCAAACACATGTACATTATTCACTAAATACAAAATCACTGTTAACTACTGGGAGTGACACAAAGAGACCATAGCTATGATCTTGTTCTTTAAGAAGGTACAAGCTGTTTTAAAGTAAAAACCTATATTTGTTGTATTGAAAAAGTTCACCCCACAGTTAAGCTTGGCTGGCTTAGTCCTCCACACCCCCTGTGCCAACCTGTTATCCCATTAGACTCTAAGCTCCTTGAAGACATGGGCTGAATATGTTCTCTCATTATCCTTCAAGTTGAGTCCAGTAGATTCCTTTTAGAAAATAGAAGGCTATTTCAGTGTAAATTACTAGATTGAAAATATTAGCAGAGGAAAAAATAAACTAAAGGCCAAAGTTATGGAGAACAGCCAGTGTGCCTTTTCCTCTCTAGTATCTTCTCCCAGCCCAACAAATACTAAAGCAATCTGTTCTGACACTAGCTTCTTTGATCCCGGGTTGGTGGACATTGCCACGTTGTGCCCTTTGCAACAGGAAGCTTAATTACAACAATCTCCATTCACAAAAATCACACATAGGATGCATACTATTAAAAATTCAAAATGGGGCTCAGATAATTACAGTCTCTCCATCTGTGCTTGTGGATCAGCTGGGTCTGTCTTTGCCCTCAACAGGCAATGCTCTTTTCACTAACGGCTATCAGGCATGTCATTATTTCCAGTACCTGTCTCCCCGCCCATGTCATTCAGACTGAAGTTCTCATGGCCAAAGATTCTTTGGAGGAGCTGAATCATTTCTCCATCAGTTCTATAGCTATTATCTCTGTCTAATGAAGTTTGCTGATATTTGCAGTGTCAGAGCCAACAGAAGCCTTGGAGAGATGTTCTTAAGCCCGGACAGTGTGTGGGCAGATGTGTCACAGGGAAACGTTATCAAGACATTGTCCCCTTTAATCTTGGTAGAAGTCTTGTAATGCTTTCCTGAGCTGAAAGGGGAGAACAGGACTGATTATTGCTCATGAAAAACTGAAATAATGGAGCCAAGTGCTTTGTGGTGTATCCTTATCAGAGGAAGCAACATTTGGAAGGGTAAAGAGTTTCAAGAAAGCAAACAGCATCATTTAATGGAGAGCAGCTGTTTCAGGCATAATTTCATACGGGTTCTCATATCTCCAGTGTCCTCCTTAGAGACTGGAGTTCCCTGGTTGAGGGATTATATCCCTTTTGGGGGACCAGGGATCAGGCATCTCAAAAGGAAAATCCAATGGCTTTTCATCTCTCAACTGAAAGGTCCCTTATTAGGAACTAGAACCTTTAAATGTACCTTTCTCTGAATTAATTTTTTTTTTCCCCAAAGCATGTGCAGGTGTCTGAATCAAATAGAGGAAAAGCAGGTGTGGGGAAAAAATAATTACCTTGTGCCCATACACACTTAATCTCATCTCAGAAGGATACCTGCAAAGCCATTTGATAAAACTGTTTTTCAGGTCCAAAATGAAAAGGTTATGAGGGGTGAAAATCCAGGATTTGATTTTTGTGCTCTTATCTTTCTTCCTTTTTCCTCAACAATAGAACTTCAGTTATCAAAGGGCTTTCAATTTTGAAAAGACAACAGCTTTGTAAAAGCGAAATTTCAGCTATTGCAAATAAGCATTAAAATGCAAAGTATCAACTGCCACTTTCCAGAGGGAATAAATATTGTAATTGCTTTCTTCTGCATGCTTACTTGTTAGAATGCTGGCCTGATAACCCCCAAAGTGAGTGACATTAGAGATAATCAATTTAATGCAAATGTTTAAAGTCTGTTCAATAAGGGGAAAAAAAAAAAAAAGAAAGACCCTCCCCCAAACTGTATTTGAGATACATTGCTACATGAAAAGCTGAAAGCAGTTAGACAACTCAGGGTATCAATAATAAGAACAAGTTATGTGACTAGCAAAGCCTCACAACTCTGGGCCTTAATTTTATAATTCTACATAATCTCACCAGGCACATTTCCACCAAGATGTTTATTGCTATTTTTCAGTGACTTGATATATCTTTGTGTTGATTAAATATAGATCATAAGATTCTTGCTCATGGAATTGGTGTTTTCTGATTTTGCTTTAAGAAGATTAGTAAGTGATAACTATACTGACCTTCTTCTTTGTGACTTATTATTTGCTATTAGTGAATCATTCAATTATGATTAAATTGCAAGGACAGTGTAAGAATTTGCAGAACACTTAACAGATTTATTGCAGATGAGCTACAAGCATTCTGATTTGGTAATGAGGATTTAAAAAGAAAAAACTGTACATGAGGCAATGTTCAAACTCCTTAGGTTCTAGCTTCATCCCTCATGCCATAACTATGTTGGCCCCATACTGATTTTCCTTCCTGGCTATTTTCTCCTGTGGTACCCCTTTGCTCAGAATTCCCCAAGTTGTATATATATTTTCAAAGATTATTCATTTAAAGCTTAAAATTTTTATCAACTCTTTTCAAAAAGCAGCCTCTATCTTTTCATGCCTAGACTTTATGCTTCTTCCCCAGACCTTTGCATTTTGTAATTATTACAATCAGAACTCTAAAACTGCTATCTGTTTAACTCTGTTTCCCCAACTATAAAGTTGTTTTTGTAAAGAAGATGAGCAAACATATTTTAATCATCTCTTTATTCTATGGTCTAGCACCTAACACATAATAAGTACTCAATAAATATTTCTTAAAAAAAAAAAAAAAGACTAAACAGAATTCCCATTGTGGCATAATGGAAACAAATCCAACTAATATCCACGAGGTTGTGGGTGCAATCCCTGTCCTTGTGCAGTGGATAGGAGATCTGGTTTTGCCATGAGCTGTGGTGTAGGTTATAGACGCAGCTCAGATCCTATGTTGCTGTGAGCTGTGGCATAGGCTGGCAGCTGTAGCTCCAATTCAGACCCTTGACTGGGAACTTCATATGCCAAGGCTGTGGCTCTCAAAAGCAAAATAAAATAAAAATAAAAATAAATAAAACAAGACTGAATGACTGACTAACTGAATGGATGAATGAGACTTTGAATTCCTTAAAACTCAGTCATAGGTGATAAAGCAAATATCATGTACATTTATTTGGCTGAAATAACAAAAACTGCCTCTAACTACTCTGAACAGGAAGAGAAACTACTTGGAAAGCTACTAGGATAGCTCAAGAATAGGAAAAAGGCTGAATAACCCAGCTTTGTAATGACAGTACTCAGTAGAGTTCTGAGTATTCAACCGAGGCCAGTTCATGAAACTTCTAAGGTGCTGCCATCAGGTGGGAAGTTCTAACTACCTCCTGTCCCTATGTGTTCAATGCCTGGAGAGAGAACTGATTGGCCCAGAGAATCTCAAGTGCTCTTCACTTATGATCAGAGAATTAGGATCTATTATAAGTGCTTGTGCTGGGAAAGTGTCTGTGCAGACATAAGTGCTAGCTGCCAGAAGACTTCTTCCTCAAAGCCTATTGTACAGAAAGCCTAGAGGGAGAGAATGAATGTAGACATCTTTTCTATTATATTTGAAGATGTGCGCATTTTTGAAAAGTGAGTGTAGAGGATAGCTTTCAGAAGTTTCGATACTTCCAAGGCTTTCTGAACAAATGCTTCCTCTAGTCTTCTTTCTGCTTCCCTACAATGCTTCACCCATTTTGGTGTGAACATTTGCTGTGAGTATGTTTAGCTCATACTTTTTATTTTATTTTATTTTATTTTATTTTATTTTATTTTATTTTATTTTTGCCTTTTGTCTTTTTAGGGCCACGCCCACGGCATATGGAGGTTCCCAGGCTAGGAGTCTAATTGGAGCTGTTGCTGCCAGCCTATGCCAGAGCCACAGCAATGCCAGATCCGAGTCATGTCTGCAACCTACACCACAGCTTAGGGCAACGCTGGATCCTTAACCCACTGAGTGAGGCCAGGGACTGAACCCACAATCTCATGGTTTCTAGTCAGATTCATTTCCACTGTGTCACAATGGGAACTCCAGTTCATACTTTTTAATGCCCATTTTTGGCATAATTTCTTAGACCTGTAATATATTATACAAACACTTACACATGAAGAGGCACTTAATTACTTTTTTACCTCCAAGCTGTGTGATCAAAAACAATTGGAGAAAACTGTTCTGAAAGAATTAAGATCTATTAAATGTGAAAGCTATTAAAAAATACCACTGGAATTCCCACTATGGCACAATGGGTTAAGAATCTGACTGAGTAGCTTGGGTCACTGCAGAGGTGCAGGTTTGATTCCCAGCCTGGCATAATGGGTTAAAAGATTTGGCATTGGTGAAGGTAGGTGATAGCTGTGGCTGAGATTCAGTCCCTTGCCTGGGAACTTCCATATGCCATGGGCATGGTTATAAAAAAATTGGAAAGATATTAATATAGATATTGAGAGTTACCACCTCACACCAGTCAGAATGACCATCATTAATAAGTCCACAAATAACAAATGCTGAAGGGGGTGTGGAGAAAAGGGAACACTCCTACATTGTTGGTGGGAATGTAAATTGGTACAACCACTATGGAAAACAGTATGTAGGTACCTCAGAAAAGTAAATATAGAACTACCATATAACCCAGCAGTCTCACCCTTGGGCATATATCAGGACAAAACTTTCCTTGAAAAAGATACATGTACCTGTATGTTCTTTGCAGCACTATTCACAATAGCCAAGACATGGAAACAACCTAAATGTCCATTGACAGATGAATAGATTAAGAAGAGGTAGTATATATACACAATGGAATACTACTCAGCCATAAAAAAGAACAAAAATCATGCCATTTGCAGCAACATGGATGGAACTAGAGACTCTCTTACTAAGTGAGGTAAGTCAGAAAGACAAATATCATACAAAATCAGTCATATCTGGAATCTAATATATGGCACCAAGTAAACCTTTCCATTGAAAAGAAACTCATGGACTTGGAGAACAGACTTGTGGTTGCCAAGGGGGAGAGGGTGAGGGAGTGCGACGGACTGGGAATCTGGGGTTAATAGATGCAAACTAATGAATAAGCAATGAGATCCTTCTGTGTAGCACTGGGAACTATATCTAGTCACTTGTGATGGAGCATGATGGAAGATAATGTGAGAAAAAGAATGTATATATGACTGGATCACTTTGCTGTACAGTAGAAAATTGACAGAAGACTGTAAACTGGCTATAATGGAAACTAATAAAAATCATTTAAAAATAAAATAGATATTGATGACAATAGTAAAACTTTCTAACATGGTAAACTAGTTATTTATTGAAAAACAATAAAATGTAATATTTTATATTTAATGTTAATAACTGTTATATTTTTATTATAAATTAAAATAGTTTATTTTCCTGTCTTAAGGACCTGATGAGGTTTCACTGTGATAGTATTGTTAAAATAAACACTGCTTAATTTTTATTTAATCTAACATTTTTCTCCTTTTTCTCTTGAAAAAAATCTCAAATACTTCCTTGTGATTGTAACAGCAACACCTAGTTATAGAGTAGCTTTCTTCAAGCAAAATAAATTCTTCAAATGATTTCATCAAGTTAAGAGCATTATATGAAACTTGTGGGGAGAAGTGACTTGTTTGCTTGGCATAAATCCCAGATTTGATGTTCTAGTTCAATAACCACAGCCTTGAAGAATTTAAAAGAAGTCATGCTATTTCTAGATGTATAATAATCCATTTTATGATCTAAGGTAATTACAACACAGAGCAAAATCTTTCAAGCGAAGTTGTTTGTGTTTGTTGAAAAAGCCAAATGTATGGCACCTTTCTAAGAAATAAGAAGAGAACAGAAAAGCAAATAAAACTGTGTTTACTTGATTAAAAGTCAGTAAACAATTCATTAGCATGTGAAAGATTTTGTCAGCAGTGTTTTTTACTCCACAAAATGCTGCTTTTGCATTCACTCTTTCATTTCACTGTATTTTGAATTGGATTGGCTAGATTGGTAAGGTCAAGGAGACACACACATAAGGGAGCTCAACCTTTCTCCCAGCATCAGGCAGTGATGGTAACATACCTCACACCCCCACCCCCCTTTCTGTTCTTTCCTCATTTGGGGACAGAATGGGCAAGATCAGCTCTGTTCTTTTCTTCTTTTATTGGATCTGGCTGCCTGTAAAGAGAGTTCAGTCTGATTGTGATGAACTGATTATAGAATTGACCAATTCTCTAATTTTTCCTGTATCTATGCCGTTGTAAGTTAATTTGCATCGCCTCCTATCAAGAGGTGGAGTCTGTTCCTATGCCTGGCTCTAGACAGGTTATATTATGGTTACTGGTTACAACTTGCTGAGGTCAGCAGAATGCAACAGAAATGACAGTGTCTTTGTACTCTCCTGCTTCTTCTGAATCTGTGCTGTGCCATAAAAACAAGCCCAGACTAGCCTACTGGAGGAAGAGACATCACTTGAAGCAGAAACAAGTTGTCCCAATTGAGGGCACCCCAAACCATTCAGCTTCTGCTCAGCTGATGTGCCAGTCTTGAATCCAGCCAAGATGCGCAGAAACACTGGGCTACCTCCTAAGCATGTGAGCACAGATAAATGTCTTATTAGGCCACTGTGACTTTGCAATTGTTATGCATCATTAACGAGGCAGTGGAAAACTGATACATCTGATTTTCCTATAAACAGGCTCTGCTCCTCTAGAGGAGAAAATATCCTTGCCCAGCACCATTTTGACTATGGATCTAAACCCATACTTTCTACTCAGCTAATCAGAATTAAGGTTGACATCTTGATTTCCACTTATGTATCTCTTGTGTCTTTTCTAAGTTGACTCCTAACTTGGAGATAGCAGAAATGGTGTGTAAATTGATGCCCTAAAACTAACATCCAGCCAACTAGTGTTGTGGAATAAGTTTTACATAGAGTGTAGAACTTATGTGTATTTGTGTAATCACATTAAAAAAAACTACTATAATTATTAGCATAAGTTGTTACAATTGGGTCACCATTACTAAAATATGTTTACCTGGTTCAGTTCTATACTAAAATGACAAATAATTTGCCATTAGATAGCAAGAGAATAATTGGCCAAGTCATCTATTACCAAATATATATTGTAAAGGCTGTTGAATGAGGAAAGCAGATCTTCTCAATTATGTTTATATCCCTGGCAATCTATAAGAATCAGGGGATAAGAAATATGGGGAGTCATGCATTTGTTCATGTTTATTTTTTAGGCCAATTGATAGTATATAAAGGGATTTTTCAGAGATATGAATCTCAAAATCATTCATTTATTCAATCATTTAACAAGCATTTAAATGATTAAGCAGCTGCTATGGGGCAGGCTACTATTGTTGTCAGTGCAAGATATATGGCAGTCAAGTGTGTAGAAGTAGTCATGGCTTTACGGAGCTTATATATTCATGGGGTATATAGGCAATAAATAAATCTTTAAATAAGCTATATTATCAGGTTGGTAGAATGATATGAAGGAAATAAATGAACAGTGTAAAGGGTGGGAGTACAATGGGGAGGGTTGGCTACTTTAGAGGGTGGTTGAGCAAGGTCTCTGTGAGGAACCCATATTAGAGTGGACTCCAGACTGACTTGAAAAGGTGAGCCATGTAACTATTTGGGGGAGATGTACCTCAGACAGAGGGAATTGCCAGTATAAGAAACTAATGAATGTGAAAACAAAGAACATATGCAGAGACAGTTTTCATCTTACAACTTCAAATTGTAACTCCCATAGTACATCCAATTCTTTGAAAGGACTGAGAGAGAGGTTAGAAGCAAAATGGTAGCATGAGAACAGGAGGTGAAACTGAGAAGGGATAACTGGGTTCCCATTCAGAAAAAGGTGTATCAAATCATCACAGAAGAAAATTTTGGTTACCTATAGATGGGCTTATCTGCAGTCGTGGTAGAGAATCTTTTTTACTTTTACATGGAGCAGAATTGTGAGTGGGTGGTTGTATATGATGGAATAAAAACTGCCTACTGATTATAAACCAACTCTGTGCATTCATTCCTGTGACAGAGCTATCATTAAAGACTACCACTGACCATTCTATAGACCAATATTATCTACTTAGTACCTTCAACTCAGATGTATTCTATGTATTAATGAGACTCCCTTCTAGTATGTTAATAAACTCATTTCTAGTAAGTTAATAAATAAAATATTTCATGAATAATCCTACCTTGTTGACATTAAAATATCAACCTGAATGCACTAACCTTGTCTATACCTGGTGTACTGGGTTGATTAGGTAGCCTCCTTCTAAATCCATGTTCAGCATCCAATAAGGACTTGTGAATATAACCTCATTGATAATAAGGTCTTTGCAGATATAATCAACTTAAAATGAGATCCTACTGGTCTAGGCAGGCTCTAAATCCATGGCAGAGATGGTCCTCAGAGACTTCAGTGTGAGAATCTCCTGCTAAAATCTTGAATTTGAACTCTGAGCCTCCAGAATTGTGAGAAATAAATTTCTGTTGTTTTAAGCTACAAAGTTTGTGGTAATCTTTCTAGCATTCCTAGGAAAGCAACACACATGTAATGAGATCACAGAGGTACTCATTCTTATGGATGAGAGTAACCATGCTTGGTTGATGGTTTTCAGAAGTTAGAATATGACAAAATACATTGAAAATTAGTTATTTTGATATACAGACAGCTCATACAACTTAACAACAAAAAAAGAAACACCCAGTTGAAGAATGGGCAGAAGACCCAAACAGACATTTCTCCAAAGAAGAAATAGAGATGGCCAATATGCACATAAAGAGGTGCTCATCATTAGGGAGCTAATTATTAGGGAAATGCAAATCTAAACTACAATGAGGTACCACCTCACAACGGTCAGAATGGTCATCATTAAAAAGTCTACAAATAATTAATGTTGGAGAAAGTGTAGGGAAAAGGGAACCCTCCTGCACTGTTGGTGGGGATGTAAATTGGGGTAGTCACTATGGGAAACACCATGGATTTTCCTCAAAAAACTAAAATATAGTTGCAGTCCCACTCCTGGGCATGTACCTGAACAAAACCATAATCTGAAAAGATACATTCACCTCTATGTTCACAGCAACACAATTTACAACAGCCAAGACACGGAAAACTAAATGTCCATCTGCAGATGAATGGGTAAGAATGGATAGACACACACACACACTGGAATATTACTTCAGCCATAAATATTCTTATTTCTTTAGATGGACCTAGAGATTATCATACTAAGCAAAGAAAAGAGAAATCCATATAATATGATAATGCCTATATGTGGAATCTAAAATATGACACAAATGAACACACCTTTGAAACAGAAACAGACACAGAGAACAGACTTGTGGTTGCCAACCCTGGGTAGGGGGGAATGGCCTTGAATGAGAGTTTAGGATTAGCAGATGCAAACCATTATGTATAGTAGAAGATGGATAAACAATAAGGTCCTACTGTATAGTGCAGGGAAATATATTCAATATCTTGAGATAAATTAAATGGAAAAGAATATGAAAAATAATATATATATGTGTAATTGAAATCTGCTACATTTCAATAAAATTTTAAAAACTAGTTAAGTAAAATATAATATTTTTTGAAATAATCAGATAACAGTGCAGGACTTTTTAGGGTCACCATGAAGATGATATAAATTTTCTCACTTTATGTTGTGTCATTGTAGATAACTGAAAAAGCAAAAGAAAATCAACTTATAGAACAATCAAAAGTAATAGTTTGAGAGGCTTATTTATTTAACAAAAGTTTATGGAGTGTCAAAGCACAGTCCTAAGTGTTGAGATAAACAGATAAGTAAATATTTTTGAGTTTGATCTTTACAGATAAATTTTGATATGCCTTAAAGATAATTTTTAGTTGTTTAGATCAATGAAAGCAATCCATTATGTTTGCAGATTTCATAATAAATGGCCTCCCCACTCGTCTTTTCGACATTCTCCACGGATAATTAAGGAATGAAATGGAATGCTAAGGAATATGCTTCCTCAAGAATGTCGAGACTAATTTTATTCCAATTGTTATGACCCACATGTCAAAGGAATCTTAAGAGTGGGGTAGAAAATAAAATTTTAGGGAAAGCCAGAGGGTAATTAATGCTGTAGTACATGTCAGACCATGCCCAGTGAGGACATTAAAGTGCTTCAGTTAAGTCAAAGTTTTGACTAATGTTCAGAGCTTTCCTGTTGACTTTAAAGCCTGAACTAATAATATAGACCATTTGTCATTGTCAATGCCTGAGGCTACATCTGAAAATGTCAATAGCAGCAGCAAAATTCTGTGAAATAAATGTTACATTTTCCAACAATTTCAGTGTCTTTATATTCTCAGTCCCTCATCTCTCAGACCCTTCTCTCAGAATATTTTTCAGAATACTTCAGCTTCAGAGTATATATGTGGTATGTCCTCTGCTTAAAGGAGAGTTTAAGCTTTACTAGAATTCAGGAAGTTTTTCTCTGTTTTCCCTCTGTGAAATGTGGGATGATAGAAGAAATGATTGAGAGCTCTCGGGCATTCCGTATTACTCAATATTACTACTCAATTATACACACATTCAGTAACTATTGAATAAATACCCAAAAATCTGCAGACACCGTAACAATTAAGTAAAAATGGTAAAGGACCTAGGGTTGTTTAGCTTTAAGGAAGAAGACTGAACAATGACTCAGTAGCAAGGCAAGTGGCAAAGATTGTTACACAAAGCGGGCCATGGTAGAAAGACTTAGACTTGCAAAACTGTTCAGCTATATGCTGTGTGACCTTGCAAAAGTTATTTAAAGTTTCTGTTCCTCAGTCACCTCATCTTCAATGTAGAATGATGATACCATAGGACAATGCAGGGTCCTATGACCATTGGAGCAGGGCTCCCATAGATGTTTAATCAATGGTATGCTACCATTATCTCCATGCTTTTCACATATGATAAGATTCTTGAAGTTAAGGATTATATATATCCCTAATCTTTTATACCATAGAGCAGCTAGTTCAACGCTTGACACACAACGGGAATTTAACATATGTTAGTTGAGTCAAAATGCGTGTCACTGAAAAATTAATCAGCTGATATAAAAAATGGAAAATTTTATTGGAGCCAAATTTGAGGCTTATAACCCAGGAAGAGTACTTCAGAAATCTGTGAGAACTGTTCTACCCACTGGAAGTCTAGGCACAGTTACATGTCTGTTTTTTGAGACAGAGGGCTGTGCATCAAATGACTTATTAGTGATGGTTTACATAATTCAGATCTTAAGCATTATTGTGACCCCTTATGAGATCCAGAAGGAATGTCATCTTTAAAGGGTTGTCTTGTTGATGCTAGGAGAATGTTACTCTTTATGGTTGAGCCTGTATTCTGCTGATGCGGAAGGTTGGTCCATGCATAATGCAGATGTACAATGCACAGTTGGGGGAGAGAGGAGGCCAAAGGGCACAAATTTTTTTTGTTTCTATTTTTCTTGTCTTGCCATAAAATATGAATTTTATTTCACAAATATATATATGATTTGTTTAGACACAAAAGAAACATTTAAAAAATTAGATAAGTTCTGCTCATTTCTGGACCAATGAGGAGAGTAGAATTTTCTTTTTGGGCTTTTAGAAATAGGAAATTCTAGTGTGTTCACATGCTCAGGTGTCATGTAACCTCATTAGGTAAGGCACCATATCTGCTGTGACAGTCTATTTGATCCAGGGACAGGGGCCACCTAACTATGTCTGCAGAAACAGAATGTAAAGTCATTGTTCATATGCTACTTAAGTTGGCAACTGATGCAACTGGTTTCTGCATATCTATTTTGCTTTTTTCAAAAAGAAAAAAAAAAACCCACAAAAAACAGACTTAGGAGGAAAAAATGGGAACACAGAGAGGTTAAATATTCCTAACTTCTTAATGTTAGGGTATTTTGAATCAAAAACTCTCAGGTCGTCAAAACCATGGGAAGGAGGACTGTGTTGCAGACTCATTTTACTATTTGAGGGAATTAGGGCTTAAAGTGAACCAATGTACTCTGTGTATAGGCCCCTTCTCAATGTGGCTTTCCTCTTCTTATACATCAATGGAGTTTAGAGGGTATAGAAATTGGACCTCTTCAACTTTTATCAGGCTGCAGCAATTATGTCAAGTTTTAAGAAAATTCATGCTAACCTTGGGTCTAAAATCCTAAATAAAATGGTACCTCCAATTATTAACTCTATAGCAGTATAGATAATAATTAGCTCAATGAAAATGTATTTAATGGGCCTATTTTCCTGTCTTTTAAATAAGTTTTCCCAAAGTTCGGGCTTATCCCTTCCAATACCTAAAAACAAAACAAACAAACAAAAAACACCCACAAAGCAGAGAGCAGAGCTGGGCCTTCTTTTCATGGCAGCTGTTTCCTTACAGTTCCCCATCCAAACTTTGTCCAAGCTGAGCTCTCTTTTGTTTTCTAATTCTGTATGTTTGCAAGCTCTTGAAGAAAAAAATTCTTTTTTCTGTCTAATCATTCCTCTTAACCAAAGAAAGAGCCTCAGGTTAGCAATAGGGACATCAATGGTTTATGTATGGTAGAGCTTACACGTCTAAAGCAAAGTCCTGGATGCACCCTATTGTGTGAGAGCAAGACATGGCACAGGCTTCACTGGGGTGGAGGTGGAATTGAGGTCAGGTTGGCTCATTAGTTATCAGGGAAACCAGCAGAGAGGCATGCTCCTTACAGCCCCTTTGACAATAACCATCACCAGCTGGGGCCTGGGACAGGTACCCAGGAGGGTCGGCCATGTGTCTAGGCTGTAGGTGAAGCAGGCACAGGTAGGGCAGGGGATGTACAGAGAGCAAGAGACAGCCATCTTGAGTGGCCTGACCATGCAATCCACCCCCGCACACCACACATGACCATTACAATTTTGGTCTACCCCCTTCCTTGATATCCCCAAGGTCTGGTATGCAGGAGGCACCACAACCAGACACCACAAACACAGCACAGGCAGAAGGTAAGGCCACATTCCTGGTTTTCACGAACCCAGAGCCACCCCTGTGGGGAAGGGCAGGCTCTGGCTCTAAAAGAAACATTTTGGTGGCCTAGCCAGGACTCAGCAGTCACAGTACTAGTGCCATTAGGGATGGACTCATCAGGTCTTTTCAAACAAAAACAACAACAAACCACAAAACCAGTCCCACTAGTTAGACCTGTGTATTCAGAAGCCAGCCTATTGTACCCCACACAGCATAGCCTGGTGGAGAGGGGTTGGGGGATTTGGGGGGTTGGGGGTGGGGGAGGGAGGGAGCTCATGGGCAGTCACCCCTACAGTAGCATTTACTGGTGGGGGTCCTTCTGATGTACTAGTATGTGAGTCAGGGAGGTGGTGAGTGTCTTTTCCCCCCATTGGCAGGCATACCCATCTCCACATAGCCACAGTAGCTTCGTCGAAGTTTCATGCAAGTCCAGATGATGACATTGCACGTGGACCCAGCAATTAGACTCATTTCACAGTGAGGCCATTATTGCTGCTCAGTCCTCAGATAGATTCCCTTCACTTAGACTAGGAATGAAATGTAAGACATCTAATAGGGACAACACAGAGGAGAGCATGACAAGCAAAATTCAAGCAGTAACTGTATTCTGAAATAATACCACACTCACCCATGTTTTTGTCTTGGTCTGCAATACAGTTCAGAAAAATCAACTTTTTAATAATACAGGAAGATGTCTAAAATGATGTCTCTAATAGCCACCTAGTTTTACCCTGGATGTCTGAACCACCGCTACTCCATTCTTACTTTCAAATGCATTCTATTCCTCAGTGGCTAAAGCAGATGTATAATGCATGTCAGACAGGCCACAAATCTGGTCAGAAAATTTAAGCTAAACCACGATTAAGCCTTCTGGCTTCCCCACACCTCAGTACTGCAGATTTTTCCATTATATCCCCTTTTGATTGCAAATCTTTCAATAGAAAGCACTTTGGATACTTTGATCATGAACCCAGAGCCACTCCCATGGGGAGGGGCAAGCTCTGGCTCTAAAAGAAACATTCTGGTGGCCTAGCCAGGACTCAAAGTATCCTTCCCGTGATGCTGGGGTGCTGGCTCCTACCCCAGGTTCAGATCATGTCCCTTGATGCTGGGGGTCCTTTATATTTGCCTAGTCAGTCACATTGTGGGAAAACTAATGGAGTCTGATGAACAGGTTCAGAGGTATGTTAATGGGTAAACACTCTATAGCCATACATTTTATCATGAACACCCAGCTGTCACACAAGCATTGTACATGTGCTTTTAGCAGTAGACTTAAAGAAAGCAGTGTCACATCATGAGTAGCTAAACTGCAACAACTCCATTAGATAATTTTCTTCCCTTCCTCAACACCAGGGCAAAAATACGGCTAATGCGACAACTTTCAAAAATCAAGACCTCAAATAACAGAACTGGAATTTAACATCCACTGAAACACAATAGTGTTCTTTCTTGGAGTTCCCTTGTGGTGCACAGGTTAAGGATCTGGCATTGTCACTATAGCAACTGGGGTCTCTGCAATGATGTGGGATCAATCCCTGGTGTGGGAACTTCCACATGCTGAGGGCATGGCCAAAAAAATTACCGTCACCTCCACCAAATACAGCCATATCAAGCCTAACTTGTTTATAAGTCTGGTCCATCGACCACATATGCTCCTCCAAACTGTCTGGGATGGATCTCTCCAAAAGAAGTTTCAGACTGATTCATCTCAAGGCCAGGGAAGCCATGTCAAAGGCCTACCATCAGGCTGCACCTGAATAGATTTCTCTTCCAGAGGTCCTCCAAATATGAGATTCTTGCACATGCCAGAAGACAGTCTTTCCCATTCACCTGATAAGGCTTCTCAAAACCCAAGAGTCTCCAATTTATGGAGGCACCAGGCAGAGAGAAAAGAAAAATGTTTCAATTCTACTCACAGGTGTAGTTTATACCAAATTATTGACACTGACTAAGGCTCTGTGGGGCTCTTGGGCACACAAGCTTTTCTGTGTCCCACATTTCTTGCTGTTGGGTAATGGGCTTCAGCCTCCATGACCTTCCCTGAGTTCCAAAAACCAGATTCAAACAGGTGCTAATCAGGGAAGGGAGGGGATGCAGAGAGACCAGGAAGTAGCAGTCAAGGACAATAGGTAAGCCTTGGGGGTCCTGGTTCCACCTCAAGGAATATACACAGCAATATCTTTGAGTTCTTCTGTAGAACTAAAACCCTGAACAAATGGAAAATGTTAATGAAGCATTCTTCATTCTGGAAAGAAGGATCAACAGCTTTGAAAAACAATGAAATCTTGCAACTACCCTGATCCTTATTTGCAGCCCTATTTTTCACTCCCAAACTATAAAATCAACCTCCCAATCTCTTCCCAGAAGAGGCACAGTCTTTAGGGCATTAGCCTGCTGTGGCCTCCTTCACCTGGCAAAGCAATAAAGCTATCTTTTTCTTTTTCACCCCAAACTCTGTCTCCCCATTTCAGCACTGGTGGACAGAGGCAGAGCTAAATACTTGATCGTGATGTAATCCATATAGAAACTTGGTTATAATAACAGAAATTATGACTGATTATGTTTTTAATCTTTTAAAAACCTTAATCTCTGACCAAAAAAACTCAAACAAACAAACAAAAAAAACTAAGCAGTGAGCAATTATGAACACTTGGTTACAGCAGCATTTCCTGATTGGGAGACTTATGCTTTAGCCTTCCTCTCCTCAGAGGGCAAAGGTAGGTAAACATAGACCCAGACCAGCAACTAATGTTCCAATATTTCATCCTATTTGAAATATCCCAGATAATCAATGAATTCTTTTCATTTAACTTTAGTTTCAAGTTACCAAAATCTGGAGATATTATTGTATTTACTTACTTACTTTTTATTTATTTATGTCTCTCTCTCTCTCTTTTTTTTTAAGGGCTGCTACCACAGCATGTGAAAGTTCCCAGGCTAGGGGTTGAATAGGAGTTGTAGCTACTGGCCTACGCCACAGCCACAGCCACGCTGGATCCGAGCTGCATCTGTGATCTATACCACAGCTCATGGCAACACCAGATCCTTAACCCACTGAGCAAGGGCAGGGATCAAACCTGCATCCTCATAGATACTAGTCAGATTCACCTCTGCTGAGCCAAGATGGGAACTCCTGGAGAGATTATTTTAGATAGACTTTCTCAAAACCTAAATGCTCTTTCCCTTTCCTTTAAAAGATCACAAAAGATTAAAGTTCCAGAGAGACCAAGTAGGTTATTTCCATCTCAAAGCTCGTGAAAAACCAGTTTCTTCTAGAAAGCTAGCTTAACCAATTACAAAAGGCTCAGGGGCCATTGTTCTCCAGATCTCTTGGTAACCCCAATTAATCAAAGACAGACACCACAGGATTACCACTGCAAATTTCAGGATCACTCCTGCAACTTTTGGGCCCCACAGGTTAGTGGATGGGCATTCTGGGATTACACCCATAACTTTCAAACCCCATATGTTAGTGGATAACCCAGGCAACCTGGAGTTTACTGGAGTTTCCTCGGTCTGGCTGCTCTGCCAATTATGGGGCTGTACCTCAAAGGCCTGCAAACCCTGTGCTCATGCAGCTTCAAGACCAAAGAAAGAGCCCCAGAGTCAGCAACCGATATGTCAATGGTTTAATTAATGGGAGAGCTTATGTGTCTGAAGCAAGGTCCTGCAGCACCACCCCATTGTGTGTGGTGGACTGTGGCCAGGCAATCTTCACTCCTGGGTAGAAGGGGCAATTGTCCATATTAGAGAGAAATGACATCAGGTTGGCTTGTCAGTTACCAAGGAAACTAGCAGAAGGGATGCCCCTTGCAGCATATGGAGATTGCCAGGCTAGGGGTCTAATTCGAGCTACAGCTGCTGCCTCACACCACAGCCACAGCAGTGCAAGATCCAAGCTGTGTCTGCGACCTACACCACAGCTCACAGCAACGTCAGATCCTTAACCCACTGAGCAAGGCTAGGGATCAAACTCACAACCTCATGGCTCCTAGTCAGATTCATTCCCCTGTGCCATGATCGGAACTCTATAATTAACATTTTGTGTTTCTTGTGGACTGGAGTTTTGCACTTTCCATCATCCTCTACATGGAGTAAAACATGAGCCACTACAGCTGTCAGCCCACAGCATCCCCTGAGTGGAGCTCAGGTGGAGACCAGGAGTGAGGCACTCTGCTCTGGGAAAACTGGAAGAACAGGCCTTCAGATAGTTATATACTTTTTAGGAGAGGATTTTATGCAAACTCTTGCATCTCCTCAAATTTAGAAAAACACTAAAATCCTTCAAAGATGACTAATGTCTGTGACTAGTAGCAACCTTCATGAGACCAGCAGCAAACTTCTGTAAAATGTGTGCCTGGCTGCATGCACCTCCCCCTCACCTTTAAGACTTATATCTTGATATTTCCCACCTTCCTCTTCAGACAGCTCTGACATACTGCCTCCTGGGCTGTAGTTAGTGGACAAAAGATGTCATAGTCATCTATGACAACAACCACTCCCAAGGGTGGGGCAATGAGCCCTGAGGGAAGTCAGAGAAGAAACAAAGAAGACTGGCCCCCAGCTGAAGGACATAACAAAGAGTGACTCCAGTAAGCCCATACATTACATCTTCCCATAGAAACTGGTTTTCTATAAATCTGGTTATCTGTAAATCTTTTGTTCCTACTTCCTTCCCTTTGTTGCACAACTCATACATCCTGGCACCCCCAACTCTCTGGAGTGGGTTCTCAGGGCTACCTGAGATGCTGTCTCCAGGGCTTAAATCCTAATTTCACCCCAAATAAAACCTAACTCTCAACTTTCAGGTTTTGTTTTTTCTTTTTGAGTTGACATTCTTAGCAGCCATTTTCCCTCTAGTCATCTTAAAAATCAGAAGAGAAAACTTGTATTTTCCTTCAAGTAATTTTTATCTTCAGATTTCTAGTGTAATTGTTTTTCTCATCTGCTGCTCTTCAGAAATAATTCCATTTTCATGTAATACAATTTTAAATAAGTTTTGAACAGAAATGGTTCTTGAGTCCTTGTTTTCTTCCTAGTTTTTTGCTCTTGTATATAGGTACCATGAAAAAAATCTTCTGGAAATATTAAACAAGTAAGTTGCATGATTTATTTTCCAAAACTTGTAATCTCTTTGATAAGGCATAAGATATCCAAAATCCCAACCTAAAAAATAATTTGAGAATATCTATATCTAACTTGAGAGTATTAAATTATGAAGCATATAGATGAATAATATATTTAACATGATTCTTTATTAATACTTTTAAATAGTCTCCATAAATACCTTTAAACAATGTCTGTCTGCTGTATATAACTGCAACTGAGCAGGACACTATGGGGGCCCTGGGCACAAAAGACTTTCTGTGTCCCCCATTTCTTGTTTTTAAGAAATGAGTCTCATTCAGCCTCTAAGGTCTTCCTTCATTTCCAAGGGGTAGGTTAAGACAGCTGCTCATCAGGGAAGGGAGGAACAATAAAAAAAAAAAAAATAGTACAGCCTTGGCTTAGGATCCTAATTCCTTCTCACGGGATACACATAATAATATAGGCATTTTATACACCTAAGAGAAAAGCTATATTTCTTATGCTTCTTTTAGAAATGAATACTATAAAACTGAACAGCTTGGAGCCCTTCCTTGTGCTTCTCCATTGTTTGATTGCACTACTGACTTAAAAAAAAGATATACAACCTGAAAGTTGAGAGGTAAGTTTTACTGGAGGTGAAATTAGGACTTAAGCCCAGGAGACAGCATCTCAGGTAGCCCCGAGAAACTGCTCCAAAGAGGGAAAGGGAGAAGCTATGATATATGAGTTTTTGCCACTACTTGTAGGAATGAAAGATTTAGAAATAACCAGATTTATAGAAAACAAGTTTCTCTGGGAAGATGTAAAGGTCTGGGCTTACTGGAATCACCTTTGATATGCACTTTAGCTGTGGGCCAGTATTCTTTGTATCTTTCCTGAGTTCCCTCAGGGCTCATTGGCCCATCCTTGGAAGTGACTGACCATGACATCTTTTGTTTTGTCCACTTAACTAGAGCCCAGGAGGCAGTATTTTGGACAGCTCTGAAATACCCCCAAAGATGAAAGGGGAAATACCAAGATACAAAGGTGAAGGGGGAAGTGCACACATTTTCCAAAGTTTGCTGCTGGTCTTGGGAAGGTTACTACTAGTCATAGAGGAGCACATCACCATGAAGAGTTTAAGTGTTTTTCTAGCTATGAGGAGATGCAAGAATTGGGCTCATCAAATATTCTAAAAATATCTTTCTGAAGATCCATTCTTTCAGTTTTCTCAGAGCACAGAGTGCCTCACTCTTGGTCTCCACCCTCAGCTCTGTGCATGGGGTGTTGCAGGTTGGCAGCTACAGTGGCTCATGGATTTAATCCATGCAGAGGCAGATGGCAAGTGCCAAACTCCAGTTCACAGCACCCTAAGCACAATCACATGTAAACTAGAGATTAGGTACTCTGAGCACAATTGCCTGTGGGTTAAGGATTATCAGTACTTGATGTTTTTCAGGAACTTTCCTAGTTTGTTCTAATTCCTGATCAATATGCCCTTATCTATCACAAGTTCTGTTATCATAGGCAATAACCCAGAAGACTACCACCAGGATCATGCCTCCTGATGCCAGCTTTGATGACTAAGATTCTCTGAAAGAAAGAAAAATGCATGTTTGCCCGAATGCTGATCCTTATCTGAAAGCCTGTTATTCTCCTTTTAGACTATAAAATTCCCTGCAATTCTTCCACAAGGGAGGTCTTTAAAGCATTATCCTGCCGTGGCCTCCTTTGCCTGGCAAAGCCATAAAGTCTACTTTTTTTTTTATCCTTAACCCAAAACTCTGTCTCTGTGTTCCTATTTGGCATCTGTGAACAGAGGCTGAGTTTCTACAACTTAATTAATAGAGTCCTAGAATTTTAGAATAGACAGATGATTTATAAAAATTAGAATAGAAAGATGTTAGAAATATGATTTCTAAAAATTGAAACTATTAATGTTTTGTGCAATATACTTTTTCATAGAAATAGGTATAGCAGAGTCAATTAAGAATTTTTGCAATAAGATGTGATGAAGCAAAAATATAGTTCAGATGAGTCTCTGCTGGTAAGGTATTGCAATGCAGTGAGAGATCTATTTTAAGCAGACATCTGGTTTTGCGCTTAAAGAAATTCATTTTATTCCATGGTTTACTTTGAAAAATGTTACAGATCAATGACTAGCCCCATTCCTTAGCATTTTCCAGCTTTGCAGTGGCATTCATGAATATTAATCACTTTGTTTCCTCTTTGCTTGGTAATATGAGTTACCAGAAGTCAGGGAATAAACAGGGTCCACAAATGTGTAATGGAATGTGGAAAGTAAACCACCATGTGACAATCGACAAAACCAACTTTTAGCCTGGAAAAATAATGCTCTTTGAACTATGCCTAGATTGGATAGTCTGGATTTGCCCTTGGGAATTTATATGCTCTTTTATAGACATATTTTTTGCCCTTTTTCAGCAGCCATCAGCCATTTGCATTATTTCTACTTTCTAAGAAACTTATATATCTTACATGTGATTTTAACAAAAGTATTTGTGAATTTGGTGAAAGAATGCAAGGGAAGGATAATTAATCAGAGAAAAGCTATCACAAATATCTCATTAGGTAATACATACTAAAAAACATTCATTATAAGCATAGTTTCATAATTTGGGACTCAGCATAAATATTATTATTATTATTTTGTCAGTTTATATTAAAATATATAGACAATATTTAAAATATTTAAGAACTTCTATGAAAAACAGATGTTTACAAAATGGCAAATACAGGGAGTCCTGCGGTGGTGCAGTGGGTTGATGCACAGTGAGGCCAAACAACCCAAAATGTTGACATTTGGAGCAGAGAAAGGTTTACTGCAGGGCCATGCAAGGAGACAGGTTGTTCATGCCCCCTCCCCCAAATATCCTGAATTCCCTGGACCAAAATTGCAAAGAATTTTTAAAGGCAAAGCAAGGGAGGGGCATGCTCATTTGTTGCAAACTTCTTGGTGCAGAAATCCTTTGTTCTTGTAGCTGTCCACAGAGGTCAGGTCATTGTGTTCCTGTAAACCTCCAACAAGATACATGTTATACTTCAGAGAGGAACTAAAACAGAGGATGCTGGGGAAGGGCCAGCCCTGGGAAGGCCCCATAGGGTCCTGTTAAGTTACAATTCCCCCCTTTTCTTTGGGCGAAACAAGTGTTGAACAAGAAAAGGAATAAAAGTTCAGATAAAGAGGTTAATCATAGGAGTTCCCATTATGGCTCAGTGGGTTAAGAACCCAACTAGTATCCATGAGGATGAAGGTTTGATCCCTGACCTTGCTCAGTGGGTTAAGGATCCAGCATTGCCATGAGTTGTGGTGTAGGTCAGCAGCTACAGCTCTGATTTGACCCCCTAGCCCGGGAACTTCCATATGCCGCAGGTGTGGCCCAAAGAAAGAAAAGAAAAAAAAAATTAATCATAAATTTGACAGAGGTACCCACATGGTCCTGCTCAGTTTTACCAGCAGGCACAGTTTTGAGAGTGTCTGACAGAGCTATGACTTTTTTGCTTCCTAATGCACTTCTCTCCTCAGTGGCCGAAGTGGATGTCACCATTAATAACTTTAGTACTTTCCTAGATATGAGAAAATGCAAGATATCTGGGCTCGCAAAAATCTTATGAAAATATCTGACTATCTGAAGGCCACTTCTGTCCATTTTCCCCCGAGCACAGAATGCCTCATTCCTCATATTTACCATGAATTCCCTTCAGGGGATTTTGAAGGTCAGCAACTGCAGTGGCTGATGATAAGTGCTAATTTTTTTTTTGTCTTTTTGGGGCCACACCCATGGCATGTGGAAGTTCCCAGGCTAGGGGTCTAATCGGAACTCCAGCCGCTGGCCTACACCACAGCCACAGCAACACCAGATCTGAGCCGCATCTGCAACCTACACCACAGCTCACAGCAACACCGGATCCTTAACTGAGCAAGGCCAGGGATTGAACCTGAAGCCTCATGGTTACTAGTTGGGTTCATTAACCACTGAGCCACAACAGGAACTCCAGACAAGTGCTAATTTTTAGTTGGCATGGCCCCTTCAGCAGTGTCATAAAGTTGACCATGGTTTTTGGGGGGGTATTCCATGACCATTGCATCCTACAGTGCTAGGAATGCTCATTCCCAGGTCTGGCAAAGATTTCACTGATAGGCCACTCAATGTGCTATTACTGGCTTAGGCCTTATTAACAGTAGCCAAAATTCTCTGGACCACCTATTTCACTAGTCTCTTATGGTCCAGCAAAATATTCCCTCTTGTTACTTTTTCCCCTATCCAGAGTTACATGATTCAATCATGGTTCTCATATGGAAGTGTGTGTTATCAAAGGCTTAGTCAAACATTTGGTAAAGCAAGAAACAACAATTTTGTAAAACCTGCAATAAAAGTCATAAGTTGTTGCAAATATCCCGGTTTCAGAGAGGATGTGTTAATTTCTTCTTTGGTGCAGCTGTTCACAGGTGGGCTGTATCAGAATGTTCCTGGTGAGCTGAACAATGTTACTTTAGTTTAACAGTCAAGCATGGGGGTAGGGTTACCTGAGATGGGCCATTATTTATATTATAAGCTATGCAAAGTTTAAACTAAAAGAAACAGATCTGATATGGAATCAAATTTGCTATTCTCTACTATAATTCTTCACAGTTAATGTCCATTCCACAATCTTTTGGGAAAAGGGTGACGACCATTCTGACTACTTCCTGCTGAACCAGGACAATAAGGGGTGATTGTAGAACAGAACTGATCAGCCACAGGCTGGAATATTTCTTAGAATATTAAGTAAATAGCACAATTCCCTTTCCTTCTTTTTCCCTTTCTTTTTTTTATTTTTTTTTTTTGTCTTTTTGCCTTTTCTAGGGCCGCTCCCACAGCATATGGAGGTTCCAAGGCTAGGGGTCTAATCGGAGCTGTAGCTGCTGGCCTATGCCACAGCCACAGCAAGGCGGGATCCAAGCCGTGTCTGCAACCTATACCACAGCTCACGGCAATGCCAGATCCTTAACCCACTGAGCAAGGCCAGAGATCGAACCCACAACCTCATGGTTCCTAGTTGGATTTGTTAACCACTGAGCCACGATAGGAACTCCCTCCCTTTCCTTCTTTATCTACAATTATTTGAACCTGACATAGCTCTATTGTTATATAATTTGTAATTGGACTTTTTTTGATTCCAGTTCCCATACCTAACTATTAACTTTCTGTGTCATAATGAGACAGAATACTAGCTCAGGTAGTCAGTGTAGGAACAAGGGCTCTGATACATTCTTTTAATATGGATATTGATTAACATTTGTGGCTTAAGGGCTCCAGGGAGTAACACCTCCACAGGCCTTGTTTTATTATAGGAAATGCGCATTCCGCACAGACTTTGTTTACTGTAGGAAATGTGAATCCCTAGCCCACTCCTCAACTGATAAAAAGAAATGAGAGAAATGGTGACTAATCTAAGGAAAGAAAAGGACAAAGAAACCATAAAACTTACAGGAAATTTTCAATCCTAAAACCCATATTGGACAAGGACTGATATAAATAACTGAGCAAAGCCAATAGGAGAAAACCACATCTTTCTGGACCCCATGTTGGTACCCCCCATCTTTAAGGAATAAAAACCCCTACAGGACAATAGAGAAAGGGGGCTCTTTTCCCCTGTTGCAGCAGCCCTGGGAGCTATTTGCTTTCCTTTAATAAAGACTTTGCTTGCTTGCTGCCTTTGTGTTCATGGAGTTCATTCTTTGACTGCCGTGAACAATAACCTGGATTCCAGTATCATCTTTCTGGTATCAATAACTATACTAGATTCCCATTCTGTTCTATTGAACGAGGTTAAACAAACAGGTTGACCCACTTTTCTCCAGCTATAATGAAGGAACTATCTGGAAAGTGGGCCTTAGACATTATATGCAGACCTCAATTAACAGAATCAGAATTTGACATCCATTGAAATAGTCTCTCCTTATAAATACTCTCATTTTAAAATCAAATACAGCCAAATCAGTAGTTAGTTTTCAAAATGAGTCCAGTAAATTGCTCATAATTTGCTCCTTTTTTCATAAGGAGTCTCAGACTGAAATTTAAAAATACTTTTTGTAACCAAGAAGAATCCTATGGGGCTTTCCCACGGCAGGCCCTTCCCCTATATCCTCTCTTTTAGCTCCTATCTCAAGTATAACCTCTGTCTTATTGGAGGTTTACAGGAACAAAGCCACCTGACTTCTGTGGATAGCTACAAGAACAAAGGATTTCTGCACCAATAAGTTTGCAACAAGTAACCATGCCCCTCCCTCACCTCACCTTAAAAATTCTTTGCAATTTTGGTTTTGGGAGTTTGGGATAATTTTGGGGACATAAGCCACCCACCTCCATTCATGGCCCTTCAATAAAACTTTCTCTGCTCCAAACTTCAGCATTTTGGTCTGCTTGGCCTCACTGTGAATGGGGGGCATAGAGATTTACACTAACACTCTCAAGCTAGCAAAGCTATGCCAAGGAGCTGTCAGATTCCCCCTTACTGGTTTGGGTAAATTCCTCCCTTTTTGAGGCCCCCAAAATACCTTGAGATTTTCTGCATCTATTAGAAGGTGGCCTTCTTAATTTATCTGAAAAAACAATTGGGAACCAAAGAGTTTCCACTCTCTGGAGAGATTAGGTAGAGAGAAAGGACAAATGCTTTAACTCTGCCCACAAAGGCATAATCCACCAAACTGCTGCAAGTCACAACTAGCCCAAAGGGAAAGATTTGCCCACATCTGGAAAAAATACAGCTTAAAAGCCAGTAACATCTCAGGCAAAACCAAAATATCATCACCATATTCATTAGTTTACTCAGTTCTACACAATCAGTTCCTCTTACCAATGGTTCTGAAATGGAGTTTTAACTAAAGAACAACCCCCCACCCCTTGGCTAAGAAGGCAGCTGCAAGCCTTTCCAGCTATGCTCATCACTATGTCACCCTTCTTGTAATAATGTAACAACTATGTGCCCTCTGTCCAAGCCAGCAGCCCTGCTAATCAGGTACCCAGCATTGCTTATCAGTTCTGCTTCTGTAACCTTGCTTGCTCAGTTTCTTAGGGAGGAACACTGTCTGCTTGGGGATGGGGGAGGTCCGGGATGCTTACATGGGAAAATCAAGACCTTGTAGTGTATAAAAGTTACTGAGAACAAAGACCTGGTGCTCAGACTCTGGAGGTGACTCCTCTGAGCCCGCACCGGTGCTGAATAAACCTTGCTTTTCTGTATCTCCGAGTGCTGTTTGTCTCCTTCCACTGCCACGGTTTTTGCAGTTTCCGCAACAGTTTTATGATATAGGAGTTCCCATTAGACTTTCAATATAGTTTAGCAGTATGACTTACAAGTTATCAGAAACCTGTTTTTGAAAAAGGTCCTTTTTGAAGATGTGGCAGTTTTGCAAAATGTCTGCTTACTTGTCTATTAAAACTTAAAAAAAAAAAGTTAATCTGATCACAGTGCTTCTTGACAAAGAAGCTTATCCAATTTGTTGTGAATATAACATTTTGAGATAACAAAAATGATATACCAGGACATATACAAATTTCAAAAACTTTATACAATTTCTAGAATATATTAATATTTATTCATAATGTATAACTTGAAGAGGCTTATCACTCATTTGGCAATATTTTCCATGTAATTTAACATAGCAAGCAATCCTAGTTTAAATACATATATACAGAGAGAGAGAGGGAGAGACGCCTCAGGGACCCTCTAAAATTCCAAAGTTAGCTGAAATTGAAAAACTTTAATCAGAATTCGGTGAGAAGTTAATCAAAAATATCGGTTTTAAAAACATTTGGTCAGATAGAATCATAAGTCACTGGAATACTTAAAAACAAATACAGTTCACAATCTGTTATTAAAAGCAACATTCTGCATTTCATCATTGTTATCTTAACAGAGAGGAAACAAATCCAGTCCTGCACCAGCCTACTTTCAAAAACAAAATCCATTTACCTAATTAAGCTTAACCTAATCTCAACCTGACATACATAAACTCCTTTTCTACTCAAAATATTTATCCTGGAGTTCCCGCTGTGGCACATCAGAAACGAATCTGATTAGGAACCATAAGGTTTTGTGTTCAATCCCTGGGCTCACTGAGTGGATTAAGGATCTGGTGTTGCCATGAGCTGTGGTGTAGGTTGCAGATGCAGTTCGGATTCCACGTTACTGTGGCTGTGACGTAAGCCAGCAGCTGTAACTCTGATTAGACCCTTAGCCTGGGAACCTCCATATGCCATGGGTGCAGCCCTAAAAAGCAAAAATAAAATAAAATAAATATTTATCCCATTTCTTACAATACAGGGAAATGTTTCCTTTATATTTTAGTATCTTTAATTACATATTTAGCTTAGAATCCTCAACTCTTAAAAACCTTAATTTTCTAATGAAAACCAAGAGTCAAGTAACTCTTACCAAAATCAGGAGAGGCTAGTTTAGACAGACATTTTAAAAGCACAATTATTCATATAGAGTTTATCTAAAAGCTTCAATCTCATTTGTATTTAATTCACTCAAAGTTTCATCATACTGAGTTATTTTCTTGTTGACAAATTCATAATAGATAAAAACAAGATTTTATTTAACTTTTATTACACCTAGGTGAAGTCATCAAGCCAGCTCTCTCTAATTGCATATGCAAAACGAACCAGTTTTGGAATTTCAAGAGTTTCATCTCAACCAATTTTCTCCAAAATCTAAAGAACACAGTGGTCATGCAGTGTTAAAAACAAATCTTTCTCTCTCTTTCTAGAAGCATATTAAAGATCTCCCAGTTTGGCAGAACATACCCTAGGGGGAATGATCAAATGGAAAAGAGCTCTGGTTATCATGGCAGGCGATATCAAATATCAAACACACAAATGCAATGCAAAACGGTCTCTCAGGATCACAGGTCCCTAGCACCAAAAACGGAGATTCCCATCCATTGTGAAGGGAAAATCCTAACCAATGCTCCACCACAGGTAAAACCTAACACAAAAAGAATGGATACATGGTGTCATCACACGTGAGCCGAGTTACCAATTTGTTGACAAATTGATAGCAGATATAAACAAGATTTTATGTAACTTCTGCAAGTACTATACAACACACACCAAACAGCAGTAAAGGATCAGACAAGGAGTAGACCAGAAATTCCACTTCCATTCCCAGATGGAAGGAGGCCTCCAGAGCAGCCTGGCTCCCAAAAGAGAACAGACAGGAATGGCTCACCTGGAAATGATACATACAGAAACACAAACCACAAATAAGCTATGGGTGCACAAGAAATCAGAGGAGGTGTAATCTACAATTCCACTTTCACTTCCAGATGGAGGAAACCCCCAGATTAGCCCAGCTCTCAGAGGAGAATGAACCCAAAATGTTTCCCTTCCCATAAGGGCAGCAGCCTAAATGAAATTGAGAGAATTCCAAGCCTGCAAAACCTGGAGCAACTCACTGCCAAGTGACGCTG
Organism: Phacochoerus africanus; assembly: GCF_016906955.1. Classification (NCBI taxonomy): domain Eukaryota; kingdom Metazoa; phylum Chordata; class Mammalia; order Artiodactyla; family Suidae; genus Phacochoerus; species Phacochoerus africanus. Next base: position 54,154,353 of record NC_062558.1, on the reverse strand, counting down.
AGTGGGACTGCAGCTCTGGACGTTTCTCAGCTCCAAACAGCCTCATGCCCTGGGCGGCTGGTTCTTGCCAAGGACAGTCCCTCCAAGATCCCTGGAGCAAAAAGGGCTCTGGTAGCTGCTGAGGAGTCAGGGTGATGTAGGAGGTAGATGAGCCAGCCCCTGAGCTAGGAACAGCTGGCACTTGTTAGGCTAAGTAAATTGGACCTTGTTTCACTTTGACATGTCAAGGAAAAAGTTAATGGCAGGAGCTGAGCTCTGCTGGAGTAAAAAAGATGACCGCTTCAGTCACTCCTGGGGTCAAGGAGACCTCCCCAATTACACATGCACAGAAAAGATTGCTAGGGGTCAAAAAAGGAGGGGGGCACCAGGCCATAAGTCGTCCTGGTACCATCCTGGTACACTTTGCTATGGAATCCATCTTGGCCAAAAATGCATATGTATATTAGGGAGTGACCTGTGTCCAGTCAGGTGTGAGAAATAAAACAAGATAATTGGCTAAAGGTAAACAAAGACCCTGAAGAACTGTGCTATAGATTTAAATCACCTTTCTGATGTGCTCCTCATTCAGGGGATGCCTGCACTTGTCTTTAGGGTGTGAATTACGTCTTTACTTCTGACTTCTCTCTGTGTGCTCTCATACATGTTATATTGTTTTTCTAATAATAAACTTTATACCTGTTTTCACAGTCTTTGCCTCTTTGAAATATTCTTGCTTTCAACGAGGGGTAAGGGTAAGGGCACTTCTGCTTCTAACCTCTAGCTGGTCTAGTGGCCAGGATGATTGTTTTTTCATCCAGGCTGCCCAGGTTCAATTCCTGAGCAGAGAAAGATCTCACTTTAAGCCATCACTCACTGTGGTCTCTTTGAAATGAAGGGAAGGGGCTGCCCCAGCACAAGGCCAACTCCCCATGGGCACAGACTGGCTTCTTCAGAACTGTTAGCACAAGTCCATGTGCCCAGTGCACAGTGAGGCCAAACAGACCAAAATGTTGGAGTTTGGAGCAGAGAAAGATTTATTGCAGGGCCATCCAGGAGATGGGTGGTTCATGCCCACAAATTATCCTGAATTATCTGAACCAATATTACAAAGCCTTTTTAAAGGCAAGGTGAGGGGCATGGTCTTTTGTTGCAAACTTCTTGGTGCAGACATCTTTTGTTCTTGCAGCTGTCCACAGGGGTCAGCTCATGATGGTCCTGTAAACCTCCAACAAGACACAAGATTATACTTCAGAGAGGAGCTAAAACAGAGGATACGGGGGAAGATCCTGCCCCAAGAAGGCCTCAAAGTGTCCTGCTTGACTACAATCAGCCTTGTCTTTGTGGTGTTGCCTTAAAATCCTGGACCTGGCACAGGGGGTTAAGGATCCTTCATTGCCAAAGCTGTGGCACAGACTGCAGATGAGACTTGGATTTGATCCCCAGTCTAGGAACTTCCATATATGGTGTGTGTAGCCAAAAAAGGAGAAAAAAATAGCACAGAATAAAATAAAATAGGATGGCAAACACATAAGGCAAATTTCTGATTTAGAATATTGGTAACAACATTTGAAAAAATAAAACCCAAGCAACCATCTGTCTCCAGTTTTTTAAATATTATTTTCCAGTAAAAATTTTCTAGCTTCTGATGTAAGATTCATTTAGTATATTTTCATTTAAATTACTACCTTAATAAAAGTACTCCCATGCCCATCCCTTTAAAAGTAGATTAAAATAGGAAAAAAAAAATACAAGGAGAAAATAATTAAAATGAAGTAAATCTTAAAAAGATCCACATGGATCTGGAGATTACTTGTATATGTCATGATGCGTTTTGTGTTTCTTTATAATTGATATGGAAAGGTAATATATAGCCTATTTGACTATGCTAAAAGTTCTAAAGAATATGAATATTTTCTATATAATTTCAAATGGGAATAATATATCCATATCAACTGTTTGTGATTTTTGCCAAAGTTCATTTTTGAAGAATCACATGGTATATACTATTAGAGAAAAGTACTTCCATGTGTGGTGGCTGGGTGCTCAGGTTCCACTGCTCTTTGTACTCGACAAGCCAGCTGACCTTTTGGAACCTCAGCCTGCTCAGTAAAAAATGGGCATAGCAATAGTATATACTAAACCTTTCACAGGTTGTTTTTTGGTATAAAATGGTACCTAAATATATGCATTTTTCTCTGTGAGAAGATTTTAAATTGAATATTCATTTAATTAATAGATATCCATATATTTACATTTTTATTCCCCTGTGTCAGATTTGTTTTCTTGATTATTTCAAACTTTGAATTTATTTGGGTTAAGTGCTTTCATAATAACTGTATTCTTTTACTGTCTGCATGGTCCATAGTGATGTCTGGTTTTTCATTTCTCTTTAAAGGTTTTTTTTATTATATTTGGTTTACAATGTTCTTTCAATTTCTTCTCTACAGCAAAGCAACCCAGTTATACATATATATATATATATTCTTTTCCTCATATTATCCTCCATCATGTTCCATCACAAGTGATTGGATATAGTTCCCTGTGCTATACATCAGGATCTCACTGCTTATCCACTCCAATTGCAATAGTTTTCATCTACTAACCCCAAACTCCCGGTCCATCCCACTCCCACCTCATCACCTTGACAACCACAAGTCTCTTCTCCATGTCCATGAGTTTGCTTCTTTTCTGTAGCTAGGTTCATTTGTGCCATTATTATATTTCAGATATAAGTGATATCATATGGTAGCTGTTTTGTCTTTCTGACTGACTTCACTTAGCATGAGAGTCTCTAGTTTCATCCCTGTTGCTGCAAATGGCATTATTTTATTCTTTTTTATGGCTGAGTAGTATTCTATGGTGTGTATGTACATCTTCTTAATCCATTCATCTGTCAATGGACATTAAGGTCGTTTCTTGACTGGGAGTGTCCATATGCTATGGATGTGGCCGAAAAAGAAAAAAAAAAAAGATGGTAAGAGTGAACATCCCTGTCTTATTCCTAATTATATTTACTTATGTGCTGATCTTTATTATTTCTTTCCTTCAGCTGACTTTGGGCTTGTTTGTTCTTTTGCTACTTCCTTGAGTTGTAATTATAGGTTATTTGAGATTTTTCTTTTATGATGTAGGTGTTGATTGACATCTCCTGATACTGCTTTTGCTACATCTTACAAGTTGTGGTATGTTGTATTTTCATTTCCATCTGTTTCAAGATATTTTTTAATTTTGCTTTAAATTTCTTCCTTGATCCAAGATCATTAAAGAGTATGTTATTTAATTTCCACATGTTTGTGAATTTCATCATTTTCCTTCTGTTATTGATTTATAATTTCATTCCATTGTGGTCAGAAAAGACATGGGATGATGTCAATCTTCTTAAATTTTTTAAGACTTGTTATGTGATCTATAATGTAATTTATCCTGAAAAATCCATATACACTTGAGAAGAAGGTGCATTCTGCTGCTGTTGGGTGTTAGATAAATAGCTGTTTGGCCCATTGGTTTATACTGGTGTTCAACTCTGCTCTTTCCTTATTGACCTTTGTCTGGATGTTTCATCCATTATCAAAAGTGGAGTATTCAAGTCTCCTGCTATTACTGTATGGCTATCTATTTCTCTCTTTAGATCTGTAGATATTTGCTTTATATGTTTAGGGGCTCTGATGTTGTGTGTGTATATATTTGTTTTTATATAATTTTTAAAGGTTACTTTTCATGTATAGGTATTACAAAATTTTGGCTGTATTTCCCATATTGTAAAATATATGCTTGAGCTTATCTTATAACCAATAGATTGTACATCCCATTCCCTACCCCATAGTTCCTCCAAATGATAACCACTAGTTTGTTCTCTGTACCTGTGAGTTTGCTTCTACTTGTTACTTTCATTAGTTTGTTGCATTTTTTTGATTTCACATATAAGTGATAATCTTATAGTATTTGTCTGATTTATTTCATTCAGCATAATGCCCTCTGAGTCTATCTATGTTGCTGCAAATGAAAAATCTTCATTCTCTTTATGGCTGAATAGTATTCGATTATTTATAGAATCTATATCTTTATACATTTATCTGTTGATGGACACTTAGATTGACTCCATATATTGTCTCTTGTAAATAATGCTGCTATAAATATTGAGGTATATGTATCTTATAAAATTTATGTTTTTGTTTTGTTCAGATATATAGCCAAAAGTGGAATGGGTGAAATTATATTTATAATAGTTATATTTATTACATATGAGGGCCGAGACCTCCTATTCTGCCATATTACTGGTATCACTCCCCCTCTCCAAATACTCTCGTAACGCTCTACCCTTAGAACAAAACCCACACTTCACTCACAGCCCTCGAGGTCTTAGAGGTCCCACATCTCCAGCCTCCTCAGCTTCCAACTTCCTCTTGGCTTATCTTTGTCCAGCCATACATCTTCCACTCCTTCCCTCACATAGCCAAGCTCCTCAATGTCCGCATTTGGTAATTGCTGTTCCCTTTGCCTGGAAAATCTATTCCTGGCTGTTCATTTAGCTGGCTCCCTCTCATTGTTTGGATTTCAGCTGAAACAGGAGCTCCTAGGATAGGGTTTTCCTGTTTCCCTATCCGAGTTGTGCTCCCCAGCGCATCCATGAATCTCTACCATGTGACCTCTTTCTTCCTTCTGTGTCTGCCTTATCACTATATCCATTGCCAATCCCCCATAGACTTCTTTTAAAACACTTCAAATAGTAACATATCAGTCCATGTTTAAGATGCCATACTTGACTTCATCCTTTTCTATTTGTGGATATTTAGTAGTTTCTAAAATAATACTGCAATGAAAGTCTCTGTGCATAAGATTTTTTTTTTTCTTTGTCCATGCCTCTGGTTATTTTGTTCAGTAATGTCTAAGAAATAGAAATATTGGCTCTGTCATAGAGCATGAGTATGTGTAAGGCTCCTTCATACACATATCCACACTGCATTCCAGAAAGTCTGACTGAAGCTCTAATATAAGTCCAACCATCCCTAAGTGTGAGAGCTGAGAGAAAAGAGATGAGTCTTTACATGATCAGTGCACATGAGTCATCTGGGGATGTGAATAAAATTCAGATTCTGATGCAGGAGGGCTGGAGTGGGGCCTGAGATGCTGCATTTCTAACAAGCTCCCCAGAGAATTAATCCAGGGGCCCTCATCCTGCCTGTTCTCTCCTGCCAGTGTCTGGGCTCCATATTGACACAGTTCCTGGGGACCTGTGCCTCTGCCTGGACCTCAGCTTCCCACGTCAGTTGCCCCAGCAGGAAAGCCTGTGTGTGTTTGCACTCTGCTTGCCTCAGGCATTATCTGCATATGGCTCTCAACTCCGGGCTTCAGAATCCCGATGTTATGTATGGTCCTCAGAGGTTCTCAGCTACATTTTAATTAGGTGGGGAGTGAACTTATTCCTTCTGATCCCAGGATGTTCCACTGCCCTGGGTGTGATAGTGGGCATCTCTGACTACTTTTCCTGCCTACACTCTCTCTCTTGACCCTATGCCAATAGTACCTGTTTTTTTTTTTTTTTTTTTTTTTTTCCATGAAGCCGCCTTCCCACCAGCCTTTCATAATCCATGTGTTTGGGGGAGAGTTAACTTTGTATAATAACAGAATCAAAAGGAGAGCATATACACGATCAGGATTTTCCTTGCTATGTAAAATAATGGAAGCAGTGGACTAAACTGTGGACGGAAAGATTTGGGGGAATACTATTGTGGCCACTGGTGTTTTTGAAAGCAAATGTGAGTAGATGCAATATCCAGTTTACATACATTTAGTCTTTTTCCTTTCCATTCAGTCCCAGACAGTGATTTTTAGTGAAGTAAGTTACTTTCAGTGACGGCCATGCAAAGAAAGAAATCATTGTCGATTTTTTTAGGGCAGGGGGAGAAGGTCATAATTGCACTTATCAGGTGAAGAAATAAAAGCCTCATACTTTAGAACAGGAGGCAAGAAACACAACTGAAATATAGACACCCTCAAGTTAGAGTTATTTCCTTGGATGTTGCCATTTGAGTCTTGGTTCTCAGGACCTGGGGGGACACAGCTCTTGCTGGCAGATGGATCTGAGGAAGAATGGAAGCATTTTTAAGAACTTCTGAGGAATATTTCCTATTACCAGAGGTGCAAGGCAATTAATATTTAAGTTTTTCTTCTTTCTTGAGTATCATATAGCTCATTTTCTAATGCTCAGACATGAGAAGAAGTGGATACTTCAAAGTTAGAAAACATGCCGAAAAAGAACTTTATGGTGTGGTTACACTTGCTGTCTCAGCTGGGAATAGAAGTCCAGCCAAAGAGGGCACTTCTGGCTGTGGTCATTTCTCAGAAGTTCCTGCTTTTGATCTGAGAAGGGGAGTTCCAAGAAGGGTATTTCCCTGCATGAGTTGAATCTCAGGTATCTTCAGTTTAATTTGTCTTTATACCAATCCTGGAGGTCCAACTGGCTCTCCATACCTCCAAATTTGTTATTATTTAAGATCCATTGATCTATTATGAGCCCCTTGTGTTTTCCACATGAACTGTTGTGGTCAGTTTCAATACACCATGTGGGATTTTGGTAGGGATTCTTTTATCTTTAGATCTATTTGTGGAATATTGACATCTTAGTAGAATTAAGCCTTCCAATCCACGAATATGGGATTGTTTCCCAAGAATGTAGGTCTTTCTTCATTGATCTCAGCAGGGTATTGTGTTTTCAGTGCAGAAGTCTTGGACTTCTTCCTCACCTCTACAGGATGCTCATTTAGAAGATACACAATCTCCTGGTGAATCTTGCTATAGCCCCACCATGTACTGCCATGTAGCTGGCCTATAACTGGGCCACCAAAATGTTTTGCCCTTCTCTTAATTCTTAATTCCTTTAGAATTCATTATTTTACTCTCATAAATGCTTATTGTCCTTGCAACAATCTTATAAAAATTAAAATGAAGTAATGGAATTTACCCCATAAATTAGTGATGGACGGATGATTTCTCTTTTTTCCTCTTAACATTTTTAAATGATTTTTTATTTTTTCCATTATAGTTGGATTACAGTGTTCTGCCAATGTTCTACTCTACAGCAAAGTGACCCAGTAACACACATCTATATATTCTTTTTCTTACATTATCCTCCATCATGCTCCATCGCAAATGACTAGATATAGTTTCCAGTGCTATGCAGCAGACTGATTTCATCTTTTTAGAATTATTAAAGAATTATATATTACATTATAAATAATGGAAATATCACCTAAAGGAGTAGAGGTTTTCAAATCCCACACTTTGAGGTGACTGTTATGCATGGTTTGGTGCCTATGTCTCAAGGATCTGTCTCTTATTCTGTCTTTTTATCACATTCACATGCAAGCAGATTCATTGATTCACTGATATCTGTGCTAGTTTCGCATATATTTGGTCTTACAGATGGGATCCAGGATGCAGATCGTTGGTCCAAATGCATCCCAAATAAGAAAACTCTGAGGTCTCCTTCTTGACAGCTCGAGATCCTGTACCCACTTTCTCAGCTACACAGCCATTATTTGTCCATGTGGACCAGAACTCATGGATCCCATCCCCTCTCCATGAACATTCATGTTGTTTCCAATTTCCTACTGTGTCAACTCATGCTCTGATGGATACCCTTGTAAAGACATCTTTGAAAATTTGAGCAAGAATTTCAGTGATCAACTCAAAGGATCAGCACTGCTAGGAAAGGGATGCATCTGTGGGACTTTGCTGGGTCCTGCACACTGTTCTTCTAGAAAGGACTGTCCATTCATGCTTCTGTCTCAGAGATTTGCTGTGGCCCTCTGCTTCCTCACATTTTCACCTGGGCTGGTGGTCACCAGACTAACAACCTGCCAGTGTGATGATGACCAATGCTGTCTCCATAATGTTCCCATTTGTGTGTATCCTCATCTGCATGGTCAAGCATTTCTAACATGGATTGGCCATATGCATGGCCTCTTGTTGTAATTGCATGTGTTTGCTCTGTTTCTTGTTAGAACATTGGTTTTCGAGAGGTTTTTGATGCAGAGGGATATTCAACATTTCTCTGACCTGGGGTTATGTGGAATGACTTCCCAGTGTGTGGTTTGCCTTTCCAGCTGCCTTTTTTGTTTGTTGCTGTTTGTTTGTATGTGCTGTATGCATGTGTGTGTGTGTGGTTTTATGTGCATGTATGTGATGGCATCATTGGAAGAGCTAAGCATTCCCGTCTGTCTTCTCCCTTCTGGCTCTGGTGTCACCTTAGAACAGCAGAGTCTACCCTGAGGTTATGCACATATTAATTTCAAGAGCTTCATTTTGTATATGTCATATTTAATTAATTGGATTTCCCTTTCATATAACAAAAAACACTGTTTCAAATAAACATGAAAACAAAAAGTCATAAATGCCTCTTAAAATATGTGGGCAGACACAAAAAGCCACAGTTTGTAAGGTTTCATTTCTAGAAAACATCCAGAATAGGTAAAGATGAAGAGAAAGAAAGGATTAGTTGTTGTCAGGGGCTGGGAGAGGGAGGAATGGGGACTCTGCTTTGGTTTTGTTTTAGGGAATGAAACAATCTGAAACTAGCCAGTGGTGATGGTTACACACATTGGGAATGCTTCTGAATTATAGTTTAAAATGGAAACCCCTTAAATGTTATGATTTTAAACATAAATTTTTAAATTATTATTATTATTGCATTACTTTGAACATAAAAATATAGAATCTGTTAAACAATGTGACAGAAACAAACAAACAAAGTAAATAAAAACATATAGAAAATACAACATGGAAAAGGAAGTAATGTTTGGGTGTGGGAGTTGGTTGATGGTGTGGAACCGAGATGACAATGAGGGTATTTGCAGAGCCATTGCGCCCAGGGGTTCAGTGACTGCTGAAGTGGCTCCTGCAAGTGCAGGAACAGAAGCAGCAGTAGTTGCGGGATCGACCACCAGGGGCATTAGTTCTTGACCTGGATCTTGGTCTCCTGCAAGGTCAGGTGCATGTTCTCTCTTGAGGAGTGGTAAATCCTCATTGGGCTGGACGTCTGCTACAGAAACAGGTGCAGGTTCTCCCTGCAGGAACTGTGGATCACGACCTGGCCGTGGGTCTCCTGCAGAAGTACGTGAAGTTTCTCCTGCAGAAGCTCTGGATCCTGACAAGGCTATGGGTTACCTTCAGGGGCAAGTGCAGGTTCTCAGGCAGGAGCTGTGGATCCCAACCTGGTTCAGGATCTACTACAGAAGCACAAGTAGGTTTTCCCTACAGGAGCTAAAGATCCTGACCTGACTCAGAGTCTACTGCAAGAGTAGGTGCAGGTTCTTTCTATAGGATTTGTGGATACTGACCTGGCTCAGAATCTCTTGCAGAAGCAGGTGCAGGTTTGCATTGCATTTTTTGCATCCTGACCTGAATCTCGATCTCCTGCAGGATCAGGTTAAGTTTCTCCCTGGTGGTGTTCTGAATCCTGACATGAGTCTGGATCTCCTGAGGAGCAGGTGCAGTTATTCCTTATAAGAGTGGTAGATCCTGTCCTGGGTCTGGGTCTCTTTCAGGATCTGATACAGGATCTCCCTGCAGGAGTTGTGGATCCTGTTCTAACCCTGGGTCTCCTGTAGGAGCAAGTGCAGATTCTCCTTTTAGTTGTGAATCCTGGCCTGGCTTTGGATCTCTTGCAGGAGTAAGTTCAGGTTCTCCATGTAGGTATTGTGGATCCTGACCAGGCTCTGGGTCTCCTGCAGGGGTAGATGTGGATACAAGGTGGGGTGGCCCTCAGAGGTGGTGTGGCATACCAGCCCCTCACCCACAGAGAGATTGAGTGGCTCTGCCAATCAACCCACCTCTGAGCTCTGGTGTGGGGTTCTGCAACAACAAGACCAGCAGTCAACCTAGCCCAGAGGTATCAGAGTCCTGCATGGCCATCCTCACTGCTGCTTCTGCCCACCCAACCTTCTCTTAGATCAGGCCCATACCTGTGTCTACTCAGATATCCACCCAGGAGGAAAAAATATTCCTAGAGTTGTGATAAATCTTAAGCAGAAGGGCACTTCTTTAGCTCTCCATATCCTCACACAGCAATCTTTGATCTGGGGTTTGGACATGAGTGTCCCACAAGGCATCTGAACTGTCATCAGCCTAGTCTTGCTAGAGGCAGACCCACCCTCCTAGACCCTTCCCGCTCCTGCCTCCACACATACTGGGTGGACACAGTGGGCTACCTAGCTGGGATCAGAGTGGTGGCCTGGCCTAGCCTTGCCTACCTTTAGCCTCCCTTGTTACCTTTGGTTTCTCCTGGGAAAATGGCCATAGGTGCCTCAAATGAGACCTGACTCAGTGCCTACAGAATTGAAACAGGCTGCTTCTGCTGGCTTCCCCAAGACCACAACACAACACAACATGTTCACTCAAGGGTCTCCAATGAAGTGAGCTGTGTAGAAGGCTCATCTAGAATGTGGGTGCCTGGTTACCCAGGTTCCAAGTTCTGTTGGCCTTTCTTACCAGGGAAGTGAGGTTACTTTCAGAGATCTTCTTACACAGGCTTCAGCCTTACACAAAGCTGCCCAAGGACACCTCTGGTATGCTGACCACTCGGCCCCTACTCCAGGCCAAGTCTAAGCACAGTGACACCAACACAGTCCTCCACCAAATCTCTTGGGAGGCCTGCGTGCCACCAGGGCCCCAACTCTGAGGATGCAGTTGGGTTTGGATGCAGCTTCTCCTCCTCACCAGTGATGTAACCCTGGATGAGCCACATGCTTCTCAGGAAATCCACATCCTCCATCTGCACAGAGGAGGTCGCTCCAGCCTCTACTTCCCAGGAGAGCCACTGGGTACAGAGACCTTTAACAACTGACGGTGCCCATAAAACCCATGGGCTGCAGTCCCATGGAACTCATCACAGACTTGGCAAAGGAAAGGTGACATAAAGAGCTGGTGTAGTATAAAATACAACTGAGACAGGCCTGGGTCTGCTCTGGGATCTAAGGAAAGTCGTTCCCCTTCCTGCCTGTTTCCTAGTCCCACCATGGGAGGGTTGAAATTCGGTAAAATCCAGGGATCACCACTCTGGCACACAACCTCCCAGGTCCTCTTGTTATATTTAGGTTTAAGTCCACGTGTCTCATCTGGGCCCTTGTGGTGGGCTGCCCCCACAAAAGCTCCCAGCATTCTTGCCTCCTGGTCAAACACCTCCAATGTAACCCCCCCTCACCCCCCCACAGTGGATGCACATTGTCAGTGGGTTCTAACATGCAGTCCAGTTTAGGAAAATTGTGGGAATTCTACTCATTCCCCTTTTCCTGTGTTCATTCTCTCTGTCCCTCAGTGCTCATTCTCTCTGACTCTTTATACGTCTTTCTCTTTTTCTCCCTTTCTTTGTTTTTGTCTGTTGATCTTTCTTTGACCCTTCTTTCTCTCTCCTCACACCCACCCTGCCTCTCTCTCTCATATACATATTTGGACATTGTGGTGACTTCCATATATTGGATATTGTCAATAAAGCTGCCATTTGTTTAGGGGTACATATAACTCTTTTTTAAAAAAAATTATTATAGTTGATTTACAATGTTCTGTCAATTTCTGCTGTACAGCAAAGCAATCCACACACACACACACACACATTCTTTTTTCTCACATTATCCTCCATCATGTTCCATCACAAGTGATTGGACATAGTTCCCTGTGCTATGCAACAGCATCTCATTGCTTATCCACTCCAGTTGCAAAAGTTTGCTTCTATTAACCTCAAATGCCCTGTCCATTTCACTTCCTCCCCCTCTTCCTTGGCAACCACAAGTCTGTTCTCTATGTCTGTGATTTGTTTCTTTTCTGCATATAGGTTCATTTGTGCCATATATTAGATTTCAGATATAACTGATAACATATGGTATTTGTCTTTTTCTTCTCTTTTTCCTTTTTTTTTCATCTTTTATGGCTGCACCTGAGGCATATGGAGGTTCCCAGGCTAAGGGTCAAATCAGAGTTACAGCTGCTGGCCTACGTCACAGCCACAGCAACACCAGATTTGGGCAGAGTCTGTAACCTACACCACAGCACATGGCAACACCAGATCCTCTTCCACTGTGTGAGGTCAGTGATCAAACCTGTGTCCTCACGGATGCTAGTCAGATTCGTTTCTGCTGAGCCATGATGGGAACTCCCTGTCTTTCTCTTTCTGACTTACTTCACTTAGTATGAGAGTCTCTAGTTCCATCCATGTTGGTGCAAATGACAATATTTTGTTCTTTTTTATGTGTGAGGAGTATTCCAGCGTATATATGTACCACATCTTCTTAATCCTTTCATCTGTCAATGGACATTCAGGTTGTTTCCATGTCTTGGCTATTGTGAATAGTGCTGCAATGGACATAGGGGTGCATGTATATTTTTGAATGAAAGTTTAGTCCAGATATATGCCAAGGAGTGGGATTGGTGGATCATATGGTCATTCTATATTTGGTTTTCTGAGGTACCACATACCATTTTCCATATTGGTTGTACAAATTTACATTCCTACCCAACAGTGTAAGAGGATTTTCCTTACTTCACACCCTCTCTAGCATTTGTGATTTGTAGACTTACAAATAACAGCCATTCTGACTGGTGTGAGGTGGTACCTCAATGTAGTTTTGATTTTCATTTGGCTAACAATTAGTGATGTTGAACATTTTTTCATGTGCTTGTTCACCATCCATACATCTTCTTTGGATAAATGCCTATGTAGGTCTTCTACCTATTTTTCATTTAGGTTGTTTTATTGCTATTGAATTTATGAGTTGTTTGCATATTTTGCAGACTAAGCCCTTGTCAGTTTCATCATTTGCAACTATTTTCTCCCATTCCATTGGTTGTCATTTTGGTTTTTTTTTATGGTTTCCTTTTCTGTGCAAAAGCTTGTCAGTTTATTTAGGTCCCATTGGTAAATTTTTGTTTTTATTTCTATTGCCTTGGGAGACTGACCTAAGAAAACATTTGTTAGGTTGATGTCAGGGAATGTTTGCCTATATTCTCTGCCAGGAGTTTGATGGTATCTTGTCTTATGTTTAATTCGTTAAGCCAGTTTGGGTTTATTTTTGTGCATGGTGTGAGGGTATTCTAGTTTCATTGATGTACATGCAACTGTCCAGTTTTCTCACACCACTAGCTGAAGGGACTCTCTTTTTCCCATTTTATATTTTTGCTTCCTTTGTCAAAGAAAATTGTCCTCAGGTTTCTGGGTTAATTTTTGGGTTCTCTATTCTGTTCCATAGCCTGCATATCTGTTTGTGTACCATTACCATACTGTCCTGATTACTATAGTGTTGTAATATTGTCTGAAGTCCAGGAAAGTTATGTGTCCTGCTTGTTTTTTTTCCCCTCAGGACTACTTTGGCAATTCTGGGTCTTTTATGGTACCACATAAATTTTTGGAATTTTTTTCCTAGTTTTGTGAAAAGTGTTATGGGTAATTTGATAGGTATCACATTGAATCTGTAGATTACTTTGGGTAGTATGGACATTTTTAAAATTATTACTCAATGAATTTATTACATTTATAGTTGTACAGTGATCATCACATGTATGGACATTTTAATGATATTAATTCTTCCAATCCAGGAACATGGAATATCTTTTTATTTTTTTGAATTACCTTTAATTTTCTTGATTAATGTTTTATAGTTCTCAGCATATAAGTCTTTCACCTCTTTGGTCAGGTTTATTCCTACATTTTTAATTTTTTGGATGTGATTTTAAAAGCTATTGAATTTTTATATTCTTTTTCTAATATTTTATTGTTAGTATATAGAAATGCAACCAATTTCTTAATGTTACTCTTGTGTCCTGCTTCTTTGCTGAGTTTGTTGATCAGTTCAAGTAGTTTTTACATGGAGTCTAGAGTTTTCTCTATATAGTATCATGTCATTTGCATATGGTGACAATTTTACCCCTTCTCTTCCCATTTGGATACTTTTTATTTCTTTTCTTTGTCTGATTGCTGTGGCTAGGATTTCCAATACTATGTTAAATAAAAGTGGTGAGATCCTTATCTTTTTCCTGATTTTAATGGGAAGGCTTTCATCTTTTCTTGGTTTTTCATTTCTGATAGCAGTGATTTGCGTTTTCTCAATTTTTTTCTTGCCTGTGGTTTCATCTAATTTTTTAATATTTTCAGTGAAACATCTTTAGGTTTTATTTATTTTCTCTAAAGGTTTTCCACATCATGATATCTGATTTATCTTTACTATTTTTTGTCATCTAGTAGATTATTGCAGGTTTTTTTTTTTTTTGGCTGAATGTGCAGCATGCAGAAGTTCTCCATCCAGAGATCAAATCCATGCCATAGCAGTAACCAGATCCACAGTAGTGACAATATAGGATCCTTAACCACTAAGCAACCAGGGATCTCCTCTAGCTCTTTGATATGCACAGATACGTCTTAATTATAATTCTTTTTGGGCTTCTGCTATATGCATTTTAAGATGTACATTTTCCCTTTTAGAAATGCTAAGCCAAGGAGTTCCTTGGTGGTTCAATGGATGAAGGCTCTGGGGTTGCCACTGCTGTGGTGCGGGTTTGATCCCTGGCCTGGGAACTTCTGCCTGCCAGAGATATGGACATAAAAGAAAAAAAAGAAATGCTGAGCTGAATCATACAAGTTTTGGCATGTTGTTACAATATCATTCAATTAAAAATACTTTATCAATTTTAATAATATCATGTAATGATTTATCTTTTACTCATGAGGTATATAGAAATATATGCTTAATTTCCAAGTATCAGGAGTTTCTCCTAATATTCGGTTGCCTATTTCCAGCTTAATTATATTATATATAGCAGAAACCATCATTTGTATGTGTAAAATAATATAGATAATTATTATAGTCTAGCATATGATATGTTTTAGTTACTATATTATGCATACCTGAAAATAATATGTATTGAAATTTCCCATGTGGTGCAGCAGGTTAAGGATCTCATGTTGCTACAGTTGTGGTGCAGGTTGCAACTGCGGCCATCATGGGCTTGATCCCTGGCCCAGGAACTTCAACATACTGTGGGCAGGGCCAAAAGAAAAACAAAACAGAAAGAAAAGAAAATCCTAAGAAGAAAATATGTATTCTTTCATTCTCCTGTGTGATGTTTTATTGTTGTTAAATAGGTCAAGTGTGTAAATAATAATAACTTGGATATTATTACTAATATTTTTTCTGATTGTTTTATTAGTTACTGAAAGGTATGTGTTAACATCTCCAGAATGTTTTAAAATTTATCTACTTCTCCTTTTAGGTTTTACAATTCATGCTTTATAATTCTTAAGGTTATGTTATTAGAAAGAGATTTATAATTATTATAATTCCTTGGACTTTGACCTATTTATCATCATGAAATATCCTTCATTTTTTTGATGTTTCTTGTTTTAAAGTCTAGACTTTGTGATATGGTATAACTATATCATATATCTTTTGGTATTTACATAGTATATATTTATATATTGTATATTGTATACTTTTTTATCTTTTTTTTCTGCCTCCCCCCAACCCCCTGGTTCTATATGGATATTTTCAACAGACAATCTTCCTGTTCAGTAATTCTCTATTTTTTGGTTTCTAATCTGCTATTAAACATATATTAAATGCTAAGTTTCAGTTATTATATTTGTTTGTTTGTTTTGATTTTTAGGACTGCACCTATGGCACATGGAAGTTCCCAGGCTAGGGGTCAAATTGGAGCTGTAGCCACCAGCCCATGTTACAGCCACAGCAATGTGGGATCCCAGCTGCATCTGTGTTGGAGACCACTGAACTGCTGAACTCTGCAGAAGGCAAATATCTGCTGACTAGAGTTCTAAAGTACAAGATCTCCTTCAAAGATAAGATAAGGGAGCTATACATTAACCATACTATTCTATAAGCAGCTACACTATGTCCTAGAGGTATGCACTAGTAATTTCCTTGCTAGTAGTTTCCTTTGTTACTCACTAAGAGACAGCTTTGTCATTACCTATGCCTGTTCCTGCTCACTAACCTACATAGCTCAACTTCCTTAACTCAAGTCTTGTGGGCTAAAGCCTAGGCAACTTTGTTCTGTGGAACAGTGTGCCTCCTGGTCCCCCACTTTCTAAATGTAAGAGTCTTGTGTGTTTTGTTATACCACACCATCCCTCTTTCAGGATCTCCTGCTGCCCTGCAGTGCTGAATGCTACTGGTATGTGACCTATTCCAAGGTTAACAGCAATGCCGGATCCCCAAACCACTGAGTGAGGCCAGGGATAGAAACTGCGTCCTCATGGATACTAGTCGAGTTCATTACCACTGAGCCATGGAGGGAACTCCTATTATGTTTTAGTTCTAAAATAACCAAATGACTATTTAATTCTTTTCATTAAGGATTCTAATCTTATGGTGAATTTCCCCATCTTTTCAACTATTTTTAAGCACAAGAAATTACTTCTATTTAGCTAAAAGATGTATATAACAACTCTAATATGTGTATAATCCATAGGTCTGTTTTTGTTGTCTTCAGTCTTTTTATTCTACCTTCTGGCACACTTGGATTATTTTAAAATGCTTTTCTGATATATAGAAAATTATAGAGATAATTTGAGACTTTGGATGATATCCCATTTTAGATGACTTTTTAAAAAAAATTCAGGCAGTCAGAATAAGGAGAAACTATCAAATATGGAGATCAAGCTGTTTGGTGCTAGGAATCAATTTTTGAAGGCTTATCTGCTTCAAATTCATTACGCATCAGCAATGTAGCCCTGTCAGAGTTCCTAACTGGAATTCTATTTTTGTTTGTGTATTTATTTGTTTTTTGTTTTGTTTTTGTCTTGTCTCAAGACCCATAAGAAACTACTAAATGCTCTGCTCCATTTCCCACCCTCTTTATCTGAAACTTAGTCTCATATATTCTTGGCCATAAGCCAAAACTACTTTAAGAAGAAGAGCACCATGGAATGTTGGGTTCATCTCAATGCACTGCTGACCTCTCTGGGACCTAATTTTACCAAATATAAAATTTGTTGGGAGTTCCCATCATGGCTAAGTGGTAAGCGAAGTCGACTAGGAACCATGAGGTTGCAGGTCTGTTCCCTGGCCTTGCTCAGTGGGTTAAGGATCTGGCCTTGCTGTGAGCTGTGGTGTAGGTCGCAGATGTGGTTCAGATCTGCATTGCTGTGGCTGTGGCATAGGCAAGCAGCTGCATCTCCAGTTTGATTCCTAACCTGGGAACTTCCATATGCTACAGGTATGGATCTAAAAATTTTTATAGGGAAAAAAAAAATAGAAAGTTCTAACATAGACTTATGATTAAATTAAAACCTCCTAGCCATCCTGGTTTATAAAAGAACTTTCCTGATCTGGTTAATGTTATATGCCAATACCTTATTTCAGATATTAATGGAAATTAATTAAAATCTTAAAACAGATTTATTCCTTTTGAGTGGGAATAAAATTAGGCTGCCCACTATTTTTCCCACTATTAAACATTCTCCAAGATATCCTGGATACTGGAAGTGGGAAGAAAAATAAATAATATTTGTATTTGATAGAGCTATCTAAATGAGAAAAAAATTGAATCTATAAAAATCAATAATTCCATACATTGGTAAAACCAACTGAAATTTTTAATAAAACAAAGCCATTTATCACAATAGTAACAAACAATTAACAATGCCTACAAATTGACTTATTCTAAAGTGAGTAAGACCTCACTGAACAAAACTTCAACTTCTAATAAGATTATATAGCAAATAATCTGACTAAATGGAGAGCTGCTTATTTTCTTGGATGAAATGACATAATATAAAATGCCCAATTCTCTTACATGAATCTTCAGAGGTAACTCAACCTAAATAAAATTTCAGTTACATTTGTTGCAGTTTTATCACCTTAAAACTTCAATTGAAGAATGATTCCAGGAATAACTCAATGCATTGCTGTAGCCACTAGCCTACAACACAGCCACAGCAACACAGGATCTGAAACACACCTGCAACCTACACCACAGCTCATGGCAATGCCAGATCCTTAACCCACTGAGCAAAGCCAGGGATTGAACCTGCAACTTCATGGTTCCTAGTCAGATTCATTTCTGCTGCCCCATGATAGGAACTGCTCAATGCACCTTTAAAAAGGAGAGTAAGAAAGGAAACCAGCCCTACCAATATTAAGTAATTCTATAAAGCAAGGCAAGTACAACAGGATAGAGTTGGAGTAAGAACAGATAAATGGACAAAATAGAAGAAATTGATAGTTTATGAATTGAATCACTTATATCTGGGATTAAATGTAATTAAATATTGCGCCTTCCTCAAATCAATCAATCCCCCCTACCAAAAAATAGGACAGTAGATGAATGGATAAATAAAGTGTGGTACATCCAAACAATGGAATATTATTCCGTGCTAAAAAGAAATGAGCTCTTAAGCCACTGAAAGACAAGGAAGAATCTGGAAAGCATATTATGAATTGAAAGCTGCCAATCTGAAAAGGTTACAAATTGTATGATTCAAACTATATGACATCTGGAAAAGGCTAAAGTAGGAAGACAGTACAAAGATCAGTGGTTGCCAGAGGTTGAGGAGTGGAAGAGGGGTTGTATCGATAGGTGGATCATAAGGGATTTTTAGGGCAGTGAAAATATTCTATATGACACCATAATGTTATCATACATTGTTCCAAGTCCATAGACTATACAGCATTAAGAATGAATTACAATGTAAATTATGGAGTTTGGATAATTATGATGTTTCAATGCAGGTTGTAACTGATGCACCACTGGTGAGTGATGTTGAAAATGGAGGAGACTGTGTCTGGGAGACAATCTCTATGCCTTCCCCTTGATTTTGCTGTAGACCTAAAACTGTTCTAAAAAAGAAAAGTCTTTAAAATAAAATAAAATACTGCCACTCATTGCAAATCAGTGGCACTAATAAATTTTATGGTACCACCCAGGTATAACCACTAGGACTATTTTAGCTCATTTTCTGACAGACTTCTCTCTACATATAAATATTTTATACAAACAAATGCACAAAACTTCAAAAGTTCAAGCAAAAACATAAAACACTGCTTAATTTGATTACCACAAAATTAAGGATTTATATTAAACAAAATTATATGAACAAAGTTAATTTTTAGAATTGGTGAAAATATTTTCAATGTCTAAATTAGATGAGATATTCATATCTACCATTATCAAGGCATGTCTGCAAATTACAAGAAAAAGATAGTAATAGGACAGGAACAGGCAATTTATAGGAGGAAAATTCAAGGTTTTTAAGCATATGTTTTAATTAATTAGTAACTGGAGAAATTAAAAATAAAATAATATCAGGAGCTCCCATTGTGGCACAGAGGAAATGAATCCAACTAGGACCATGAGGTCAAGGGTTCGATCCCTGGCCTCAGTCACAGACACGGCTCGGATCTGGCATTGCTGTGGCTGTGGCTAGGCTGGCAGCAACAGCTCTGATTAGACCCCTAGCCTGGGAACCTCCATATGCCTCGGGTGCAACCCTAAAAAAAGACAAAAAAAATCAAATACACTATTGTATACTTTTTAGGCTGGAAAACTTAGTAAGCTCTGTTGGCAGCTCTGTGGGGTATAGGAAGTCTCCTGCTTGCCCTTCTGAGGTGAGCCATGCACTCGTGGAAGAGTAAAGTCCTGCCAGAGTGCTACTCTGTTCATTAGGTATGTGCATAGGTCACCCAGAAATTCTGCTTGAGAAAATTTTACATGGTTCACAAAGAACATGTACAAGGAATTGCCCATAAAGGACATGAGAGTGGGTGCAGGATTCTTTCATTGACAGCAAGCAGAGGAACATGGCAGCTGCACTCTGGAATATTTATTATGTGTGGTCAGCCACCCATTTTGTAAATAAAATTTTTTTGCAACAAAGCCATGCCCATTCGTGTTTGTATAGTCTATGACTGCTTTTGCCTACAAGATAGAGTTAAGTAGTGTGAGGGAAACCATACAATGCACAGAACCTAAAATATTTACTATCTGGTTCATTCAGCCAATCCCTTTATTCCCATTAATCTTGCTGATTATTTATATTTACTTAGAGTTGACATAAATTATTGGGAATCATTCTCCTGCTTTACACAGTGGGGTAAAAGAGTAAGGGAAAGTAAAAGCTAACATGATTTAAACATTTATAGTATATTGACATTGCACTAAAAATTTTATAATTTTTATTCAATTAAGCGCTCACAATTCCAAGAAATGGAGACACAACAAGGTTAAGTACATCGCCCAAATTTAAACAGCAAATGCAGTGGAAACAGGATTATCATGGGATTACTTTGAGAAACCACACTCTTAACTCCTGAACTATAAGGTGATACACTTTCCTTATAGGGGAAAATGAATGGTGAATAAAAACATATAGCAACAGATTAAGTAGCTGTCTGTACCATCACCACACAGTCAGTCCACATTCTGTTTAGGGGCCTCAAAACTGTCTAACAAAGGGCACTGAAAGTGACTTACAAAATGTATCTTAGGAGGAGCTACCCCTGGAAAAGTCAAATGATTTTCCTGTTCAGGTTTACAATACTGAACCCAACTTTGTAAGAATGGATACAAAAATGAATGCACTGTAATCCCCAAATCTGAAGCAGGAATTTACTGAAACAGCAGGTGCCACTACTGTGGTAGAAGAACATGAAGGTTGTATGTGCTGAAGGGGACCTTGGCAATTGCTCAGTCCAAATCCTTTATTTATTAGATGAGGAAACCGAAGTCCCAAAGTTAAGAGAACTGCTGAGAATTCACTTCCACAGTGTAAGACCTGGGACTAGAAAAACGTATTCCAATGTTTATGCTATTGACAGAGTCTTAAGGGAGTGAAGATTAGGGACAATATACATACATAAAAGAAATACCTAATAGGGTCCCTGGCACAGAATTATTAGACATGCAACAAATGCCTCCATCCCTCTCTCTCTCTTTGTATTTTCCTTTCCCATCTAATATGGCACTTCGGTTACTCTCTACTGTGGGGAAAGGTAGACTAAATCATTTACCACCTTTTCAGACTTTATGATATCTATTTCTTTGGGAATATTCAAATTCACCAGAGTGGCCTGAAACCATAAATAGTTTGATATTCAATGAAGATATACCCCAACTATAAAACAAATCCTGCAGAATTTAGAAAATGACTCTAGGTCATATACAATTTGAAACAGATATAGAAGCCTGAGTTTATAAATGTTCTGCCACAAACCAGGTTTATAATGGCTTTTCTTTATAATCCTTGCATAGTTACACAGACAGAACATTTGGCATATCATTCATTTATTTATTTTCTGAGGTCATGCTGATAATTTCAGTTTGTATTAACTGCTGAGTTGAATTGATGAGTGTTTCTGATGCTTGAATAGGTTGCCAGCATGTAAACATTGGGTAAGGAGATAAACTGTATGTCATAGTTTGTTCCATTTTTATATTTGATATCTACTTAATTCTCTCTATACTTCTCAAGAAAGCCCTCACAGGTAATGTTTCTCTCCAGGTTTCTGTATAAATACATTACTACCATGGAGTAACATATTTAATTCCACAAGCACATAAGAAATTCATTTTAGAGGCTATTTCAATAAAATAAAATAAAATAACCTATTCAGGTAAAGTTTAAAATCTTTTTTTTTTTGTCTTTTGTCTTTTGTCTTTTTAGGGTCATACCTGTGGCATATGGAAGTTCCCAGCTTCCCAGGTTAGGGATCAAATCAGAGCTGCAGCTGCTGGCCAACACCACAGCCACAGCAATGTAGGATTCAAGCTGTGTCTGCGACCCATACCACAGCTAAGGGAAGTGCCAGATCCTTAAACCACTGAGCAAAGTCATAGATCAAACCTGCATCCTCATGGATGCTAGCCAGATTTGCTTCTGCTGAGCCACGATGGGAATACCTATTTTAAATCTTTAAAAAATTTTAAAGTTAATTAGCAGTTTATTTACTTTAGTGTTATTTTAAAATTTAGACTAATTTATTAAAGAGGTAATTGTGGTCTAGTAACAAAACATTGTCACTTGTGGCACAACTTCCTTTAAATTTCCTTCTCGTGCTTTTCTTCTCTGTCGAAATTGCCCCAGATACTTGAAATGAGTTCTGGAGGAAAGTTATTATTTAGAATTTTCATAGAAACCTAGGGATGGTTAATCATTTAAAATGGTACACTGCAACTCTGCAACACAATAAAGAAATTATCATAGCAATAGGTCTCAAAAATTAAGACACTAAAAAGGAGGCAAAAACAAAAAAATGGAGAAATTTTGCAAGCTAAATAACTTTGTGACATTGTCAAGAAACTTATTCTTTATGGATCTATTTGTTCATCTATAAATTAAAGGAATTAAAAATGACAATCTTGGAGGTCCTGATGTGAAGCAGTGGGTTAAGAATCCCACTTCAGTGGTTCAGGTGGCTGTAGAGGCAAGGGTTTGATCCCTAGCCTGGTGCAGTTGGATAAAGGATCCAGCATTGCTGCAGCTGTGGAGTAGATTGCAGCTGCAGCTTGTATTCAATCCCCTGGCCCAGGAACCTCCATATGCCATGGGTGAGGCCATTATAAAAAGTACAGTCTTAGGGACTCCTTTTGTCTTTAAGAGTCTATGATTCTCAAATGAAAAAAAAAAAAAAGCCGATCATTATTAGGTTATATAGATTATAGCAGGTGAATTAGTCCAGAGAGCATATGTTTTTGCTGTTATTTACCTTTAATCAGGTCCTCAACTCTTTTGAGTAAATGTTCAAGTAAAACTAAGTTAAATATTCACAGTATCCTGGCTCTTACTGTTATCTTTTTTTTTTTTTGTCTTTTGTCTTTTTAGGGCCACACCCGTGGCATATGGAAGTTCCCAAGTTAGGGGTCTAATTGGAGCTGTAGCTGCCATCCTACACCACAGCCACAGCAACGCCAGATCTGAGCTGAGTCTGGGACCTACACAACAGCTCACGGCAATGCTGGATCCTTAACCCACTGAGCGAGGCCAGGGATTGAACCTGCAACCTCATGGTTCCTAGTCGGATTCGTTCCTGCTGCGCCACGAAGGGAACTCCTCTTACTATTATCTTTTTATTTTTTAATTTTATGATGTACAAGTTAAAAAGAAAAGAGATCGATCACTTGCTCTTTAGTCTCTGGGGAGAGAGTAAAGTGGGTAGTTGGGAGACAATTTGATTAGCAAGCAAAGCCAATATCTAACGTTCCAATTGGTCTCTTCCTAGCAGCATTGTTCAAGTTTCTCTGAAATAGTAGTTCAACATTGGGTATGTATGCAGTAAATGGAAAATATCACCCCCTGGAGTTCCCGGAATGGCACAGCAGAAACAAATTCGACTAGGAACCATGAGGTTGCGGATTCATCCCTGGCCTCGCTCAGTAGGTTAACGATCCCACGTTGCAGTGAGCTGTGATGTAGGCCACAGACATGGCTCAGATCCTGCATTGCTGTGGCTGTGGCATCGGCTGGCAGCTGTAGCTCCACTTAAGCCCCTAGTCTGGGAACCAAAGCAAAATAAATAAATAAATAAAATGGCAACCCCAAAGATATTAGGTTCTAATCCCTGGAAGCAGTACCTGTCACCTTATTTGGAAAAAAGAGTCTTTTCAGATGTGATTAGGTTAAAGATCATGAGATGGGGAGAACATCTTGAATTATCTGGATGGGCCCTAAATGCCATCACAAATGTCCTTGTAAGAGAGACGTGGGCTTGTACAGACAAAAGAGCAGAAGGCAATGCGAAGACAGAGGCAGAAATTGGAGTAATGGGACATGAGACAAGCAATGTTGACAGCCACCAAAAGTTGGCAGAAACAAGAAATGGATTTTCCCCTAGATCCTCCAGATAGAGTATGATATTGGCAAGTTGAAATACCTTGGTATCAGCTCATTTATACTTACTTTGTCTTTTTGTTTGGGGTGGGGCACACCTGTAGCATATGAAAGTTCCCAGGCTAGAGGTTAAATTGGATCTGCCGCTGCTGGCCTACACCACAGCCACAGCAACACTGGATCTGAGCCACATCTTTGATCTACACTGCAGCTTGTGGCAATGCTGGATCCTTAACCCACTGAGTGAGACCAGGGATCAAATCTGTATCCTCATGGATATGAGTTGGGTTCATTACCACGGAGCCATGACAGGAACTCCAGTGATACTTACTTTGGACGTATAGCCTACAAAACTCCAAGAGAAAAAAAAGTTTTGTTGTTTTGAGCCACCAAGTTTGTGGCAATTTGTTATAGCAGCACAGGAAACTAAAATTGATTTTGGTATTGCATCAATATCTAAAAGTGCTAAAGAAGCTTCAGAATTGGGTAGTAGGCAGATGATAGAAATGATAGGAAGAAAAAAATTCCTCTTTGTATGTTTGGTAGACTTTGCCTGTGAAGCCATCTGGTCCTGAACTTTTATTTGTAGGGAGTGTTTTTATGACATATTCAATTTCATTTCTAGTAATTGGTCTGTTTAGTTGATCTATTTCTTGTTGATTCAGTTTTGGCAGGCTGCAAGTCTCTAGAAAGACGTCCATTTCTTTTAGGTTGTCGAATTTGTTGGCATATAACTCTTAATAGTATTCTCTTATGGGTTTTTGTATTTCTGTAGTATCCATTGTGACTTTTCCTTTTTCATTTCTTATTTTGTTCATTTGGGTTTCTTTCTCTCCTCTTCTTGGTGAGTCTAGCCAGAGGTTTGTCTATTTTGTTTACCTTTTCAAAGAACCAGCTCTTGGTTTGATTGATTTTGTCTATTGTTTTTTGAATCTCTATTTTATTAATTTCCTCTTTGATCTTTATGAGTTCCTTCCTTCTGCTGACTTTAGGTTTTGTTTATTCTTCTTTTACTAGTTCATTTAGGTGGTGGGTTAAGTTGTTAATTTGATATTTTTCTTCTTTTTTGAGGAAGGCCTGTAATGCTATGAACTTCCCTCTGAGTACTGCTTTTGTGGCATCTCATAGATTTTGCATGGTTGTGTCTTCATTATCATTTGTCTTGAGGTATTTTTTAATTTCCTTCTTGATTTCCTCATTGACTCATTGATTTTTTAGTAGCATGTTGTTTAATCTCCATGTGGTAGGTTTTTTTCTCACTTCTTTTCCTGTGGTTGATTTCTAGTTTCATACCATTGCGGTCAGAGAAGATACTTGAAGTAATTTCTATACTCTTAAATTTGTTGAGGTTAGCTTTGTACCCCAGTATGTGATCAATTCTTGAGAATTTTCCATGTGCACTTGAAAAGAATGTATATTCTGATTTTTTTGGATGTAATGTCTTGAAAATGTTAAGTCTAACTTTTCTATTGTTTCCTTTAGAATCTCTGTTGCTTTATTGATTTTCTGTCTGTAGGATCTGTCCATTAAGTCTCTTACTATGACTGTATTCCCAACAATTTCTCCTTTTATATCTGTTAATATTTGTTGTAGGTATCTGGGTGCTTCTATATTTGGGGCATATATATTACCGATTGCAATATCCTCTTCTTGAATGGATCCTTTAACCATTAAATAATGTCATTCTTTGTTTTCTTTATGGCCTTCATTTTAAAGTCTATTTTGTCTGATATGAGTATTGCAACTCCTGCTTTCCTGTCTGGTCCATTGGCATGAAGTATATTTTCCCATTCCTTCACTTTCAATCTATAAGTGTCTTTTGCCCTAAGGTGAGTCTCTTGTAGGCAGCAGATTGAAGGTTTTTGCTTATTTATCAATTCTGCCACTCTGTGTCTTTTGATTGGTGCATTCAGTCCATTGACATTTAAGGTGATTATTGATAGATACGTATTTACAGCCATTTTAAAACTTGTTTTCCAGTTGATTCTGTTTCTCTTTTCTTCCTTTCTTTTTTTGGTTGGATGATTTTCATTTATTTTATGCTTGAATACTTTTCAGTTCAAACATACAAAGAGGAAATTATACCCATTCTCCTTAAACTTTTTCAAAAGGTTGAAGAAGAAGGAACACTCCCAAAGACATTCTATGATGCCAACATCACCATAATTCCAAAACTAGACAAAGATACCACCAAAAAAGAAAACCATAGGCCAATATCTTTGATGAATATAGGCACAAAAATTCTCAACAAAATTTTAGCCAACCAAATCCAACAACATATCAAAAAAATCACACACCACGACCAGGTGAGATTCATCCCAAGTTCAAAAGGATGGTTCAACATACGTCAATCAATCAACATCATATACCACATTAACAAACGAAAAGTCAAAAACCGCATGATCATCTCCATAGATGAAGAGAAAGCATTTTACAAAGTGCAACATCACTTCATGATCAGAACTCTTATCAAAGTGGGTATAGAGGGAACATTTCTTAACATAATCAAAGCCATTTGTGACAAGCCCACAGCAAATATAATACTCAGTGGAGAAAAGCTGAAAGCCTTCCCACTAAAATCTGGAACAAGGCAAGGATGCCCACTCTCACCACTTTTATTCAACATAGTATTGGAAGTCCTAGCCACAGCAATCAGACAACCAAAAAAAATAAAAAGCATCCAAATAGGAAGAGAAGAGGTAAAACTGTCACTGTATGCAGATGGTATGATACTATATATAGAACACCCTAAGGACTCAACCCAAAAACTACTTGAACTGATCCACACATTCAGCAAAGTGGCAGGGTATAAGATTAAAATTCAGAAATCAGTCACACTTCTGTATACTGATAAGGAAATATTGGAAAAGGAATACGAAAATACAATACCTTTTAAAATTGCACCCCCAAAAATCAAATACCTGGGAATACACCTGACCAAGGAGGTTAAAGACATATGCTGAGAAGTATGAAACAGTAATCAAGGAAATTAAAGAAGCTATAAATAAATGGAAAGCTATTCCATGCTCCTGGGTTGGAAATCTTAACACTGTAAAAATGGTCTTACTACCCCAAGCAACCTACATATTCAATGCAATCCCTATAAAATTACCCCTGACATTTTTCACAGAACTAGAACTAACAATATTTTATATGGAACCACAAAAGACCCAGAATTGCCAAAGCAATCCTGAGGAACAAAAACCAAGCAGGAGGCATCTCTCTCCCAGACTTCAGGCAATATTACAAAGCCACAGTCATCAAGACAGTGTGGCACTGATACCAAAGCAGACATACAGACCAATGGAACAGAATAGAGAACCCAGAAATAAACCCAGACACCTATGGTCAATTAATCTTTGACAATGGAGGCAAGAACATAAAATGGGAAAAAGACAGTCTTTTCAGCAAGTATTGCTGGGACACCTGGACAGCTGCATGCAAATCAATGAAATGAGAATACACCCTAACACCATGCACAAAAATATACTCAAAATGGCTGAAAGACTTAAATATAAGACAAGACACCATCAAACTCCTGGCAGAGAACATAGGCAAAACATTCTCTGACATCAACTTTACGAATATTTTCTCAGGTCAGTCTCCCAAAGCAACAGAAATAAGAGCAAAAATAAATCAATGGGACCTAATCAAACTGAAAAGCTTCTGCATAGCAAAGGAAACCAAAAAGAAAACAAAAAGCCAACTTACAGAATGGGATAAAATAGTTTGAAATGATGCAACAGACAAGGGCTTAATCTCTCGAATATACAAGCAACTTATACAACTCAACAGCAAAGAAGCCCACAACCTAATTGAAAAATGGGCAAAAGACCTGAATAGACATTTCTCCAAGGATGATATACAGATGGCCAATAAGAACTTGAAACAATGCTCACCATCCCTGATTATTAGAGAAATGGAAATCAAAACTACCATGAGATACCACTTCACACCAGTCAGAATGGCCATCATTAGTAAGTCCATAAATAACAAGTGCTGGAGGAGGTGTGGAGAAAAAGGAACCCTCCTGCACTGTTGGTGGGAATGCAAGCTGGTACAACCACTATGAAGAACAGTTTGGAGCTACCTTAGAAATCTATACATAGAACTACCATATGACCCAGCAATCCCACTCTTGGGCATATATCCAGACAAAGCTTTCCTTAAAAGAGACACATGCACCTACATGTTAATTGAAGCACTATTCACAATAGCCAAGACATGGAATCAACCTGAATGTCCACTGACAGATGATTAGATCAGGAAGATGTGGTATATATACACAATGGAATACTACTCAGCCATAAAAAACAACAAAATCATGTCATTTGCAGCAACATGGATGGAACTAGAGACTCTCATCCTGAGTGAAGTAAGTCAGAAAGAGAAAGACAAATACCATATGATATCACTTATATCTGGAATATAATAAACAGAAAAAGGAATCTTTCCACAGAAAAGAAAATCATGGACTTGGAGAATAGACTTGTGGTTGCCAAGGGGGGAAGAGGAGGGTGTGGGAGGGACTTGGGGTAAATAGATGTAGAATGTTGCCTTCAGGATGGATTAGCAATGGAATACTGCTGTGTAGCAAGGGGAACTCTGTCTAGTCACTTATGATGGAACATGTAATATTAGAAAAAAGAATATATACATGTAAGTGTAACTGAGTCACCATGCTGTACAGTCTAAAAAAATATACACATAAATAAAAGATAAATAAATAAATTATGAAAAAAAGAAAAAAAGAAATGATAAACCTGCCTGAAAAATCTAGATGCCCTAAATAGATTATTGATAGAAATATGGATGCTGAAGACTGCCAATGAGGGCTCAGGAGGAAGTGAAGAACATAGCAGAGAACACTGTATCATCTTAGAGAATACACATATCACAAAGAAAAAATGTTGGTTGAGACATGAATAGTAAACGTGCTATTATCATGGTCTCAGAAGGAAATGTGGAATACGTCATTGGAAATTAGATGAAAGAGATTTTTGTTACTTTGTGGAAAATAAAACCAAAAACCCTAACTAAATTGCGTCCTACCATTCTATGGAAAGCTGAACTTGTAAGTGATAAACTTGGATATTTAGTTGAAGAAATTTTCTTTTTTTTCTTTTTTTGCTTTTTGGGCCATGCCTGCAGCACAAGGAAGTTCCCAGGATAGGGGTTAAATCAGAGCTACAGCTGCTGGCCTACACCACAGCCATAGCAACATGGGACCCAAGCCACATTTGTGACCCACACCACAGACCACAGAAACCCCCATATTCCCAATCCACTGAGCAAGGCCAGGGATTGAACCTGCATCCCCATGGACACTAGTCAGATTCATTTCCACTGAGCCATCTTGGGAACTTCTGCTGAAGAAATTTTAAAGCACAGTGTTGAAGATACATCTTTTTGTTACTCATAGTAAAATGTGAGAGGAAAAAGATAAGTTTAGGAAAGGACTATTAAGGGACAAGTAAGCATCACTTGCTGATAGTGAAAATTCTGAATCTATGCAGATTGTAGAAGCTGCCAAAATTAAGACATTCACTTTTAGGAAAGCATGTTCTGGAAGGGAAGGCCAACCTTTCGCTAGTAGTGAAGAAATTAGGTGTGGACCCACTCAACCATCTCAGCAAAGGCCAGGAATAGAAATATCCAGGAATGATCTGTGGTGACCCCTCCAACCTAATGTGAATTTTCATAACATACCTTCAAGGTTTTGGAGAATACCATATTGCAGAAACACTACAGGTTTGGCCTGATCAGGGCAGAGAAAAGATGAAGTAAAAAAAGCCTGCCAGAATTTTAAAATTCTTAAACAGTTTTGTAAAACCATTCTGCTACAAACATATGCTACACTTAAAGAAAAAGAAAGAATGACTCTGAGAGCAAAGACTTGAGCTGTTGGTGCAGAGGGTAGAACTGTGTGCCACAAAGTATTATTTCTAGGCCTTGAAACTTAATGGAATTTTCCTAACTGGATTTTGAAATTGCTTGGAACCGATGACATCTTTCTTTGAAAAATTTTTCCCCTTCTTGGAATGGGAATGTCTATAACTTATGTACTGTACCTGTCCCACTACTGAATTTTGGAAACAGATAATTTGTTTTCTCACTCCAGATATTTGCAGATGGGGAAGAATTTTATCCCATGATGAATAATATCCAGGGTCTCCCCCATATCTGATTGAATTATTTAGTTGATATTTGAGACTTTGGAGCTAATGAAAATTAGATAAGATTTTAGGCTTGGGTTGATACTGTAATGTGATGAGACTTTGGGGATGCTGGAGTGAGAAAGCTTTCTACCAGAGGGGTGGATGTGAATCACTGGGAGCCAGATAATAAACTGTGGTAGGCTAAAAAAACTGTCTCCTCAAAATAATCAGGTTTTAATCTCTGGAACCTGTAAATATTACCATATTTGGGAAAAATTCTGTGCAAATGTAATTAAAATAAATCTCTTGAGAAGGGGAGATTATTCTGGACTATCTGGGTGGGCTCTAAATGACACAATAACAGAGAATTAAAGAGATTTCACTACACAAAGAGAAGTAGACGATGTGAAGACAGAGCAGAGAATTTTAAAATTGGAATGATGTGGCAAAAGACAAGAAATGCTGGAAGTCACTAGAACTGGAAGAAATAAGGAACAGATTCTCTCCTAGAGCTTCTGGAGAGAGTACAGCTCTGCCAACACTTTTATGCCTAGTAATACTTTGTGCAAACTCCTGGCCTACAGAACCGTGAGAGAATACATTTCTGTTGTGTTAAGCCACTGAGTTTGTGATAATTTGTTAAAAACAGGCATAAGAAACTAATAGAATGTATAAAGAATAAGGGACTCAATAAGGTTAGACATAGTCCATTGACAGAGGAATGGATAAAGAAGATGTGGTTCATATATACAATGGAATATATTATTCAGCCGTAGAAAGGAATGAAATAATACCATTTTCAGCAACATGGATGGACCTAGAGATTATCACACTGAGTGAAGCAAGTCAAAGAAAGAAAGACAATATCATATGATATCACTTATACATGGGATCTAATAAAAAAGATCCAGAATACCTTATTTATATAACAGGAGCAAAGACAGATTTCAAAACCAATCTTATAGTGACCATCGGTAAAACTGTTTGTGGGAAGGAAGAATTGGGAGGGTGGGAATAACATAAACACACTACTGTATAAAATAGATGCTTAATGACAACCTATATTCTGTGAGTATAGCACAGGGAAATCTATTCAATAGTTAGTAATAACCTATATGGAAAAAAGAACAGACATATTTATATGTATGACTGATTCACTTTGCTGTTCATTGGAAACTTGTACAAGTCAACTATACTCCAATAAAATTAAATTTAAAAAAATAAGGTTAGATAGATGATAAATGCTGAGCTGTGGTGATACCCCAAGCACATTTATGATCCTTAAAGCTATACTTGAACCTCCAGGACACCTGAGTCTAACTCAATGGGGAAAGTAAGGAGCTGAGTAGACTGGAATGACCCTTTCTAATTTGATATGTGTTGTCAATTTTATTTTGGAAGGATTCTGGTTGTTTAGAGAATCTCTGTCTAGCAACAGACTTCACAAGGTCATTTTGTGAGCAGTTGGTAGTGTGATAGCTCATGGCATTTGTGAGGATGGAACTTCAGGGAAGAACATCTCTGGAGACCAGCCTGGAAAGTTTTGTTTTTTCTTACATTTTCACAAACCAGAATCTGACCCATATTCTTAGGAAAAATTATCAGAATAGATTTGTTAAATTTCTTTATATGTCTGGAACTATATGAAATATACACCAATAATTACATGAGCTGAATCAAGTTTCTGTTTATTTACAAGCTACAGCAAAAAACCCAAATGAAGACATATAAATAATCACTTACTGGTATGATAGAGATCTTTGGCTGTTTACCAAAAAACAAATCTATTTCTCCTTCCTCTGAATATTGCTAGATGATATTTGACTGATTTAACTGAAATTAGATGTGCCATGTAACTCATGTCACCAAGTTCTATCTACCCAATTGAATATGAGTGGAAGTGTATGCATTACTTTTTGTATTCTTGTTGGATGCTGATCAGGATGAGAACTTGAAGGATGCTGGAGTCACAAGGTAGATAGGACGTAGGTCTCTAAATCTCCATTTGGAGGAAAACCACTGATGCTCAGGAACTCTTTCATCAGGCCATCATAAAACAATACATTTCTATTGTTACAAGCTGCATACATATGTTTGGTCTACTAGAGCTGAAGTCTTGCCTACTCTAAGACAGAAACAGGCAACTTGAAGTAAGAAACTGGTCTAATCATAGAGATATCAGATATTGGCATAATTGTTGGATAACTGGAACTGTGGCAATGGATTTCATACCCTGAAAAATTAACGAACCTTGGTTTCACATTTAGTAAAAAAAAGTCACCTGTACTAACTTACAAGGCAGATCATGTGACTGCTTGTAGCTCTAGAAGAAGTAGTTAGAAAGTGTTATAGTTCTGACTTTTGTGTTCTGCTTTTAGTTAAGCAGAAATGTAATGTGAGGGTCAAGCAAAACTTTGCAGGTTTTGAGGACATATTTAGAAAGGAAAATGGAAAGTTGGGGCATTTCCTTGCATAGTTGGAAAACCAAATGCTCCTAATTCCCAAACAGTGGGAGCTAAAGCTGTTTCCTCTTCTTCCCAGCCTAGGTTTCAGATGGTTTCAAGACAAGAGCTAGAGAGGCACAGATAGGGCAAGGAATCAGAAAAATACTGGCATCATATTATCTATTTCTAGGAAGGTAATTTGATTATGGAGACTAGCTCATGGAATTGATTGGAAGTACTAGTTAGGAAAGGTGCCACATTTCAGAAGGAATTACGTTGTCAAAAAGACCACAAGCCTGGCTTTATAACCATTTGATTGCTCAGTCAAGCCTCCATATTTGCACGGACTCAACTGGATAGCTCAAGAAAATGCAGATTCCTAGGCTCTACCATTAAGGATTCTAAGAGGCAGACAGAATAATGCCCCTACCTCCACCCTAAAGATATCCAATTCTTAATCCCTGACACTGCAGTCCTGCATGGCAAAAAGAACTTTGCAGAGATGATCATGAGATGGGAAGATAATCCTGGATGATTCAAGCAGGCACTCTGCAATCACAAGGGACCTTACAGGTAAAAGAGGGAGAGAGGAGGGTCAGGGAGATCTTGGAAGATGCTAATTTGTTGCCTTTAAAGATGGAAGAAGGGCCACCAACCAAGAATGTGTGCAGCCTCCAGAAACTGAAAAGCAAGGAAATGTCTTCTCATTGAAAACCTCCAGAAGGAATCCCATCCAGATGACCTGTTGGTACTCTGGTCTTACTTTAGCTTTTACTGTACTTCTCATATTCTATAGCACTGGCTCAGGAAGACTGGACCCAAAGTACAAAAAGAGCTCATTAGTAGATTCAGATGCAATATGACAGGGAAGGAAAATAAAGGGAAAAGCAGACTAGGGCCAACTGTGAAAAGGGGTGGTTCTGAGAACATCATTCCCAGCCTCTCCCTGTTGACTGGTTTTATGGTCCTTTTAAATGATTTGCCTCTTGTGAAGGTGTAAAACATACACCCACATGTAAAACATACACCCACATGTAAAATAATTCCAGTTGAGCTTCCTCGGGATTTCCATGGAGGCACTCTGTGAGACATGTAACACAACAGATAAGAAGTATCAGTGCACTAGATTCAACACTGCCCATTTCACAGTGAAGGTAAGAATTGTTAGCAGAAACACGTCAAAGGGAAAATATGAGTTTTCATCCATAAAACAGGTATTGAGCACTTCCTAACAATTTTTAATGAAACAAAAGTGACCCTAAGTAAACAGAATTTCCACCTTCAATCTAGAATGTCCCTCTTTTTTCTATAACTGTTCTCTTTTTGACTTCCCTAACTACAATATTTGTTAATTGCATTACTGTAGTCTCAGTTGGCCAAGCACAAGGCTTAGAAGTAATTTATTACCAGTTTCTCCTAAACCTCTACTTTTAAAAAAGCAATCTGCTCCTTATATATGTAACAACAACCGTACCAAACATGTGCATATGTGTGCACACACATGCAGACACAGACATGCTGCTTCTCCTTTATATGTCAATATTATCATCATCCAACCCTTTATTATCACTTTCATGTGGACTCAGATGCAACCCCAATGCATGATGGCTTCTTCTTATAATAATAATAATCTGGTTTATGCCAACATTAGCTGAAGCCCACAAAGCCAGCTATGTTTGTTTTACTCAGTGATCTGAAGACTCCAATGATTCCCTTCTGCTTGTAAACTGAAGATTAAACCCTTTGGTCAGACATTTAAGCTCCTCTACCATCTGAATCTAATTGCCTTTTCCAACTTCATTGCTCATAATAGTTCCTAAAACATAAGTGACATTGTTCCAAATTGAATGACATTCAATTTCGACCAAAATTTCTTTCCTTTCTCTCTGTAGTTTCTTAAGTCACTTACTCTGATTAAATGTTCCCATCTTCTCCTTTTTACTTTGGAACTCTCTTTATTGTTTAAGATATACCTCAGGTGTCACATCCTCCATGAAAATCTTCCAAATTCCATTTATATGAAATAATAGTTCTCTGTTGGCACCAGTCAGTTGATTTGTAATTATTCTCACTTCCATAATGGTTGTTTGTATAGCTGTCTTATCACCTTTAATGGATTGTAACCTCTTTTTGGACAAGTACCAGTCTTAATCATTTAAAGAATACATCAGTGACCTTAATGGCTTGCACAAAAGGCTTAGTAAATATTTGTTGAGTAAATTAGTTGTTGGATGGATGGGTAAATGAGTAAATGAGTGAATTTAATGAAGACTGGAATTTTATTTTATTTTATTTTATTTATTTATTTATTTTTGTCTTTTTGCCATTTCTTGGGCCACTCCTGCGGCATATGGAGGTTCCCAGGCTAGGGGTCTAATCGGAGCTGTAGCTGCCAGCCTATGCCAGAGCCACAGCAACACGGGATCCAAGCCACATCTGCAACCTACACCACAGCTCACGGCAACGCCAGATCGTTGACTAACTGAGCAAGGGCAGGGATCGAACCCGCAACCTCATGGTTCCTCGTCGGATTCGTTAACCACTGCGCCATGACGGGAACTCCCAAGGCTGGAATTTTATATCAGTAGCCAGTGTTTATGATTCTCAAATGCGGTAAAGCAATATAATAATAAGAATTTATGTATATGGATACATATATACACATACACACATGTATTTGGACATCTACATATATATCCATACACATATTTATATACATTAATATATACATACCTGTATGCATGCATACATATACAGATATAATTTTAAAGTCACATGTGTTAAGATAGGATTTTTAGAATAGAACTTATATATTAAAAAATATATAAGCAATGTTAAATTTTTAATAAAACTTATTTTGCTAATAGTCTGAAAATGCATACATATCTTAAACAGTTTATTCCCTTGATGGTTTCATTTAAACATATGTGAAGACTCACACCAAAGACAGTGGAATTGAGAACACATTGCCCTATGTCCCTGCATTCTCAGTGCTCTTGATGTACTAATTACTTTTCTCTCTCCTTGTAGAAATGAAGCATTCATGGCAAATAATGATATATCACTGAGGTAAGTGAAGCTGAAGCAGAATGTATAGCCCATCATGACAGTAATGGTCCAGAGGGATAATGCAGTTCTGATATAATAAATATCAAGAGATGTTGTTTTGTGTCACAACAAATGTGAAGTCCCTATTCTATAGCTGGGCTTATAGTCTTGTTTATCTACTTTGCCATTTTGCCAGTGTACTAAGTAGTGACTGTCTGATACAATAAGAAACAGAAAATCTTCCACTGAGCAATGTCATGCTGTCACCTAGCTCCTTCCAGGGAGAAAATAGGATCTGATGAGGTTATTAAAATGAAGTAGCACTGTTACATTTTGGAATATGGTGAATGTATGGAATTTTTCTAAGCTCTCTTGTATGAAAAGGAGCATAAAATCTCAGCCTTTACTCCTAGAATAATGATTTATGTATACCACTCACTTTTATGAGTATTGTCTTATCTCCTCTTGCTTGCTTCAAAAGAGATGACCTGAAACAACAAAACAGGATGTGAGAAAGCAAATATGATATGTAGTAACTAAATAAAGCAAGAAATACTGAAATAGAAAACAGAGCAAGTTTACCCTTACTCTGAATTGCTATTTCACAGAGATACAAAACACATGTACATTCTCTAATATGGAGGTGGGCTGTAAACTGTTCACTCTTTTATTTTTTTATTTTTCTTTTTCTTGTTTCAGCCACATGTGTGGCATATGGAAGTTTCTAGGCTAGGGGTTGAATTGGAGCTGTAGCTGAAGGCTACGCTAAAGCCTCAGTGACACTGGTCTGAGCTGCATCTGCAACCTTGCAGCAAGATCAGCTCCTTAAACCACTGAGCAAGGCCAGGGATAAAATCCCACATCCTTTTGGAGAATACGTTAGGTCCTTAACCTGCTGAGCCACAATGGAACTCCTGCTCACTCTTTTATTATTATTTAAAAAAAAAATTAATTTATTTATTTTTTGTCTTTTTGCCTTTTCCGGAGCCCCTCCTGCGGCATATGGAGGTTCCCAGGCTAGGGGTCCAATTGGAGCTGTAGCCACCAGCCTACGCCAGAGCCACAGCAACGCGTGATCCGAGCTGCATCTGTGACCCACACCACAGCTCACGGCAACACTGGATCCCCAACCCACTGAGCAAGGGCAGGTATCGAACCCGCAACCTCATGGTTCCTAGCCGGATTCGTTAACCACTGTGCCAGGACAGGAACTCCTCCTGCTCACTCTTTTAGACAAAACCTCCTATGGCCTGTGGAATTTTATAACCCATGAGGCATTTCTACTCTCTGCCAGTTCAAGGCAAAGCTGAAGCTTCAATCCATCAGAAGCGTTCATTAGCCTTATAAATTAGCCAAGCTCTCAATTTTTGTGTCAATTTACTTTTATTTTAGTTTCTCTTTACTCTGAGAAGTAACTTGAAACAGTTTACGATATAAACACACATAAGAAAGTTAAAAATAAAGACTGAAGTCAAGAAAAGATTGAGGGAAAAATATAATAAAAAGTTTCACTATAACATTCAAAGTTTCACTAGGAAATGAGGAAGAGAGGTGAAGCATCATCTTTTTCCTCTTGGAAGAAGATGCAGAATTGGGGGTGGGGTGGGGTGGGGAGTTCAGAGACTTTAGTAGGATCAGAAATAAGCAAGTTGTAAGACAAACTGCTGCTAGTGTTTACACAGTTCTTTTCTTTTTGCTATCCCTTAGTATTTAGTTACTTTTTTAATGGAAACACCCTGCATGCCTAGACTCAGGCGTGGTGAGCCAAGAGAATAGCAGTAGTGATAGGAGAGTCTGAAATATATAGTCATTTCTCTCTTCCTATCTCCAGGGACTATTTTCAGATTTAAAACCAGAGGGTCTGGATTTCCTTATATTTCTGAATGTCACATTTCCCCTGAGGGAGAAAGACTACCACAGAGAGATTGATAACAGAAGGTTATTACCTCTGAATTTCCTGAAAACCAGCACAGAGAAACAAAACTTGCTAAAGACTTGTTTCATTTGAGACAATGGGCTACACCACTTTAGAAGAGGCAAAACTTCACTTAGCATTACACTCTAAAAGGTTTGACTTTCTATTTTATGTTATTATAAAAATGATTTTTTTTTTTTTTTTTGCTTTTTAGGGCTGCACCCACTGCATATGGAGGTTCCCAGGCTAGGGGTCTAATTGGAGCTACAGCTGCCAGCTTACACCACAGCAACAGCAAAGCCAGATCTGAGCTGCGTCTGTGACATACACCACAGCTCATGGCAATGCCAGATCCTTAACCCACTGACTGAGGCCAGGGATCGAACCCACAACCTCATGGTTCCTAGTTAGATTTATTTCTTCTGCGCCATGACAGGAACTCCATAAAAAGGATTCTAAATACCAAGATTGGCAATATCTCCAAAGGCAAGTGTGCAGGAGATGCCAACGTCTTGTCTGACTTTTGTTTTAAACATAATGAAGTCTAGCGTCATAATGTTAAATTATAATTTCCTAATCTTCTCTGCTCTGTGATTATTAGATACATCTTAGATTACCTTTCTTCCAGGACCTGTTTACCAGGTATTTTAAATGGTCTTTCTTGAATATTAATGATCCCTACTCTGAGATAAACTGTTTATAAGATGCAAAAGAAATTAATTGGGGAATAAACATTCTTTAATTATAAAAATGAATTCATTTAACAATATTAGAAATGGGAGAAAAAGAGACAGATGGGAAGCAGGTTTTAATAATATTTACATTAAATTTTTTTGTTGTTGTCACAGACTATTCCTTTCTTCAAGTGTACTATTTTCCTCTTAGAAATCTTTCTGGTATAGCATACTCTAAGGAACAATAATAGTTCCAAAGAGCTATCGATTTTACAGATTGTGGTTGTGTTGGTTATTTCTGAGTGGATACCTTCTTATTACACTGGCTCTTACCATCACTATTATCTGAAGTCCATTTAGAGGAATATCCTTAGATTCCTTGGAACCCTACATTAAGATGGCTCCTTAAAAACTTCATTAAAATGTAACAGCCTCACCCATTATCTCAGGTCTCCACAGATGAACATAAATAAAATTAATTTAAAAGGTCATCAATACAAATTTCACAGCTAAAAACTTCCTTTGTTGTCAACTATTCTTTCTTTCTTTCTTTTTTTTCTTTTTTTTTTTTGTCTTTTTGCCTTTTCTAGCGCTGCTCCCATGGCATATGGAGGTTCCCAGGCTAGGGGTCTAATCAGAGCTGTAGCCACCAGCCTACGCCAGAGCAACAGCAACACAGGATCCTAGCCATGTCTGTGACCTACACCATAGCTCATGGCAACGCCAGATCCTTAACCCACTGAGCAAGGCCGGGATTGAATCCGCAACCTCATGGTTCCTAGTCGGATTTGGTAACCACTGCGCCACAATGGGAACTCCTCAACTATTATTTCTTAAAGACCATAAATGTTGTGGTAATCATACAGTAACGGTTTATTGGGTAAGGGCTATATCATGCTTTTTACATAGCACAAGGTTCATAACAATGTTCTACTAAAAGTATCTTAAAAGAAAACCAAAAGTTTTGTCAGAGTAGATTCTATCATCAACAGATTGCCTAATAAATTTTGTTCGCTTCCCCCTAAGATGCTGAGCAGTGGGATTCTCATTTCATGCTAATTTTGACTTTAATTCCTCTTTGCCATTAATTTATTCATCAGCAGTGACATGCTCTGAACTTTAGAGAAAAGCCAAAGGTCTCTAGAGATTGAGTTAATTAGGTCAATGGGAAGGAGAGTTATGTAAAGCTCAGTGTGCCAACTCCTTTCAAATAGTGAAAAGCCCATAACTAACCCTCCTGATTTTAAGGGTAATTATGAGATTTTCCTAGTTTTTACTTTCTAGGATTGATTGTGTGAAATATTATTGAAAAAGTTGCAATAGGTGCTGTTTCTTTGCAAAATCCTCCCAGTAAAAGGGAGTATTTACAGAACTTGTTATCAGTGGTCACAATAAAGATCATTTTTCTTTTGTTACATTTTTTCCCTGCAGTGGACATCATATGACATTTGAGTGGGCCTTAAGTATGAAAGATTTGGGTATAGTCCTCTGTGTGTGTGTGTGTTTGTGTGTGTGTGTGTGTGTGTGTGTAGTAAAGAACTTAACCTTGTTCAAGGAGAATTTTGGTCTTTGGACCTGGCCTCTGGAAGGAATCTCTGAGCCCTTGGATTGTCATTCCTGCTATGAGTGTAACAATAGGATTTAGGGTAAGGGATGGCCACCCAGACCAGACAGTACAATCTGGGGTGGGGCTCTGGGTCACATAGTATCAGCTCAGCCATTAGAGGGGCTGGGCTCTGTAATGAGCCATGTGGTAGTCAACCATGCCTAAGAAATGGAACCCTAGTAAATGCCTTGGGACACAGGCCTTAGGTAAGCTTCCCTAGGAGCATCACTCAGAACTTACCATCACACAGTAATGCCAGGAAAGTGATGCTGCCCCAACTCCACTCTGAGAGGACAGCTGGAAACTCTACATTTAGCATCGCCTGACTCTGCCCTATGTCCCTCTTCCCTTGGCTGACATTAACCAGTATTCTTCAGCTATATTAATTTGTAATCATGAGTATAACAGCTTTATGGAGCCTCACTTATTTAGCAAATGCTATGCCTAGAATATATAATTTCACTCTCAAAAATCCCTCAGTTTGGGCAGGGATGGGTATTGCTGAAGCACTTCTATTCCTATGTCAGCAAGGGTGTCAATACTCAAAATTAAAAATAATGGTTTTCAAGAACTCACTGAGATTTCTCAAGATTTAGGTCTTACTTAGTCTCTTAGCTTTTATTTCTTTTTGATGATTAGCAAGAAAGGGAGTTGAAAGGAGCTAAAGACAGTGTATCCAATGTGTAACCAATCCTTAGAGGGAACAACTATTCAGGGCAGGAGTAGGGTGGTTGAGTCCTTACAGGTGCTAGACTTGTGGAGGTTGGGGCACAAAAGATCTGCTAAGACTTGACCTTGAGCCTTAAGTTGTAAGAATTGGGAAGAATGAGTTCAAAGGAACTTCAGTGGCAAAGTACTTTAAGTTTTACTATGTAAGAAAAAATTGCAAAGTAAAGTCTGTCCTTTGCATCAATCCACATTCCATTTGTATTCTCATTCCTACATTCTGTTAGCCAACACAAAGGTATATGCAAGCATGTGCTCAGAGGATATTGCTTGCCAGACCTGTCACCATAGCATCATTTCACATCATGAACATAGTTCTCATACATATGCAAAAACATTTTATAGTTTATCAGGTAATTTAAACCTGTTAATTAGATTACAGATAAGCGGATGAATTTGTTATTCCCTCATGGCAATTTCTTATGGAACAATAATGCCTTCAGTTGAAGAAATGAATGTGGAGATTCCAGATACCATAATCCCAGGCAGATGGAAAGAGATATTTCTGGTGTTTGTTCTTCATTTGTCAAATATTCTTGGTTCTTCTTCTTCCAGGCACATCATAGGTTTATTTTTCTATACCTAATGGGGCTGAGAGGGGCCATGTAACTAGTTCTGGCTGGAGTTGTGCATTTAAAGAGCCATGTATCACTTTTTGGCTAGAGCACTGAATTACCAGTGAAACACTGCACAAATCTCCCTCTCTCTTTCAGGTATCAGCTCTCTGTTTAGAGGGACTGAAATAAACAGGGGACCACCTCTCAACCTGTATAAACTGGAAATAAGAACAAGAAATAAAGCTGTTTTTTCAAGCTACCAAGCTTTTGTTCACTCAGCATAACCTGAAAAACATTGTGATGTGGTGGCGGGCAGGGGGGATTCATTTATCCTCCCAGAAAGTCAGTTTCCTCACCTGTGAAGGGGTGGTAATGATAGTTACCTGACTCATGGAGCTACTG
The DNA here is from genome assembly GCF_016906955.1 of Phacochoerus africanus. NCBI lineage: Eukaryota > Metazoa > Chordata > Mammalia > Artiodactyla > Suidae > Phacochoerus > Phacochoerus africanus. The sequence goes on along the minus strand of NC_062558.1, from coordinate 54,113,020 downwards.
AAAGGATTGAATTATCAGAGTATATACAAAGTGTTTAACCTGGACTTCAACACATAGTAAGCATCCAGTAACTATTAGTCATTAATGTGGCACCATTTGATATTATTGCAACTCTTTATGGATGAGTTATCACAGAAGGTTTCACTAACTGAAGATTGGCATTGCCTCTAAATGGATTGAATTATGAGCCACTGCACTTTCTGATCCTCGACACCTCCAGAAAGGAGCTCAGAGTGGAGATCAGGCGTAAGACACTCTGTGCTCTGGGAAAACTGGAAGAACAGGTCTTCAGGTAGATATTTTCAGGACAAGATTTTATGAGCTCAATTCTTGCATCTCCTCATATTTAGAAAAGCACTAAAATCCTTCATGGTGATGTCTGCTCCCTGTGACTAGCAGTAACCCTCACAAGACCAGCAGCAACCTTTTGTAAAAATATATGCTTGGTTGCATGTACCTCCTCCTTCACCGAAATTGCATATATACTTACTGACCTTTCCCCCTGTTTCTTTGGAGTTGTATTTCATAGGTACATGAAAGGCTGTCTCTTGGCTATTGTCCTCATTTTGCCCCAAATAAAAATTAACTCTAAAATTTTAGGTTGTGCATATTTTTTAAGTCGATGGTTTGTACCCTAAATCCAATCATGCATTTAAGATGAATTTATCATTTCTACTGTCAAATGATTAATACATTTAAAAATATTACTATCAGGCTAAGAAAGTAGTACTAAGTAAGGAGATCTACTGAAAAAAATCAGATTTTTCTGAGCTTTATGAATAGTTTGACCCTTTGAATCATCCATACACATTCTGTTCTCATTGAGAAGTGCATCAAAGTGAGAAGCTTCAGAAGCAGGTATTCAAAAGCAACTCCATGAATTAATAGTTTTGTGATGCTGGAAGTTACTTAAATTCTCTATCAGGTTGCTCATTTAAAAAATTCAGCTGACTCACAATGTGGCTAATAATCCATATCTATCTATCTATCTATCTATCTATCTATCTATCTATCTATCTATCTACCTACCTATCTACTTATATAATAGTTATCTGTTTAATTTGCCAAGAACATCTCACTTTTATGAAAAACGAACAAACAAAAAACCAGCCAGATTATTTCTTTGGAACTATTCCTCACCTTAGTCCAAAGAGATGAGTCCACTGGGCCCCACCAATCATGGAAGCTGCTCTCCACTCTACTCTCTCCTGCCATCCTGGCCTGAGAGATGGCATACTCCCCAGGGTGAATCATTTGACTATAATTTTTCATATTACAACTAATAGTAGAAGAAAATCTCTTCATATCTGATGACAGAGTAAGAAAGATAAGCTCATTGTTGCCAGAAGCCAAGGACCCAATTTCAAGGGAAGAAAATAAAGCCTTTCCCACAAGGTTAAACAGAGAGTTGGGATGTTTCCCTGATGCTGTGTTTCTCCATTTTCAATTATTCTTGAGGTCCTGTGAGTCTCCTAACCTGATCTCAGGATGTTTATGTGAATCAATATAGTCCGTTTTTGCCTCAGGTGACTTGTTAGAGTGTTACTTTTGTTTGGCTAATTGTTTTTATTTTATTTTATTTTATTTATTGATTTTTTGCCTTTTCTAGGGCCACTCCCATGGCCTTTGGAGGTTCCCAGGCTATGGATCAAATCAGAGCTGTAGCCGCCTGGCCTACTCCAGAGCCACAGCAACGCAGGATCCGAGCTGCGTCAGCAACCTACACCACAGCTCACAGCAACGCCAGATCCTTAACCCACTGAGCAAGGCCCACAACCTCATGGTTCCTAGTCAGATTTGTTAACCACTGAGCCACCACGGGAACTCCTATTTTTTGATTATTTTTAACCAAATGAATTAACCATGGTTCTTCAGTCTCTTATAGTGATTGCTCAATGAATTATATTTTTCTCCCATCTTTCCTTTCTTCTAGCTATTTCATAATTTTATGTAGAATATTATGCAATTCCTAAAGAATGGTATACTTTCAGGGCATCTTCAAGATCAAAAATCGGTATTATTTGCTCTTTTTATTGTGTTGGATTTACACCGATGTTTCAAAAACAGTGGTGATGAAAACTGTGGGTGTCTAAGCACAAATCAGGTCAATGGCACCAAACTATACAAGAAGCCACTGTGTATTTTTCCTCCACACACTTGGAGTTAAAAAAAAAAGAAAGAAAAAAGGGAAAGAAAGAAAGAAAAAAGCTAGTTAACCAATTTCATATAAGAATGTCCTTGAGAAAGTAGTAAAAATTATTAATTTTATTATATTTTGATCCTTGAGCTATACTTTTAAAATATTGACAATTTTTTTTTATTTTTTAAAATATTTTGTATGATAAAATGGGAAGTCTACATTAAGTACATCTGCAGACCCAAGTAAAATGGTTTTCTTAAGGAATAGCACTTAAAAGACTAAGTTGCAATCTGCACTTTCACTACGTTTCCTTGAACACCATTTTTCATGAAAGAATGACTGATAAACAAACTATAGGTATTCAGATTTGGCTTGTCACTTTAAGGAAAATAACATAAAATTCAAGCTATCCAGCAAAAAAATTGGAATTTGGAAAAGTGTATCGCCTGCTGTAAACTTGAGAGCTTCTCAATACTAAAAGATTTTGTGTACCCCATCTTCTTAATCTATTCATCTGTTGATGGATATTTAGGTTGTTTCCATGTTTGGCTATTGCAAATAGTGCTGCTGTGGATATAGGGGTACATGTATCTTTTTTTTGATGAAAGTTTGTCTGGATATATGCCCAGCAGTGGATTTGCTGGATCATATGATAGCTCTATATTTAGTTTCTTGAGGCACTGCCATACTATTTTCCATAGTGGTTGTACCAATTTACATTCCCACCTACAGTGGAGGAGGGTACCTTTTTCTCCACACCCTCTCTAGCATTTATTATTTGTTGTCTTGTTAATGATGGCCATTCTGACTCATGTGAGGTGGTACCTCATTGTAGTTTTGATTTGCATTTCCCTAATAATTAGCGATGTTGAGCATTTTTTCATATGCCGGTTGGCCATTCATGTGTCTTCTTTGGAGAAATGTCTATTTAGGTCTTTTGCCCATTTTTCAATTTTTTTTTGAGTTGTATGAGTTGTTTGTATATTTTGGAGATTAGGCCCTTATCTATTGCATCATTGGCAAAGACTTTCTCCCATTCTGTGGGTTGTCTTTTCATTTTTTTAATATCACTTATTTGTGGAATCTAAAATATGGAACAGATGATCCTATCTAAAATTAACAAACAAGCAAACAAACAGAAACAGAGCATGGCCAAGAAGAGCAGACTTGGGGTTCTGAGAGGGAAGGGGATGGAGTGGGATGGATGGGCACTTTGGGGACTTTGGGGATACAAATTGCTGTATTTGGAATAGATGGGCAGTAGGATCCTACTGTACAGCACAGGGATATGTGTGTGATTGGGTCACTTTGTTGTACAACAGAACTTGACAAAACTGTAAGTCAACTATACTTTAATAATAATAATAAAAAGATAAAATTCATTTAAAATGAAAAAAAGAGACTTTGATGAGATCGGTGGTGATATTAACAAGTATGACATTTATTATTGGATAAGGAAGTGTGTCAACATTTAGAAGATTTGCATAGCACAAGTAAGCCAAAATTTTCTAAATGGTCCATCTATGATTTTACAAAACCATTCATGGGTAAGACATCTGTGCAAGACAGATCAATGGATTTTAAGGTATTTCACTATCAAAAGTTTATTGGTATAATTTCAGATTTGTTATGGCAACAAACCTTTAAACCTGCTACTTGTAGAACTTTTATGTAGAGTTAAAGAAGCATAACAAAAATTATCTGTAAAGGCATTAAAAAGCTCCCTCTCTTTCCAGTTACCTATTTGTGCAAGGCCAGGTTTTTTAAAATATATTTCAGGCAAAACAAAAACAAAAACAAAAACAAAAAAACAGTGCAACTGCTTTAATGTAGAAATAGATACAAGAATCTAGTTGTGTTCTATTAACACAGAAATGAAATTCTCAAGAATATAATGTCACCCATCTTATTATTTTTTCTTATTTAATAAATATATTACTTCAAAAAAGTTTTCATATTAGTATGTTATGTGTGTATCTTCTAAGTGAATCAAGACATAAATATTTTTAAAATATCTCAGTTTAAATTTCAAATATGGTAAACACTGACAGATACAACCTATATAAAAGAAGCTCTTTGGGATTCTCAAGAATCCTTAAGAGTATAAGTTTGTGAAAGAGGGACCTAGAATGTTCCTTGTCTGTTCATTAATCTGGTGCATGTCTTGTGCTCGCACATTCATTATTATACCTGCCTACGTTTGTTCTTGCCTAGAGTAATGTTCTCTCACTTTTGTACCTTATTCAATTCTTTTGATAGAGACTCAGATAGAAGGTTGTTTTCTCAGAGTCTCCCCTATTTTTTATAATTATTTATACAAAGTTCTATTATAGAACCTGCTGCATTAAATTATTTTCTTGAATCTATGAAGCCTTACTCAGTCTGTGAAATCTTGAAAGGAAGACACTCTTTTAATTATTAATGTATCAGAACCTATGAAGAGGTCCAGATCATCATAAATTCTCCATACAAACTTCTTTCTTAAAGGACTGAAATTTAGGCTCCAGATCTTGAAGCTTTTATTCGCCTGCCATAAACCCCAGCTGATGATCGTGACATTGGCAAAGTCAAGTACTTCTTCCAGCAAGCTAGATGCAAGAAATTGAGGGCCACAGCCAGCCTTCAAAGGGAAACCAATCACAGAAGGAGAGACACCATATTATGGCTCAAGATAATCTGTAGATCAAAAAGATTTCCAACATTTTTTAGGTGCCCATAATAGGCAATATCCACTTTCCATTGACCATCTTTACCCATGAAATTACAACAAACTGGAGTTATCCTGAAAGACTCAGTTCAGTTAATGAAAAGAAAACTGCCAGCTGGCATTATCTGTTGACAACAACAGAGACACATGGCACAAGGGCTTTTCCAAAACTTTTCTAATTGGGTGAAAGTGGGAACATTTCTCAAGATTAATAAGGGTGTCAAATCACATCCAGCTGGCAACCCCAAGTTCTCACCAAGTGTTTAATCACACAACACGTGAGCATGAAAGCAACATTAACTAGCATCCTGGAGACTTTGCTTCATAGAAGGTAGTTCCTTACCTGGGCTGCCAAGTCTACTTTTACCTGTGATTGCTGACCATTACCTAAGGCTAAAACTGAGAGTAAATAGCAACATTGTTCTGTATAAAGCCTTATCCAAAAGAAGCAAATATTACTTATAACCACAAGCCAATCTGACATGTTCCATGCTGTTCCCATCTGCTTCAGATATTCATATTGGACAGTTTTCAAATGACAGCAGATGTCCCAGCTAGAAAAAAAAAATTAATCAGCTGAAAAGTATGCCATTACCTAGCTAATTTTATAGTTCCAGAAGTCTGAAACTGCTTTTGGCCATAACCCTGATTCCTCAATTTAAAACCAGCTCTCCTGTAAAACAAATGGTGTTGTTACTTTGCTACGTATAGTTTGTTATATGAAGTATCTTTAAACATAAGTATCCAGGTAAGGAGGTTATATTTTTTTCCCCTTTAAATAAGCTTCTAACTCTTCACATAAAAATCCTGTACAATTACAAAAAAAGCAACACTGTGTCAAATGCAAAAGATTTCAACTTCTATTATTTAGCATAATTCATGCCTAGTGACCAAACTGTAGAAAACACTCACTTTTGGTTTAACTATGTTTATTCACCATTAGTCACCTGTGTTCTGTATAAAATAAAAGGGAACATCAGTGGGCAAAGAGAGAGATCTCTCCATATATATATTTTTTTTCTATATATATATATATATTTTTTCTGTCTATCTATATATACAGAGAGAAAAGTGAAACGAAGTGGAGAAGAAAAAAGAGGCCAGAGAAAGCACAGGACAGAATCAACCCTGAACCAATCCTGCTAGATTTCAAATATAACTTTATAATCTTCCTCATAGTCAATGCAGTTCTGCTGATGAAAATGCACATATATAATTTTTTTTCTACTTAATAATATTTTATCCAACATGCATTTATTGAATGCATACTAATAGCCAGTTCCTCTGTTAAACTCATGGTTTCTATCCAAATGAAACTTTCCTCTAAGAAAGGATATAATGCAAATCACATACTCATGCAGGGAAAGATAAAATTTCAGTTGTGACATGTACTATATTGAGCATCATATGGAGCTATTTAAACTTATGATGGGTGATTTGAATAAGTTAGAAGGTTATAAAAATATTTCTAGAGGAAGAGATACTTAAATTGAGATCAACTCAAAAAGGTTGAGCAAGTGTTAAAAACTAAGTCAAGAGAGGATGGATTAACACTGCAGACAGAGAGGATAGTATATGCAATGATTTTATGGGGAGAAGGAGTGTGGCAAGGAAGAGGAGGTGATGAAAGCAAGCAGCATGGTTGAATAAGAGAGAACAAACTTCTCTTTGCAAAGCTGGCAAAGAAAGCAGAGGTTAGATCATATAGAATCTCATAATTAAAGTTAAGACATTTCCATTTGCCAAAGTGTAATGTAAAGCCATTGATCGATTTGAAGAGAGATGTATCATGGTCAGATTTGTGTTTTAAAAGTTGGATCTGGCTGTAATGAGATATAAAATTTTCAAGGATTCAGATTGGTTGTGTACAAACTGTGAAGAAGCTATTTAGTTAGCTGAAGCTAGGGAAGATAGAAGCTTACACTAGGTGGTGTGCAAATGAAAAAAAAAGATGGATGTTAAAGGCAGATCAGAGGTGGAAGGAATAAAAATTGGTGGGGACTGTATGTTGATGTGAGTTTCTGGCTTACATAATGGATACTTTTTCACTGATACAGTAAATCTGAAGAGATCTAGATTTAGAAAGAGGAGTGGTGATAGATTTAGTTCTGGGCATGTTGAATTTGAGGTGCTCATGTAAATTCAGGTTGGGCAAGGCAAATATGCAGTTATATATGTGATCAAAGGAAAGGTCTAAGCTTGGAATAAAGACAAATATAAGTTATTTGTGTAGAGGTGGTAACCACAGCTACAAGTATAGATTAGAACATCTAGGGAAAACATTTAGAGTGTGATAAAAAGTGATTATGGGATAAGGACTTGGGAATATTTAACATCTAATGGCCAGCTGGAGAAGTATGAGCCTGCAAAAGAGACAGAGAAGAAGTAACAGTAGAAGTTGAAAGAAAACAAGATGAGCCTATTACCAGAACCCAAAGAGAAGTATTTTATAAATCAAATAATGCTCAACAGAGTTGAATGGTGACAAAAAAAGTCAGGTCAGATCATAATAGCTAATATTTCTGAGTACTTACTATGTATCAGGTACTGTTTTAAGAGTTTCACTTTCATTAACTCTTTTAATCCTCACAAATCTTCCACAGCCAGTAGACTACATAGAGTTTTTAATTTAGTCATTAAGATATTGTCTGCTGTTCTTAATGTCATGTAGCCACTGGTGATCTTTGCTAGAGCTATTTTAGTGAGGTGGTGGATTTTAAGAACCAATTTAGATGGATTAAAAAGCAAGTCAAAATTGCCAAAATCACAACAAATGAAACAACTGAATTTCAAAAAAAAAAGTGACTAAGATTTGAGAAAAATATAACAAGTAATACAGAAACCTCTTGTAAAGACCCACTGCAAAAGGGTTGAGGGAAATAAGTCATAGCTGGAGGGATAGAGGGAGTTACTCATTTGATAGTTTACATTTTTTAATTAAATTATAGTTCATTTACAATGTTGTGTCAATTTCTGCTGTATAGCAAAGTGATCCTGTCATTCATCTTATCTTCCATCATGTTCTATCGCAAGAGATTGGATACAGTTCCCTGTGCTATACAGTAGAACCTCATTGCTTACCCATTCTAAATGTAATAGATTGCACCTACTAACCCAAACTCCCAGTCCATCCTACTCCCTTCCCCCTGGCAACCACAAGTCCTCTAGTTCACTAGTTTTAAACTGTGAGTTACTGATCTATTTAGCCAATGGCACTGACCCAGGAGCTGAATTTGTGTGCCTGCTGCTTCCTCCTAATAATGTTTATGCAAAGTAACTAGAAAAAGAGAGAGAGAGAAGGAGAGAGGGATAGAGGAAGGGGGAGAGGGAGATAAAGAGGGTAAGAGAGACAAAGAGAGAGACACACAGAGAGAGATTTTCTTTGCAGGGTAGTAGCGGCAGGAGTCAACCCAGTACAGTAGTAGTTGTGTGAAATAGGGGAATTGTTGAAAGCATTTGTTTTTCTTCTGACCCTACATTGCTGGTCTCCACAACTGCCCAAAGGAAGAACTCTGGTACAAGTGTTCTTAGGTGTATGTAAAGTCAACACAGTGCAGAAGCCCTTAGTTTCTCAGTTTCTTATTATGACACAATGAGAAAAAGCAGAAAACAAGTAGGCAAAAATGGCTTCTGGGGAGTTTCCTTCTGACTCTTTTCCAAACTGGAATATATTAATCTAAGTCACCTACTTGAAATGATGTCTAGGATCAGCAACATAATCATCATTTGGGAGATTATTAAAAATGCATAATCTCAAGCACCACCCAGTCCTTCAGAGATAGAAACTGAATTTCATCATGGTATCTTAGGAGAATGGTGAAAATCAGACTGAAAGTCTTTAGGAAGGTGAGTAAATGACTCTAGGTCTCTGATTGATAGGACTTAGGGTCGTACACACATATAGGGCCACCCTCAGATTTATCTGTTCTCTGTCCACTGAGCATGGGTCCAAAACCTTACCCCATGCAGAATGCTTAATAGAGTAGATAGGCTATCCTTTTCTCTTGTTTCAAATTCTCTTATCTCTTTTCATATGTTTAAGGTCACTTAAAATTGCTCTTTTCAGAGTTCCTGTAGTGGCTCAGTGGGAACAAACACAACCAATATCCGTGAGGATGCAGGTTCTATCCCTGGCTTTGCTCAGTGGGTTAAGGATCTGGCGGTGCCATGAGCAGTGGTGTAGTTCACAGATGCAGCTCAGATCTCACGTTTCTGTGGCTGTAGGCTTAGGCTGGCAGCTGTAGCTCTGATTTGACCCCTAGCCTGGGAACTTCCATATGCCATGAGTGTGCCCCCCCCTCAAAAAAAAAGTTGGTTTCTTTGCTGCAGAGTAAATTCTTCTCTATCTCACAGGTACACTGCTCCTCCTGGGGTAAAATGATCTCACACAATCATTAAAAAAAAAAAGCCTAAATGATTACAGATTTGAAAAAATGCAGAAATATCAGAAGAGAGGGACCATGTGTTTAAAATAGGAATGAAATAACATAAAAGAGATGTATGCATTCAGCAATGAAAGAATATACATTATATTTTAAGGACATATGGAACACTTACAGAATTGATTTGGTATTAGGAAATTTAAAAATCCTCAATATATTAAAAATAGATTTAATACAGACTAAGATCTTTGATAACAAAATAATTACTTCAGAATGAAATAATAAAAAGTAACCCCCCCAAAAGAAGAAGGCTCTGAAAATTTGGAAACAAAAGAAAGCCTTCTAAATAATGAATATGTTTAAGAAAAAAATCAAAATGAAACTTTAAACAATATTTGGAATTGAAAGACTATGAAAACTGTATGTATCAAAATTGGGGAATGGTATGAACATAGAAAGATAAAGGTCTAAATAGTTTATAAAGTAATGAAAACATCAAAATTAATGAAGTGTGTCTATATTTAAGTTTACCTTGAAAACCCCCAAAAATACCTGGGTAACTTATTTAAAACAACAAAAGATGCTGTGGAACAGAATAAAGAGAAAAGAATGAAAAGAAATGAGGACAATCTCAGAGATCTCTGGGACAACATTAAATGCACAAACATTCACATTATAGAGGTCCCTGAATGAGAAGAGAGAGAGAAAGAGCCTGAGAAAATATTTGAATAGATTATAATGAAAAAAATCTCTAAATTGAGAAAGGAGACACTTACTCAAGTCCAGGAAGCACAGAGAGTCCCATACAAGATAAATCCAAGGAGGAACACACAGAGATACATATTATCAAACTGACAAAATTAAAGACAAATATTAAAAGCATCAAAGGAAAAGCAACAAATACCATACAAAGGAATGCCCATGAGGTTATCACAGCTGATTTGTCAGCTAACATTTTGAAGGTCAGAAGGGAGTGACATGATATATTTGAAGTGATGAAAGAGAAAATCATAAAACCAAGAATACTCTATCCAGCAAGGCCCTCATTCAGATTTGATGGAGAAACCAAAAGCTTAACAGATAAGCAAAAGGTAAGAGACTTGAACACCACCCAATCAGCATTACAACAACTGTTAAAGGACATTCTTTAGGCAAAAAAGAAAAGGTTACAACTAGATACAAAAAAAATTACAAATGGGAAAGTTCACTAGTAAGGCAAACACAAAGTAAAGAAAGGAAATCATCCACACAAAAATTTGATACCAGAACCAGCAATCATGAGAAAAGGAGAGTACAAATGCAGGATATTGGATATGCATTTGAAATTAAGACACCAGCAACTTAAAATAATCTTGTGTATACACAAGATTATTATATATATTATATAATAATAATATATATAGCCATCTCAAAACCTCATAAGAACTACAAATCAAAAAAATGCAATAGACAAATATAAAAAAAAGAAAAAGGGATCCAAACATGACACCAAAGATAGTCATCAAATAACTAGAGAAGAAAATAAAAGAGGAAAGCAAGAAAAAAATCCTACAAAAATAAATTCAAAATATTTTACAAAATGACAATAAGAACAAACATATCTATAATAAATTCATTTAAAAAAGAACATATATTTTGATAATGACCTTAAGTATGAATGGATTAAATACTAATACTAACCAAAAGACATAGACTGGCTGAATGGATACAAAAACAAGACCCATATATATATACTGTCTACAAGAGACTCACTTTAGATCTAGGGACACATACAGACTAAATGTGAGGGGATAGAAAAAGGTATTCCAGGCAAATGGAAGTTAAAAGAAAACTGGAGTAGCAATACTCATATCAGACAAAATAGACTTTAAAATGAAGAATGTTACAAGAGACAAAGAATGACACTACATTATGATCAAGGGACTGATCCAAGAAGAAAACATAACAATTGTAAAATATATGCACCCAACATAAGAGGACCTCAATATAAAAGGCATATGCTAGGGAGTTCCCATCGTGGTGCAGTGGTTAACGAATCTGACTAAGAACCATGAGGTTGTGGGTTTGATCCCTGGCCTGGCTCAGCGGGTTAAGTTTCCAGTGTTGCCGTGAGTGTAGGTTGCAGATGCAGCTTGGATCCCACATTGCTGTGGCTCTGGTGTAGGCTGGTGGCTACAACTCTGATTCGACCCCTAGCCTGGGAACCTCCATATGCCTCAGGGGTAGCCCAAACAATGGCAAAAAGCCAAAAAAAAAAAAGGCATAGGCATATGCTAACAGCCATAAAGGGAGAAATTAATGGTAACACAATAATAGTGGGGTGCTTTAACATCCCACTTACAGAACATCAATAAGGAAACACAGGTCTTAAGTGACACATTAGACAAGATGGACTTAATTGGTATTTATAGAACATTCCATCTGAAAGCAGCAGAATATACATTCTTCTCAAGTGCACACAGAACATCCTGGGCCACAAATCCAGCCTCAGTAGATTTAAGAAAACTGAAATCATATCAAGCATTTTTTTGTGACCACAATGCTGTGAGGTTAGAAATTAACTACAAGGGGGAAAAAAAACAACACTGTAAAAAACACAAACATGTGGAGTCTAAACAATATGCTACTAAACAACCAATGGATCACTGAAGAAATCAAAGGGGAAGTCAAAAATACCTAGAGACAAATGACAGTAAAGACACAATTATCTGAATTCTGTGGCTCACAGCAAAATCAGTTCTGAGAGGGAATATTATAGAAATACATGTTTATTTCAGGAAATAAGAAAAATCTCAAGTAAACAAGCTAGCCTTACAGATAAAGCAACTAGAGCAAAAAGAACAAACAAAAACCAAAGTGAGTAGAAGGAAAGAAACCATAAGATAAATGAAATTTCATTTCATGTCAAAAAAAGGAGATGACTCAAATCAATAAAATTAGAAATGAAAAAGCAAAAGTTACAACTGATACCACATAAATACAAAGGATCATAAGAGACAACTACAAGAAAGTATATGCCAATAAAATAGATGATCTATAAGAATATACAAATTCTTACAAAGTTACAACAAGGAAATAATAGAAAATAAGAAGAAGAACAATAAAGAATAGAACAATCACAAGTACTAGAATTGAAATTCTGATTTAAAAACTTCCAAAAAACCCCAATAATTCAGAACCAGATCGCTTTGCAAAATAATTTTATCAAACATTTAGAGAAGAGTTAACATCTATCCTTCTGAAACTTTTCCAAAAATTTTCAAGGGAAGGAACACTCCCAAGCTCATTTTATGAAGCCACCAGAACCCTGATACCAAAACCAGACAAAGATATCACACAAAAAGAAAATTACAAGGCAATATTGCTGTTGAACATAAACACAAAAATCTTCAACAAAATATTAGCAAACCAAATCCAACAATTCATTAAATGAATCACACACCATGGTCAACTGCAATTTACCACAGGGATAGAAGGATTATTCAGTACTTGAAAATAAAGTGGTGTGATACACCATACACATTAGCAAACTGAAGAATAAAAACTACATGTTCATCTCAATAGATGCAGAAAAAGATTTAAAAAAGAAAAACAAAAAAATTCTTCAGAAAGAAGACACATAGGCAACCTACCTCAACATAATAAAGGCCACATATGACAAATCCACAGCTAACATAATTCTCAATGCTGAAAAATTGAAAGCATTTTTGCTAAGATCATGAATAAGACAAGGACATCCACTCTTACCACTTTTATGCAACATAGTTTTGGAATCACAGACACTATGTTGGGTTTTTAACCCACTGAGCTGCAATGGGAATTCAATAGGATACAAAATACATAGAAATCTCTTGTATTCCTATAACCTAACAATGAAAGATCAGAAAGAGAAATCAAGGAAACAATCCCACTTACCATCACATCAAAAAGAATGAAATATCCAGGAAAAACATACCTAAAGAGGCAAACACCTGTACTCTAAAAACCATAAGATGCTAGTGAAGGAAACTGAGGACAACACAAAGAAATGGAAAGATATATCACACTCTTGGATTGGAAGAATCAATATTGTCAAATGGCTATACTATTCAAGGCAATCTACAGATTCAATGTAATCCCTATCAAATTACCAATGGCATTCTTCATAGAACTAGCACAAAAGAATTTTTAAATTTGTATGGAAACACAAAAGACCCTAAATAGCCAAAGCAATTCTGAGAAAGAAAAATGGATGTGGAGGAATCTGACTCTCTGGCTTCAAATTATACTACAAAGCTACAGTCATAAAAACAGTGTGGCACTGACACAAAAACAGAAATATAGATTAATAAAACACAAAGCTACACACCTATGGTCAATTAACATATGACAAAGGAGGTAAGAATATACAATTGAGAAAAGACAGTCACTTCAGTAAATGGTGCTAGGAAAACTAGAGATAGCTACATGTAAAAGAAGGAAATTAGAACATTCTCAGAGTTCCCTCTGTGGTTCAGCAGTAAAGATCCTGACTAGTATCCATGAGGACATGGGGTTGGTCCCTGGTCCACTCAGTGGGTTAAGGATCTGGCACTGCTGTGAGCTACAATGTAGGTTGCAGACATGGCTTGGATCTGGCATTGCTGTTGCTGTGGGCTTGGCTGGCAGCTGCAGCTCTGATTAGACCCATAACCTAGAAATTTACATATGCTGCAGGTGTTCCCCTAAAAAGAAAAAAAAAGGAAAAAAAAGAACAGTCTATAACACTATATACAAAAATAAACTTATAAGGGATTAAAGACCTAAATTTAAGCCTGGATATTATAAAACTCTTAGGGAAAACATTGGCAGAACACACTTAGACATAAATCACAGTAATATCTTTTTTGATCCACCTCCTAGAGTAATGAAAATAAAAACAAAAATAAAAATAGGGACCTAATTAAAAGCTTTTGAATACCAAAGGAAACCCTAAACAAAACAAGAGAACCCACAGAACAGGAAAAAGTCTTTGCAAACAAATCAGCCAACAAGGGATTAATCTCTAAAATATACAAATATCTCATAAAGCTTTATATCAAAATATCAAACAATTTAAAAAAATGGTCAGAAGATGTAAATGGACATTTTTCCAAAGAAGACATTTTTCCAAAGAAGTCAAAAAGCACATGAACATATGCTCAACATCACTAATTATCAGAGAAATGCAAATCAAAACTACAATGAAGTATCACCTCACATCAGTCAGAATGGCCATCATCAAAATGTTTACAAATAATAAATATTGGACAGCATGTGGAGAAGAAACCCTCCTATACTTTTGGTAGGAGTGTAAATTGGTACAGGCACTATGGAGAATAGTAGGGAGATTCCTTAAAATTTGAGTTATTAAATTGTCTTGTAATCCCACTCCTGGATATAGAACTTGAAATGATACAAACTCTAATTCAAAAAGATACATTTACCCCAATGTTCATGGCAGTGCTATTTACAATAGCCAAGACATGTAAGCAACCTAAATGTCCATTTACAGATAAATGAATAAAGAAGATGTGGTACATATACACAATGGAATATTATTCAGCCATAAAACGAATGATATAGTGCCATTTCCAGCAACATGGATGGACCTAGACGTTATCATACTATGTGAAGTAAGTCAGACAGAGAAAGACAAATATCATATGATATCACTTATATGTAGAATCTAGTAAAGATGATACGAATTAACTGATTTACAAAACAGAAGCTGACTCTCAGGTTTCCAGAACTAACTTATGTTTACCAAAGGGGAAATGTGGCAGGGGAAATGGATTGGGGATTTGGGATCGGCAAATGCACACTTTTGTATATGCAATGGATGATCAATGTGGACTATCTGTATAGCACAGGAAAATGTACTAAATGTTCTGTGATTACCTGTATAGTAAAGGATATGTATATGGCTGAATCATTTTGCTGTACAGCAAAAGCTAATACAACATTGTAAATCAACTTTAATAAAATAAAAAAGAGTTTTCACTATAAGCTGAATATAAAATAAAATTAATGTAGAAACAGTAACGACTTTCAGCAGTAAATAATCAGAAAATGCAATAAAGGGAATATGTCATTTGTAAAACTATCAGATAATATGAAATAATCAGGACTAAATCTAACAAAAATATATAAGAACTTTCCTTGGGAAATTATAAACCCTTATTGAGAGATACTGTGGAAGGCTAAGAAGATTAACAGGTATACTGTGTTACACTATATTAATTTATTTATTGTTTTGGTCTTGGGGGGGGGTAGTACTACACCCATGGCATAAGGAAGTTCCCATGCTAGGGACTGAATCAGAGCTGCAGCTGTGGCCTACACCACAGCCACAGCAATTCCAGATCTGAATTGCGGCTGCAAGCTACACTGCAGCTTGCAGCCATGCTGGATCTTTTAACCCACTGAGTGAGGCCAGGTATTGAACTCACATCCTCATGGATACTAGTCAGATTTTTAACCTGCTGAGCCACAAGGGGAACTCCAATTTATTTTTATTTATGTATTCATTTTGACTACTCTTGTGGCATGCAGAAGTTCTGGGGCCAAGGATCGAACCCACACCACAACTGCAACCTGAGCCAGAGCAGTGACAACACCAGATCCTTAATCTGCTGAGCCGAAGGGAACTTCAAAATTATGTTCATTTATAGGAAGAATTAATATTAAAATGATGTCATTTCTCTTTATATTTAATGCAATTTCAGTAGGATTTGTCAGAGAACTTGAGATAATTCTAAAATATCCAGGAATTGTGTGTGTGTGTGCACATGTGCATGTGAGCATATGTGTGTAAAAGTAGAACAGTTACTATGATTCTTTATGAAATGGCAAATATGTCAGTGTGGTTTTTGCACACAGGAAGTAAATTAACCAATTAATCAGAAACTGATTGATCCATGTAGGTACAGATATTAGACCCAGGCCAGAGATGGTAAGACAAATGAGTAGGAATGAAGAGATGGTTTGCTAAATTGAGTTGCAAAAATAACTTATATGGAAAAATGTTAATATTGAATTCTTACCCCAAACTATTTAAAATGATCACCTCCATATGGATTTAGGGCAAAATGTAAAACAAACAAACAAACAAACAAAAAAAAAACAAAACCAGAATATTTGAATACTGTAAAAAAATACATATTTTTTAGAGTTCAGCATATATGTAGTATCTTAAATGATGCATAAAATTTTCTATAAAAGACAAGATTACTAAACTTAAAATACTAACATTAATCACTTTTGTTCACTAATGATTAATGTTTAAAGCAAAAAAATTTCAAAGCTAAGTTAGAAATTGGAAAAGATATTCACAGTACATGTAACTAGATCAGTATCAAGAATATATAAGTACAAATAACTCAAAAGAAAAACTGGCAAAGGAATAAGAAGTTCAATATTATTGGCCTTCAGGAAGGCCACAATCAAGACCACAGTTAAATAGCATTTTATACCCTTTCTATTAACAAAATGGGAAATTCTGTTCTAACCAAGTGTAGGAGAGATGCAGGTCCATAGAGGCTGCTATACATTGCTAGTAAGAAAGTAAATAGAAGTTTGAAAGTACTGTGCAGTCACTATGAAAACACTTTGACATTTCCTGCTGAAGTTGAAGGAATTGACTTAGCTATTAAACTTCTAGACACATGTTTAAGAGAAACTCTTGAGTATGAATAGAAGACATTTAAGAATATTCACAGAAATGATACTTTCACAATAACAAACCAGATCATTTCTTCTAAATGGGAAAATGGAGTCATAAACTGTGCTATATTTCCACAATCAGATATTATACAGGTAGTCAATATGAATAAGCTACAAAGAAATATTACATATGGTAAATCTTAGTGCCATTATAGTCATGGGGAAGAGCGCAAAAGGATTGAAAACATCATGCCAAGATAAAGAAGCCAATCACAAAAGACCACATATTACATGATTCTATTTATATAAAATATACAGAATACACAAATCCAAGGAGACAAAGTAAATTAATGGTTCCTTAGCTCTGATGTTGGGGAGAAGACAGGAAATTTATAGGGAAAGAGTGCAAGGTTTCCATTTGAGGTGATAAGAATATTCTAAAAATTTCTGTGGTACAACTGATGGTTTTACAATCCTGTGAACATAGAAAAAAAACCATTGAATTGTATACATCAAAGAGGTAAATTGTATGATATGTGAATTATATTTCAATAAAGCTGTTATTTTTTCAAAGAGCAAAAAAAGAGATACCCTTTTTATGAGGTTAAAGTATTAAAAATATATTCTTGCCTATATGTGTTTGTGTGTTTGTTGTATGTGATCAACTATATATTTGGGAAAATATTGAAAGGATAAATATCAAATTCAGAATGATGGTACACCACATAAGAAGACTAAACATTCAGATGTAGGTCAAGATCCTGCATTTTGTTTTGGTTGGAGGGTTTAGGCATTTTGTTACATTTTAAATACTTAATATTCTTACTTATGTTTATCTTCCTTCATGTGGTATAAATCTTTTGTGTCTTAAATACTTCGTAAATAGATAAGTAAAATAGGTACATGAATGGATTAATGATGAGATATTGTCATGAAACGGGACTATAATGAAGCTAATTTTATCCTTTTGAGGTCCAAAATAACAATAACAAAACATATCACATCTGATTACAAGGAACCTACTGAAATTTTGAGTCTAATTGTGCAGGAAAGTGAAGAGATAAACTCTAAGGTAAGATCCTTGAGAAGGCAGGAGTGTTAGATGCCAAGCAGAGGTGGAAGAATTAGCTTTCAGTGAGAGGAGTGTGATGTGCTTTATTGAAGCAGAAGGGAAGGAAAGATGCTCTGAGTGCTGGGTAAGTCTGCCTATTTGTTTTATGAAGATATTGAAATGCTGTCTAGGAGTACCTGGAAATTTAGGATGTCCTCTATCTGATAATTTACTTCTTATGTTACTGAGGTGAATTGGAGCTTGTGTGCATTTAGTTTGTTTGTGCTGGTGTGGGTCTAACCACTGAAAAGTGGCACATCTGTGCATAGACATACGAAAGTATATTCGATGGGAAAAAGGTCCCAAATTAAGAGATATGCATATATACATTTTTTTTGGTTAAACTTAAATTTTTAGGTAGAGGGAATAATTTTAATTACTTTGCTGTAAAGACTAATTTGAATTAAGATTTTAAAAAATGGGGGCGACTAATTAGGACTTTGGGTTTAAAATATACACACTAGTATATATAAAATAGATAATCAGTGAGGACCTACTGTGTAGCACAAGGAACTCTACTCAATATCTTATAATTACCATAATGGACAAAAATATAAGAAAAAACTTATATATAAGTGTGTGTGTGTATATATATATATATGTGTGTGTGTGTGTGTGTGTGTGTATATGTAACAATTTGCTATATACCTTAAACTAACGAAGCACTCTAAATCAACTATATTACAATAAAAATTCAGAAGAGGAAACAGAATAGCAAAACAAGATTACAGATATGAACTAGCATACAAACTATTCACATATAATTCAAAGAGCTTAAAAATTAGATACTTTTATATATTGAAAGGTGAATGGCAAAGCTCAGGTCATAAGATTTTTACTTTCAAACTTTTATAAATGTTTACATATTAATGAGATATGGCTATGTATAAAATTAAGAAGTTTTAAAAAGTTAAATTACTCTCAATCAATATTCTCAGAATCAATCAAGCATTTAAATCAGACATGCAGATTGAATTGAGGGAGAATTAAAATTTTTTCAAAATGATTTTAAAGAAGGCAAAGGCTTGTGTGCACATAAGATATTTTGGTGCTTATTTCCAAAAATTTTAACAGAGAATATAATAAATTTACTTCTTGTTATTAAAATGTGTTATAAAAATGTGTTTTCTCAAGATATGAAAATTCCTTTATTATTCTGGGATATTCTGTTTTTGGTTAGAAAGACAAAATGTCACTTTAGACTTAATTTAGGAGAACTGTATTCCTAGCCATCAATTTTGAGGTTCATTATAAATTGTCTAATCAAGGTTATAATACTATTGGTGGCAGGGGAGGAATCCCATTAAAAAAACATCTAGGCCAGGGATTGGCAAACTATATCCTAATGGTGACATCCTGACTGCCATCTTTTTTGTACAGTCCACTATTTAAGAACGGTTTTACATTTTTAAATTATTGAAAAAAATAAAACTAAGAGCATTTTGTGACATTATAGGAAATTTGAATTTCAGTATCTACAAATAAATTTTTATTGACACATAGCCATCCCTGTTCATTTACCAATTTTTCATGGTTGCTTTTATGTTATTATGGAGTAGTTGTTGCAGAGATATTGTGGTCTGCAAAACTCCACTCTGACTCTTTTTTTTGTCTTTTTTTGCTTTTTCTAGGGCCGCTCCCGTGGCATATGGAGATTCCCAGGCTAGGGGTCTAATCGGTGCTGTAGCCACCGGCCTATGCCAGAGTTACAGTAATGCGGGATCCAAACCGCGTCTGTGACCCACACCACAGCTCATGGCAACGCCGGATCCTTAACCCACTGAGCAAGGGCAGGGATCAAACCCGCTACCTCATGGTTCCTAGTTGGATTCGTTAACCACTGTGCCACAACGGGAGCTCCCTACACCCTGACTCTTTACAGAAAAAGTCCCCCTATATCTGATCTAGAGGATTCACATTTTTAGATACTGTACATAGAAAACGCTAATTTTTCATTGAGATTTTCTAGGACAAAATCGATATCATTGAAAAGAATAAAGTTATCCTATTATTTGTTTGTGGAATGCCCTTTGTCAGGGCCACTATAATGCTTCGGTCTTTATGTCTATGATGAGGGCTTATTCCAAATTTTGGGTTTTTTTATGGTACCATATGGTATTTTTTTTCTATAATAAAGCAAATGAATAGATTGATGACTAAAATGAATTATACCACATAGTCACTTAGATAAAATATTAAACAAAAACTTTTGTAGAAGTCAAAATAAACTTTCAAGCATCAACACTATGTATATCAAATCCACAATGCAAATTCATATACAAACTGGTTAAATGCACACAAGATTCATCTGCTGTGAACACAGAGAAACATTCATGCTAAATATTAGTATAACTACCTTGGGCAATCTTCAAAGAAATTACTGTTAAAGTAATTATACATCTTTTTGTTAGGTGGAAACTTCTTTACTCATATAAGCCTCAAAATTCATCAATATCTTCCTCAAAGAACTTGCACTTAGAGTCCTAATTTTGAAAATAAGTCTCTTTCTCTCTTTCACTCTCTTATACACACACTGCTAAAAGACTTTACCAGTGTATATCTACCACATATCATACATATACTCATCAAAATTCAGAACTGATATATTTATATCAGTTCAAAATTACGTATGCCGATAAAATTGATTTTTCCTAAAGTCATAAGTCTCTATAACCAAAATGAACTAATAAACTAGAAAAAATAACACAATTTAAATAAAAATAACAATAAATGGGAATAAGACAATTCATTATGTGTTGTGAGGATCAAACAGAATATAGGAATTCATTTGTGATTTCTGTACATTCCTTTATGTACGCTATAGAGCAATGGAAAAAATTCAACAAAGTGTATGAAAACTGCTCTGTAAATCATAAAGCAATATTCAATAATCAAACAGTGGCTTATTTTTAAATAAATGTAATTTTCCATTTCTATAAGGGTTATAAATTAGCTAAATGAATGTGTTCAAACTAAGGTGAAAAAGAATTTCCTTGTCCTTCTAGCTCCAACATCTAGCATGAAAATTTTCAGTAGATATAGTCCAGAGAATCCAATCATTATGAAAATAATAGAGCAAAGATCTATCTCAGTGTAGAGTTAGATTCTAACAACAAGAACAAAAACAGTTAAAACATTAACAAGTCAATTTACACAGTGAGATACTTATAATTTAAGAGAAGTAATTTGAAAATCTGTAAATTCTCTATAGTCAATGCAAAAGGAAGAAACTACTAGGTTTTTTGCTTTTTTGTTTTTTTCAAGATCTAGGACAAGATGTTCAGTTTAACAAAATTATATGGTTTAATTGTAACTAAAAAGCTTTCTAATGAAAAGTTATTTGTAAGACATTGTCAGAGATATAGGAAGTGAAGTATACACTTGATTAAAGCTTGTTTTTTTTTTGTTTTTTAACTAATTCCTGATATAAACTTATTTGCTTTTTGCTTGGTTGAGTTTTAAGAAAACTAACTAGGAAAAAAATAAAAACAAAAAACAGCCTTGCTTAGTGAAGCTTTCTCATACTTTAAGTCCAGTAGGATTGACCAAGCCTAAAAACTTAGATCTTGAATTATACTTATGACCCTATATATTTGTCTACATTGTAGCAAACTAACCAATCAAGCAAATGAAACTAAAGGAAAAGGTTTTAAAACCAAATGTTGGGAAATAAAAGAATGGCATTTTAAAAACTCTGGAAATAAACTGAGAGAAGGGAAGGAAAAACAATTGATGCTAAACTGTTACATGATTTATAAATACCACAGAAAACTCAGACATTGACTTCCACCCAAATATTGCTATTTAAAAGACTATTTTTGAAAGTCTGGACCTCAAGGGTGGCAATTGTAAAATACAGTTTTTCCCCAACTTTAGAGAGGTAAAAATGTAACTCCTTCATCTCATGCAGCTTTCTCTGCAACATTTAAACCCTATAAGCACAAAGAAAATTTTCTTGAAAAAAAAAAAAGACTTTAAAATCTTGCTTAAAAAGCTTAGAGAACAAGTCCCTTGCACAATTTTAAAAGGAGAGGACATTTTTCACTTGGAAAGAGAGCATTGCAACATTCCAATTTACTGAATAAAAGGTACCTTGTCAAATGTCATAATAGCTCCACCTCCCGGAACTTTAAAAACCCTGCTTTTCAAATCAAATGATGAAGCACAACATATTTGCAACTCCCGTCCTAAATGTAAGCGTTAATATTCTATGACACTACATGCTCATTTGGTAAGCATCTATCAGGAAAGTGGCCCTAACACTATTACTGATGAAGCAGATAAACCATTGGGGACACAGATGGAGACACACAGCAGGGACCAGGGAGGAAGTCTCTTTCATCCAGTTGCTGGTGGCTGTGAGGGGCCCTGGCATAGACATGCCAAGTCTAATTTGGGCAAAGCTAGGATCTGTGGCACTGCCAGCCTCGGTGCTGGAAACTCATCTCCCATCCATGTGGGAACAGGAACACACCAGGAATGGAAGCCCTTCTCTGTTTGGGCAAACCTGTGCCCAAGGCAGCCTGACAAAATCCTATGGAGGAGGGTCAGTGGTTGCTGTGCCTAAACACACATTCAGTGTGACCTTTTTCTGCAGTGACACCAGATGATGGCCCTTCCAAGACAGCTGCTGGGAGCTGCAGAAGTTCCTTCAGAAACTGGTCAAACATGCTAAAAATATCATTACACATTGGAATCCGCACCTTGGAGAAAACACATCTCAGTCTGTCCAACATTTTTCTACCACTTGTGCTAACCTGTCTTTAACGGAAAACACCATGAACTTGCCTCACTGCTGACCTGGCTACACAGTGATCACAAAGTCCGTGGCAGGACACGGTCTCAGGGGTGGAGGCCAATGTTTTCCAGTCATTGCCTCCGAAGGCTTCCATCACCTTTCAGACAGCAATAAAGGGAATGATGCAGAGCTTTCGTACAAGTTATAATTTGTAAGCTGTTCTTTACAGTTGTAGGACATCAAAGTCTGAGCACACATATCTGTGAACAGCTGCCTCTTCTCTGCAGCATTCCCCTTTCCCACCTTCCTCCATCATCTTCCAGGTGGAGCTGTGGGCTTCTAGAAGGGTCTCCGGGCTGGACCCTAGGCCAGCATTCTCAGGTTCCAAGAAGGTGGGGAGGGGGTGGCAAGAGGAGAGGGCAGGACAGCAGAAAGATTCTACACACGACTTCTCTAGTCAATTTCTCCATCCCCCCAAATGTGTGTATCTGTATTTTACCAGCTCCCCAACACTCACCTCACTACACAATACATTTCTCCTTTTTTGGCTATAAATTACCAACTGTGACCCCATTTCACAATGCAAATATGTCATCAACTGGCCTTTTCTAGTTCCTCTGTCGGTATTTATTCAACAACTAAATCCATACCTACATTCATAAGTACACAAATTTTCCGTTTTTTTTCACATCCTTTTCCAAAGATTTTTAAAAATCCAAAAAGTAAGGTTATAATTATGATCACACTTTTCTTGGGGGGCAGGGGCTTTATATATATGATAGCTGTTGCTGACTTTAAAGATGCCCTGAAGATATTGTTCCCTATATTAAAGTTTTCTTTTATTGAAAAACTCCTTATTTCATACTGGAAATAGTTGAGTGTCTACTTCGCAGTTTATCTGTCTTAGTCTCATTTACACTGTGATACACTCACCCAATTTTATTTTATTTTTTGCTTTGACTGCTAGAATATATATGGATGCCTTTTGCCTGTGTTCTATTAGAAAACTTGTTCTTATATCTTCTTCTGTTTTCTGTTTATATATCATTTATTTATATTTATAAACTATATATTATGCTGGAGAATTTGTATTATAAATAAACAATTTAAAACATATATAAAAATAATATATTTACTGAGTGCCAGTTATGTGCTAGGAATTTTCTGTATGCTGTAATATCTTTTTCAAATAATAATAGTAATTATAATACTTACATATTCAAGGATAAAGCCAAGTTTTTGTGGGGCCTAAAGCTCACTTACAGGACCCTTTCTCATAAAAATAATATGAAAATGTAACTTTTGCCAAAATGCCAGATCTTGCTAACCCATTAATTAGTAGAGCCCATGGAGGGCCTTGGAAGGGGCATATGCAAGTAAGGGACCTTGACTTAAGTTTTGGTAGCTTCAAAGTCAATGTACTTCTGTATATTCTGACTGCTTATTCTGTGGCATACACTGTACCATGAAATGCCAGGACAAACTTACAGGAAAATTGGCTGAGAGAGTGCGATGGTGTGATGGTTAACTTCATGCATCCACTTGACTGGGCTATGGGATGTCCAGACAGCTGGTAAAACATGATTTCTGGGTGTTGACTGTACTAGTGTCTCCTGAAAAGATGAACACTTGCATCAGTAGACAACACAATAGGGAACATGGCCCTCAGTAATGCAGGTGGGCATCTTCCAATCTGTCGAGGGCCTGAAAAGAACAAGGAGAGAAAGGGCGAATCTGTTCTCTTTGCTTGAGCTGGGAAATCTGTCTTCTTCTGCCCTTGGAAATCAGGGCTGCTGGCTTTTGGGCCTTCAGACTTAGACTGGGGCTTCCAGCTTTGGCTCCCCTGGTTCTCAGGCCTTGGAGTTTGGACAGGAGCCACACTGCCAGCTTTCCTGGGCCTCCAGCTTGCAAATGGCAGATTTTAGGTCCTCTCAGCCCTCTATAATTGCTGAGCCAATTTCTCATAATAAATATCTTTATATATACCTAACTCTATGCTATTCTATTTGTCTAGAGAACCTTGACTAAAATAGAGAGGTTACAATTATTTTTCAAGGTCGAAGGGTTTGTGTGTGGTAGATGTATACTTGAACACTGCTCTGTTTGAATCTCAAATCCATTTATTAAAAACTACATTTATTGAGTAGCTTATGTACCAGGCACTCTGCTAAGCATTAGCATACTGTGACAAACCACACAGCTGTGCTGTTCTTAGGAAATTTCTTGTGTAATTGTTTCTATTATGGGAGCTGGTCATTCACCTCCTTATTTATTCTTTAACCCTCATGTTAAAAAAAATAGTATGAGATATATTTCAAAGCTTTCTGCTCACTTGAAGGTTAGTGTGCAATTTAAGTTTACTAGCTCGGCTGGAATAGCTGAGACTCTCATATCCTTTTTTAAATTAATTGTAACACAGACTGGTATTTCATGGGTCTACTTTGATCATCAAAAATATATAGATAGTGGTTCATGAAAGGAAACTATTTTGTATTCCAAATATATTAACTTTTCAATGGATTCAGAAACTGACGACTAGGTTGTTCTTTCTTGTATAGTAAACTATTTTTTACAGTCTTAGTCTAAGATCTTTAATATCAATGCTCACATCCTATATCCTGGTTTTTAGCTTCACTTCGAAGAAGCTCTGACTGCAAGTTCCTTGTAAGGCGGTAGGACTAAACCTAGAAATCAAGGAAACTCATATTCCTTCCACATTCCAGATCTCTAACTCAGATTTCTGGAGAGAAAGAAGAATTTTAAACCAAACTCTTAGGTGATTTTGACACATGAGGATCATACTTCACAGCCTGCAGAGCATAGCTCAAAGATAACAATGAGGTCACAATTATTTTGTTATTCAAATTAAACAACAAAAATTATTTAAATTTAAAATCATTCAATCATTGATATTAAAAAGATGATGTGGAAACATCTCATTCCTACTCTTCTTTCTGTGCATTTCTTTTCTATTCACATCCATGTTTCTTTTCTTTCCTGGACACCTCTCCTTTGTATATTTTTCCCTCTGTAGTTACTCAATATATATATCACTGTACCTAGAAATCCATCCTTGAGTTTCATATTTCATTACTATTTTGGACAATCCCATCACTTCTGTGTCTGCAACCACTACTTGCAGGCTAGATCCGAATTTCGTCTTAAACCCAGATTTTTTCTGACTTTCGGACTTCCAGGTCTACTCAGTTCTCTAATGGTAATCTGTTTGAATGACTACAAAGACTCAACATGTCCAAAGTTGAAATTAATGTTAGCTTACCGACACAAAAATCCATCAATTTCTTTTCCTGAATTTTCTATTTTAATTTTAATTTCTACACCAAAATGCTTCTATTCACCTAAACCAGATTCCAGGAAGTTATCTTTTCCTTTTCATATTCTCACACCCATTATGTCAAGTCACTCAGAAAAACTCTCTCAATTCTTGTTCTTAAAAACACACACACAGTAAAACCCCAAACATGCATTGTTTCCATAGCTGTATCACACCTTGTCAAAGCCCTCATAATTTCTCAATGATGTCACTGTAATGGCTTTTTGTTTAGGAAAACTTTTTCTGGTGCTATTTGTCCTCAAACCCATTCTCCGCATTGCTGCCAGGTGGATTTTCTAAATGCAATTCTGAGCACTTAGTCCCTTGCTTAAAATTCTTTAACAGCTCTCCAGTGCTGCCAGGATAAATACAAAACTCTTGGCATGACATGCTCTGTCTGTTGTATACCTGTCTGGTCTCATTTCTCACATTCTGCTTTTGACACTCCAATCACACTGAATTCCTAAAAGGTCGTAACCAGAATGTACTATGTTTCAGAAGTTTGCACATTCTGTCCCCATGACTATGATTGCCTTTATCCTCTTCTTTGTTCTCCACAACATTCCTATACTCTTCCCTCTCACTGAATCTGGTTTCATGCTGTAGGTGGTTTTTGAGGACTTTGGGGATAAGCAAGGAAAAATATATGCCCTGGCAGGTTACTCATAAGCTTTATTTTGATGGCTATGCCTACAGGGAAGGTACCTCACAGAATCAGATGTCTCAAGGCTTAAGGGGTGGGGTGGGGGGGCTGCCATCCAGAAGGGGATGGGGGCAAGATCCCAAGAGAGAGGGGCTCAGAGGGCTATCTGTATCCAGGTGATGTGCTCAGTAGCCTGGCCAGGATGCTCCTGGGCAGAGAGCTCCCAAGAGAAACAGTGCCTTGGTGTTTTTTTTTATTGTCTTGTGGTTTTACCTTTGGCTAGCAGGCATTGGGAGCAGTTTTTCAGGGTATGCAAAGCAAGGAGCCTTTAAATGGCTAAAAATCAGCTTAATTGGGTGTTATCTAACAATCAGATGTGTAAAAATTTGAGTTTGTCACTGTTGGGTTTTGAGCCAATACGTCTTAGACTGCTCTGAAGGAATAAACAACTAAAGGTCAATAGAGGAATCATCTTCAGCTCATTTATATGACTGGCGTCTCTATGATGGTGACACTTTTATCCCATTGAACTACTATTAGTTGTTTGCATTTAAGTTCCTTGGGAGTAGAGGCAAGTTTCTATTATCCCTAATACAGGCTTCATAGGATCTAGAGTAGTGTGTTTTAACAAAGTGGAACATTAATAAATGTCTGTTTCATGAATAATTATTTATATCATAGCCAGATATTTTTAAATTAATCCAGAAGTTTTCCTCTAATTGTATCCTATGGAAAGTCTCATCTGCCTGGAGACATAGTATTTAAGCTAGATTTGTGTTCATGCAGAACTAAGGCAGTCATTAGATTTCAGTAACTAAAATCTTTGAACTTTAAGTAGAAGTAATTCATTTCTAAAATACAGCTTGCTTACTGAAACATCATATTACACTCAGTATATAAACCAATAGGCCAAGGACATTTTATTCAGATTTCAATCTGCTGTATTCCAGGAGAGTATTTTAGTGATTTGTAGCTACTTTCTTCAAGCTGGCTGGTTTCAGAGAACAGGCAGTCTGAGGCTGGAGTGACTCCATGAGCACTGGTATAGTCCATTGATTCATGAATGGTATCAAGCTGCAGAGCCGATCAATCCCCTATGGCAGGAGGGCCTAATAAGCTTCTGAGGTGAGGGAGACAGAAAGAATGTGTAAGACTAGAAAAGAAGTCTGTTATCTGCAAGGATGCGAGAGTCAATGAGGTAGGACAAACAGTTTACATGCATATCAAAATCCAAACAAGGAAGATTACATCATAGATAGACAGAAGAGATTTTAATTCAAAAATCAAATTCAATTGGATTAGATGATTCATAGAAATTTTAGGCTCAGCTAAGAGGGTGGCAACTGAAAAGGGCAGAAATAGTGCAAATAGTGCAAAAGTATTTCAGCAGTCCCTGTCTTCACGACCACATGTCACACCATTCCTAAGGACAGTGAGCATGTGGGCCCCAAATTTTTCAGAAAAAGCCTTAAAGTTCCCTCTTTGAATTAGTTTAGGTCATAAGGCCAACTCTTAACTTATTTTTTTGTCAAGGAAAGTGGAATGTTCTACTTCGCTTCATCTGTTTCAAGGGTTCCATAGCAGGAAAATCTATATTTTTCATTTATATTATGAAATCCCCTAGAAAGCTCTGGGGCTGTTGAGATGGTGTGAGGGAATGGCTGGGGAAGGCAACCATTGGTTCCTACAGAAGATAAGACATGGAGGGGTCCTATGGCAGCTCAAGCCCAAATTTGGCACTGAAAATATGTGGAGTTAGCCTCTGATGTGTATATATATATTTGTCTTTTGTCTTTTGTCATTTTAGGGCTGCACCTGAGGCATATGGAGGTTCCCAAGCTAGGGGTCCAGTGGGAGCTGTAGTCGCCGGCCTACGCCAGAGCCACAGCAACACCAGATCCGAGCAGCATCTGCGACCTACACCACCGCTCACGGCAACACTGGATCCTTAACCCACTGAGCGAGGCCAGGGATAGAACCTGCAACCTCGTGGTTCCTAGTTGGATTGTTTCTGCTGAGCCACAATGGGAACTCCTATCTGCTTAATTCTTATCAGCATTTTAAATAACATGCTCCCCAAAGCAATGTATAATCTTATCTTTTACCTTGTTTATCATATTCACTTTCTAATCCCCTTTTCATGAGTAAAGTGAAACTCCATTTCAAGTCCAGTCTCAGCTCAGGTTCCAAATTGGTGTTGTCTAATAAACAAGATCTGGCTTAATTTGACATGCTAGATATGTGATGGATGTGATATACCTAAAGAAGAACTAGTATCCAAATAGTGGTAATGGCTAGCTCACTTCCAAATGTGAGTTTTCGGTTTGTTTGGTTTTTTTTCCTTTTCTTTTTATGGTCACACCTGTAGTATATGGAGGTTCCCTGGCTATGGGTCAAATTGGGGCTGCAGCTGAGGCCTACAGCCATGGCAATGCTGGAACATCTATGACCTATGCTACAGCTTGCAGCAGTGTCAAATTCTTAACCCACTACGTGAGGCCAGGGACCAAACATGCATCCTCAGGGATCAGGTTCTTAACCTGCTGAGCCATAATGGGAACTCTGAGTTTCCAGTTCTTTATTAAAGCTCATATCACTTATTAGTCTTTTTCCTCTAACTCTGTAGCACTTGGTTTATGATTTCTCTCTCCCTCCCTCCTTACTTTCCTTCACTCCTGTCTTCTACTAGAATCTAGTTTCCATCTGTCTCATCCATGCCCACATTTCCAGCACTCAGCACAGTGCCTATGTCAGAGGAGACATTCATAGTTGTTAGATGAGCCCACTGCACTACCTTTCACACTTTATTTAGTGTGTGTCCTCCTTGAATGCGGCTACTTAATAAGTAAGTGGTGGACCAAGACACATTGTACAGGCTATAGTTATGCAACAGAGGAAAGCTCATATGATGCCCGGAGCTAAGACCCATTAGTGGAGTGCTCTTTGCATTTGTTTTAACCAACTGAGTTAACCCTCACTGACATTTACAATTATCAGCTCTGCAAAATGCAAGTAAGTTCTCCCAAGGAGGAAAATCTTTTGTGAAGTGGAATGTATAATGTATCTCACCTTAAGTGTTAATAATATATGAAAAGAAATTATCTCAGAAGTTGGAAATTTACATTTGAAATATTAGAAATATTTACTGAGCTAAATGTCAATGGAAAAAAAAATCCACAATTATTTTATACTCTAAAGATAGGAAATAGAGCCAAGATTTGATAATCCCACCCGGTCGGATTTTTCTATTCTATCTTTATCAATCATGTCACACTCTGTCTCACCATTTTACTGGAACAAATATATGTGAAATCGCTTTCAACATCTTCCTGACCTTTGTTCAGCAGATGAGGACTGAGGAAAAATGGGACCTTAGCTTTCTACATGAAATTAGCCTACTGCAGCTATTTGGATTATGGTAGTTCTTTTTAAGAGAATATGTCACTCTTTATTGAAGGAAAATGAACTTCATGAATAATGTTCAAATTCAAAAAAGATTAATATCGATAGAGACAGCTTGATTATACATTTTCCCTCCTCATTTTCTGAGTTATCTTGGGATAGTGGATAATAATTTTTTTTTCGAAATGTCTCTTTTATCATGGCAGAGGAAAACTAAATTCCTCACATATAAGAATACAAATTTGATGGAAGTAACACATTTGGGTTGAGAGGTAGCTGAGCCAGTGAGAAGGCATTTTAGGTATTCTGCCTGAAAGAAAGAAGATTATGAAATAAAAATTCTCCCCACATAATAAATTAAGAAAATAAAAGCAATATTTTCCCTAATAATTCTAATATGAACAAAATAAACTACCTTAAACCTGAATATATAATTGTATTGACTAATGAAAAGGTCATATTACAAATCCCTTTTACCTTTACTGTCTTACATGCTTAAAATTTAGTCTTCATTATATCAATATTATAATAAGTTACTCATATTTATCAGCAACGGAATAAGCCTAACAAATTGTATTTGTATAATGGGTTATATGAATTACAGTTGTTTTTTTTTTTTTTATCTTATTTGGTCCTCCTTGCCCTTGGCAACACAGATAATAGTATCTTTTTATTACCGACAAAGTAACTGATGGTCAGAGATGGTAAAAGATGAGCCTGAAATGACACAGGCATGAATCTGGGTGTTTGGACCACCAGGTCTAGGTTTTTTTTCTTCCCCACTAACTAAAGTAATGCTTTCCCTTCTGGGCAAAGTCAAATGCATCAGAAACAGCCTAGGATGCCTGATTCCCAGTATCACACGCTGCAGGCTGCGTGGGCACCTCTGTTATGGCTTTATGTTTTATTCTAGTTTGCCTAGCCTTCCTTCCACGGTACATTGCATTTCCTATTCTTGGACACCATGTCCTGGCCATCTGGCTGGATGTTCTCCAAAGGCCATAGCTGACCCCCGTGCCAGTTGCTACACACGTTGTTTTCTTTCATTCTGCACTTACCGGTACAGGCAGTCCTTTCATGTTTGTCCATGGCCAAAAATAAGAGGTCTACATGATTTACATTTTTGTTTTAAGGAAGCAGGAAATTATATCACAACACATATAAGGAAGAGATTTTATTCTACTATAAGTAGAATTGTTAAATAAAATATAGGTTACCCAGGTAAAGTTGAATGTCAGTAAACAGCATTTTTTTTTTTTTTAGTATGTGTATACCCCGAAATATTACATGGGACATACTTATACTTAAAAATATTTGCTATTTATTTGATATTCAAACTTAACTGCTTATTCTATGTTTTTATTCACTGCAACTAAAAACTCAAACTGTAAAAGAAATATAACTCTTACCCAAGTTACCCTCAGATCTCATTTAATAGTCTAAATACAGAAGGATTCTACAGATAGGATTGGAATATGTGAAGAAACCACAAATGAATATTTACAAGAAACATTTTACATGTCAAAAAAAAAAAATACTGGCTTCCTATCCAGCAACTACTTCTTTCAGAAGTCACCAAGATCACCCATTGAGGCAGAATGCTGCCTGACAGATGGGACATTAGCCTGCTTTCCATTATTAAACTGGGAAGTGTGTACGCAGTGTAGTTGAAAATGTCTGCAATAAAATAAAATTATGCTTCTCTGCCTTAGTAGATTTCAAAAGATAAAATTCATGTTCTGCTGCCTGGCAGCTTTCCTGTTAACACATTAATTTCAAAATTATTGGATGTGCTTAACATCAACTTCTGACTTTTAATAAAGAAAACCTAAGCATTCTTGGATGAGTTTCAGGCTACACTGTACTAATACAATACATTCGCCTCTCATGTGTATGACATGGGCAGATCTTGTAAGGCTGGGGTTTGCTATGGAGGTGATTCAAATTTAGATGGGACACAGAACCAAAAAGTACAGTCTTTGTTAATTAAGGTGTCAGTAAAATACCTGGGTAGATTAGTACATTTTTGCATATTCTTTGTTTTTCACTTTTTTGCACCTTCGGTTTTATGTACACAAGCTCTGTGTTTTTGTCTTCCACAGCTATGATTTTCATCCTTACACTGGAAGTTTCTTCATTTCTAGATTAAGCTACTTGCTTTTCAATTCTATTCTGCATAACGCTTACTGTGCTTCTAGTGGTATCTATTCTTTCTGCTTCCAGCTGTGGTTTTTA
Source organism: Phacochoerus africanus (assembly GCF_016906955.1). NCBI lineage: Eukaryota > Metazoa > Chordata > Mammalia > Artiodactyla > Suidae > Phacochoerus > Phacochoerus africanus. Next base: position 54,080,666 of record NC_062558.1, on the reverse strand, counting down.
TTTCTGTGATGATTATTCTCTTTTGCTTACTTTATCATGAGAGGGCCTCGTGAAAGTGAGGACTGACTTATAGGCAAGATTTACTTAGTAAGACTCACTAAGACTCTCCACTGAGAAGGTAAAATACACTTATTCAGTACATCTGTTGTTATGCTTAGTATTTTTATCCATCAGTAATCTTAAGTACTTTTGTCTATAATACATAAATAATCTCACAATTATCACTATGATCACTGACTAGTGTTTTTCCTTGAGGGAATTTGTGAGTTAACAAGTTCTTGTGCCAAAATTTGGGCACATGGTAATTTTACTGACTTATTAATATTTATGCTGTTTCCTTAAAGGAATATTTAACAACCAAAAAAAAAAAAAGAGCTACTTTTAACTTGGTAGTAATAGAATTAATTGCCATCAAATCCCAGACTTGGGAGGTATCTTAATAGAAATTTGGGTCCACAGATGACAAAAGCCAGAAAGTCTACTCATTATGGCATTATTTCATTAGGGATAAATCATTAGCACTACTACATTAGTCAGGGTTCTCCCAAGAAACAGAACCAATAGAAGATTTTATACACACACACACACACACACACACATATATATATATAGACACATATTTATGTTTGTATATATAAATATAATAAAAGTAAATTTATTTTATGAAATTGATTCATTGACTATAGAGACTGGCAAGCCTCAAAATCTGCAAGGCATGCTGGAGACCCAAGGAACCAAAGCTTCAGTTCATAAGCCAATAGACAGGAAGAATTCTCTCTTTCTTGGGGAAGAGTCAGGCTTTTTGTTCTGTTCAGGCCTTCTACTAACTGAGTGAGGCCCCCCACAATAGGGAGGGCAATCTGCTTTACTCAGTCTGTCTATTTAAATATTAAATCCCTCAAAAAACACTCTTGCAGACATATCCAGGGTAGAGTTTGACCAAATATCTGGACACTCTGTTGCCCAATCAACTTGACACATAAAATCAACCATCCCAAGTTCCATAGCCATTCAGAAATTCGGTTAAAAATGGCCACCAGAAACCTTTTAACAATTATCTTTCAGGGGATTCCTTTTGCTATGTGACACGGACTATAGCGTATTAGAAATATTCAGCTCAATTTTGTCGAATTATATTTTAAAACAGCTAAAATTAAAGCAGACAGTGGTGGGTATTGCTAAATTAATCAACTAAAGTTCCAAGAGAACTAGCTGTTTGTTTGTTCTTCTCATTTGTGGGTAGAAAAGGCTGTAAATTAGATAACATTGGGGTGGAATTAGCCATTCAGTCACTTAATAATAGAGCCTAAGCTGTGTATAACCAGTGTAGTCTAGTTGTGGATATAACACAAGGATGCCCAAAATATAAGTCATCTTTGTATTAATTATGCTTTTTATTTTTTGTATTTTATGATTCTTTGACATCTGAGGGCCGGGAGATTGCATGCTCCAGAAGTACATAATTCCTAGAGAGAGCAAACTATTTCCCTGTGAATGCAACCCTCACATGCAAATCAAGCAATCCAACACCCATGTACTCCTTCAATGGGTTCTCACAGAGCTCATTCATGCCACACCCTGTCTGGTATCCAGGGTCCAGTACCAGACAATTCAGTGCAGCTTCTATACCTGAGAGCCCACTGAAATCGAACAAACTAGCTGATTATAAGCCTGCTTTCACTTACATGTTTTTTCTCGCAAAAACCACAGTAAAGTCCCTTGTCATGTTTCCCTCCTGCTCCCCTCTTCCTCTTGACTAATGCTTCCACATGTGGCCTTCTATGGCATGGCATACTGCCCCCTTCCCATAGTATGTATGTAACAAACTACTTTTCCAGTGGCAGTTGTCTCTTAGCCTGTCGGCCTCATCACATCTGAATAATAAAAGTCTACATTTGAAAACAATCTTACATAATAAATTATGTATATGCACAAAGTGTCTACATATAGGTATATATACGCAGGACATTTTTATACAAATGTCTCCAGTAATTAGAATCAAATATAAATGACTTACTTGTTCAAGTCACATGATATGTTTTCAAATCTGCCTTTAGAATCCGCAGGACTAGGCTGTTTTTCTTCAAAATCTACATGTCAGGACTGCTGAACTGAGCCTGTTACTGTTGAGTATTGTCAAGTCAGGATGTACCCATCTCAAGCTTGAAGTGTAAGGGAGATGGTGATTTCCCCTTAGACCTGTGATGTGTTCTCAGTCACATCTTATTATACTCTCTACTGGGTTCTCAGGCATTGTCACAGCTATAAACAATAAACACAATGGTCACTTGGTGTTTATGGTGCTATTGTTTTTCCTTTCTTTCTTTATTTTGTCTTTTCTAGGGCTGCCCATGGCACATGGAGGTTCCTAGGCTATGGGTCCAATCAGAGCTGCAGCTGCCAGCCTACGCCACAGACACAGCAATGCAGGATCCAAGCCACATCTGCGACCTACACCACAGCTCACAGCAATGCCGGATCCTTAACCCACTCAGTGAGGCCAGGGATCGAACCCACAACCTCATGGTTCCTAGTAGGATTTGATAACCACTGCGCCATGATGGGAACTCTGCTATTGTTTTTCCTACACAGCTTCTTAAGAACTCTAGTAGGAAAATAGGTAACTAGAAGGAGAGTGGAGCATTCTTTTGTCAACTGGACATATCACAAACCTGAAAGGTGTGCTTGAGTGAACACATACACTAAGCTTGAGCCTAACAAATACTTTCTCGTGTGTTTAAGACTATTTTCTACACAACCAGATCTCTGAAATTCATGAGATATTTATAGGTCATTTTCATGTAATGCCAAAGCATCTAGATTTTATAAAAAGTTAAATCAGTTGACTGGTTTTTTACTTATGGAATAAACAATGTATTCTATTTCTAAAATTTCAAAATAGAAATTTAAATAAATATATGAAGGGGACATAAAATACTTTCAATGTTTTTTTTTCCATTTTGAAAACATCTCTGCCTTTGTGATACAAATTTATTTCAACCTTCTTTCATCTTTCTATATTCTATAAAAACAATATTTTCATCTATAACATCTTAATAAAACAGTTACAATGGAAATAGCTAGTACCTTCCCATCTTCCCAATTTTCAGAACTTATGCCTTAAATGACAAAATAACCAAATTATTTCTAAAATGAGGAATTCTCACAAAACTATGGTAGGTTTCTGTGCTTCTCAACTGTAAATAATTGTGACTATTACTAAATAAGACAATGTCTTAATTCTCTCCCCTTAAAAATAATATTTTCAAATGAATTGGAAGAAATACATTTTCTATATGACAAAAACTCAGAACATTAGAGAAAATTATCATCCTAATCACTGCATAATCATCTTGTCAAAGTCAGAGTCTAGATGGCACTATTTATAGCTGATAAAGAACAAAACTCTGCCTAATATTTTCTTATAACATAAAACTGTCATTTCATGGGTGAAAGACTTAAATATACGACAGGACACCATCAAACTCCTAGAAGAAAACATAGGCAAAACACTCTCGGACATCAACATCATGAATATTTTCTCAGGTCAGTCTCCCAAAGCAATAGAAATTAGAGCAAAAATAAACCAGTGAGACCTAATCACACTGGCAAGCTTTTGCACAGCAAAGGAAACCAAAAAGAAAACAAAAAGACAACTTACAGAATGGGAGAAAATAGTTTCAAATGATGCAACCGACAAGGGCTTAATCTCTAGAATATATAAACAACTTATACAACCCAACAGCAAAAAAGCCAATCAATCAATGGAAAAATGGGCAAAAGACCTGAAGAGACATTTCTCCAAAGAAGATATACAGATGGCCAACAAACACATGAAAAGATGCTCAACATCGCTGGTTATAAGAGAAATGCAAATCAAAACTACCATGAGATATCACCTCACACCAGTCAGAATGGCCATCATTAATAAATCCACAAATAACAAGTGCTGGCGGGGCTGTGGAGAAAAGGGAACCCTCCCGCACTGTTGGTGGGAATGTCAACTGGTACAGCCACTATGGAGAACAGTTTGGAGATACCTTAGAAATCTATACATAGAACTTCCATATGACCCCGCAATCCCACTCTTGGGCATCTATCCAGACAAAACTCTACTTAAAAGAGACACGTGCACCCGCATGTTCATTGCAGCACTATTCACAATAGCCAAGACATGGAAACAACCCAAATGTCCATCGACATATGATTGGATTTGGAAGAGGTGGTATATATACACAATGGAATACTACTCAGCCATAAAAAAGAATGACATCATGCCATTTGCAGCAACATGGATGGAACTAGAGAATCTCATACTGAGTGAAATGAGCCAGAAAGACAAAGACAAATGCCACATGATATCACTTATAACTGGAATCTAATATCCAGCACAAATGAACATCTCCTCAGAAAAGAAAATCATGGACTTGGAGAAGAGACTTGTGGCTGCCTGATGGGAGGGGGAGGGAGTGGGAGGGATCGGGAGCTTGGGCTTATCAGACACAACTTAGAATAGATTTACAAGGAGATCCTGCTGAATAGCATAGAGAACTTTGTCTAGATACTCATGTTGCAACAGAAGAAAGGCTGGGGGAAAAATGTAATTGTAATGTATACATGTAAGGATAACCTGATCCCCTTGCTGTACAGTGGGAAAATAAAAAAAAAAATTAAAGAAAACCTGTCATTTCAAAATATAAAAGAAGTGGCTAGCTTTGTTTTTGCTGTGGAGCTTGTTGATGTGTTTTCTCTCTTGTCAATAGACTTGTGGGAAGCTCAGGAGATGTGTCAGGAAGTGGGTCCTTAGGGGGTGCCATATGCCCATAAAGGGAACTGAAGTTTCAGTTCCCCAACCATCCATCCTAGGAGGGGAAATCAACATTGTCTACAACACAAGCCTTCCAAGTAGGTCAGGTCACTTTCAGTGGGTACGTTTTAACCCCAACTCTACTAAAAAGCACTGTCAAACTGGAAAACCATTATTTGCTTGTGTTGTGTGGCTTTCTTGATCTAACTGCTCATGCCCTCAGCTGGGAAACTTGTAACACTTGTCACTATGGTCAAGTACTTTTTCTAATAACTGCGATCACAGGAGAAGCAAAAATTTCTGATTCAAGGGAAAGGCACAGACTGCTGAATTATGTACCATCTTCTCTTTGAGACCAATAAATAACTGCTCTGTAAATCTCGATGCCAGCAGTCCTGGGTACTACTGGCTAACAAGTAGGGCTCCAGAGCTATGGAGATATAGCTCAGGAATTATCAGGGTGCTGATCTATGCTGGAGTGTGGACTGCTGGTCATAGTCCATTGATGGTATCAAATTCTATTTTGCAATTTCTTTGAAAAACACAGCAAAATGGGCATACACAGCATGCATTTTGGTTGTTATATTGTAAATTAGAAAGTTTTAGAATCAATAATCTACCTGTGCATTCCTTTCTTTATTTAGAATTATGCTCCCATTTTACCACTTGACTAAAAATATTTATTACACACAAGAGGATGAAGCTGAACACAGGTTAGGGTAAGTAAAAGCTTTAGACACAGTCAAACCTATATCCATTCATATTCCATTTATTCATTAAATAAATATTCATAGTCGTCTGACCATGTGCAAGCACTGTTTAATGCATGGGATAGAGCAGAGGGAAAAATAAAGTCTTACTGTATGTATAATTTTGGAAACATCATTATTAATTTTAATAAACCTCAATTCTATCATAGATATGAGATTATAACAACATCTAAGCATTAGGGGAATATTATCGATAATAAATTTATTGGTTCCAGATTATAGTAGGTAACAAAAAATTAGGAAAATGTTACTACTTAAGTAATACTAGACATTTACTATTTTTATTATTATTTCTAATGTACTAGTAATGACACAAGGGGAAAGAAAAATGTAAAAACACATTATTTACATAAGATGGTATCAATAATTTGTATCCATTTGATTCTCTTATTAGATAAAGTTGGCACAAGTTCAAAGAAACTATTTAGGATTATTTAGTATCCCTTATTTTTCTTTTAAGGGCCACACCTCTGGCTTATGGAAGTTCCAGGCCAGGAGCCAAACCAGAGCAGCAGCTGCAAGCTGATACCACAGCCACAGCAACCCCAGATATGAGCCACATGTATGACCCACACCACAGCTCTGTGGTCACGCTGGATCCTTAACCCACTGAGAGAAACTGCATCCTCATGGACACTGTGTTGGGTTCTTAACGTGCTGAGCCACATCGGGAACTCTGGATTACTTGGTGTCATCTTAAAAGGAGGTTCTTTGTATATCAAATGAGGGGGAAAATGTTGTAATTTGATTGGGGATGAGTATTGGTTTTCATCCAACACAGGGTATAGTGATCTTACAGTAAGTATGTTAAGGTGTATTTTGTGTTTTTATAAACTTTTGCAAAAATCCTGTGCTGATATTTATGCTCAGTCATAATAGTATTATGAGAGACCAAGTAAAATCAAGAACTTGAAAAAGTCCTGATTTTTACACTAGGGTTGAAATATATTAGGTCAAGATGCTTTTTTGGCTATCGACAGAGCCTGGGTAACTACAGGAAACTGATATAATGGATTAGATCACAGACTCAGAGAAATAGTAAAAAATCTATATATTATACAATTGCCTCAGGGGTTGCCCCTACTTTATTAAATCATAGATCTTCATAAGCTTGAAGCCACATTTTATTTGTTTTCATTCAATCCACTTCTCAGAAGTTGGGAAACTAGAGAAAAACTGAATGTAGCAAATTACTTCCTGAAGACTGAAGTGAGAGACTGCTAATGGAAGTTCTGTGGTTACACAAGAAAGTGAGCCTAAACTGGGCTACTGATGAGGTAGGAAGATAAGTAGTGTGAGCTCAAGAGAATTATGGTGGCAAGTGTGGGTGAGTGGAAAGGAGTGGGGAGCAGGGTCATTGGAGGTAAAGACGCTGTCATGGACCCAAAAAGTGGTGACCTGGACAAGCCTCAGAGTTGACAGCTGTCTTATGTAGCACTATGCCTGCTGCTGGGGTGAGTAGGGAATCTTCTTGGCTCAAGCAAACACATCAACTGATCACATAAATCCACAAGTTAAGAATGATGACAATTGCCAAATTTGTCACTGTTGCAGAAAATATTTATAAGTAAGGCTAAAAAGAATCATGAGGTAATGGATTGAAGTAGATGTACAAATGAGTGGGAACTCATGGTTGAAACATATCTGTACCTATGACTGAATCTATGCCCAGAGATACAGAATAGAGATATATGTGTGTATGTGCATATATGTATGTATGTGTGTGTGTGTGCATGCATACATACATTTCCTGGATCTGTCCACCAAGAAGGCCTAGAAGCATCAACACTTGGGTAGCAACGAGCACAATAAATATCTGGTCCTTGGTTCCTAAATGCAAACCCTATATTGAAGAAACCAGGATTCTTTGGAGAAATTGTTGATTCTGGGCTAGGGCACTGTATGTCCAACTTTTGTTAGGATAATTTGTTGTTGCAAAAAGTGAGAAAATGCTCAAAGAATGGTACGAATATGCCACATGCAATACCACTTTTGGGATTCTCACCAGCCAAATTTAGAACAACCGAAGCCTCAAAATAGATAATAATGTAGGGATGAAATATGACCCATTGAATAAAAACTGGAATCTATAAATCCATCCTGATATAACTAAATGAGTGAGGGAGTTCCCACTGTGGCTCAGTAGGTTAAGAACATTACCAGTGTCCATGAGGACGTGGGTTTGATCCTTGGCCTCATGTAGTGAGTTAAAGGATCTGGTGTTGCCGTGAGCTGTGGTGTAGGTCACAAACATGGCTTGGATCCTGCATAACCTGGCAGCTACAGCTCCAATTGGACCCCTAGCCTGCAAATTTCTGTATGCCATAATAGGTGTGGCCCTAAAAAGCAAAAACAAAAAACAAAAAACCCTAAATGAGTGAATCAGAAAGTAATTGGGGAAAATGGAAAGCTTTTACTTACAGTAGAATGCTAATCACAAATGTAGAAAAATCAATGGAAAAGAAAGACACCACAGACCTACTGTCATTGTGGTAATCAATTCAGAAGAGAGTTGTCAATGGAGGCTGAGCCGATGGGTGGTGGTTTGGTAGGAAATAGGATATTCATATAATCCTGGACTATCTCCTTGTAAGCTGAATGTATCTGTTACAAAAGGTGGGGGAGGAAGGTGATGATGTGGAGGAAAGCTGGTTGTAACATGACTGGGTGTTAAAGGTCAGCCTCCTCCCTGGTAGGCAACATCAACATTGTGGGCCCCTGATTGAGGCAAAGAGAAAAGTGCCATATTTCTATCATTTTCCTCCATGAAAGCATATCTTGAGTCTAGTAATGAGGGACCCTCAGCTGGACCTAGATTCAGCATCATCCAGGACAGAGGAATCCTTCCAGTTAGGAGAAAACTAAAGAGGCATGACAACTAAATGCAATGTGTATTCCTGAATGGAATTCTGAACCAGGGGGAAAAAGAGGTTTCATGGGCACTCTTAGTGAAATCTGAATGGTATCTCATGATTGAAAGGTTATGTCACATCAGTGATGATTTCCTAACTTGGAGGATTATATAGTGAGGGTGATGGGATGTGCAAAGTATAACTTGCTCATGGGACTCAGAAAAAGGCTGGTGATAATGGACTATATGTGTTTGTGTGACTGAGGAGAGTTGACGCCTGGAGAGTTCTTTGTATAATCTGCTTAAAATACAGTGGTGTTGACCAAGATCTATAGGTGCAATTGTGACTTGAAAATCTAACTCAGGGTCAATAGTCATTATCATATTTCAGCACAATTCATATTTCTGTTAGTCTTGGCACTGTTCTCTGGAAAGCCTTTCCTAATTTCTGACTTGGCTTTTACATTGGACCTGAATTCTCGACAGTGTGACTATATCTCTCAGAGTCATGATCCACCAGCCTCTGGCCTTTCCCAGCCACACACAGTCAGACCAGAACAGGTGAAGATGATTCTGTAGACCTGTAACAGTATTTTCTTGACTTCTCAGCTGTGATTGCTGCACTACAGCCCCAAAGGAATTGTTGGGGGTCAAAGAGAAGTTGGAATTGGAGCTTGTGACATGATGTAGTTCAACACCTTCATTTTATAGCTGAGCAAACTGGGCCCCAGAAAGCTCCAATAACCACCCTAATATGACCTGTGTAAGTAATGGCAGAAGCATTATGAGGACCCGGTCTCTGCTCCCAGCCAAAGCTGCTGTGTAGGAATCCTGCTCTTGGTTCATAAAGCCTCATAAGTGCTGCATCTTTGATGGGAACAACAGCATGCAGGGATGCACACTAATACTCACTTTGTTGATCCCTCTATCAGCCCTGCAGAGTACCAAGAGCCCGAGCACTGTATGTTCCGTACTTTTATGCCATTGCACCCACCTCTTTCTTGCTCTGCTTACGCATCAGGCATATTCCCACCAAAGGGCTTGTCCTAATTGGTTCAGGCAGCTATCACAAGATACTACAGACTGGTGGGCCTAGACAACAATCATTTACTTTCCCAATTCTGGAGGCTGAAAAATCTTGGGATTGGTATGTTTGGCCTTTGGTGAGGGCTCTCTTCCTGGGTGATGGGCAGGTACCTTTTTGCTGGGCCCTCATTCAGTGGAGAGAAAAAGGACTCCAGTCTTCTCACCTTCTTAGTAAAAGGATACTAACCCCATCACAGGGGCTTCACTTTCATGACCTCATCTAAACCTGATTACCTTCCAAAAGTCCCACTTCCCAATATCATCATACTGGGAATTAGGGCTACAACATATGGACTTGGGGGGAGGGGTACAAACATTGGGCCATAGCAAGGCCTTTGCTCTAACCCTTCCTCTGCTGGGCTTGCCCCTCCCCAGATAACCTCTTGACAAATCCCCTCTCCTCCTTTAAGCCATGTCCCACCTCCTCAATATGATGGGCACTGACCTGCTTATTCAATTCTGTACCACCTGGATCTCTACCATCCCTTATTTCCTTATTTTGGTTCTACTGATCCTTTTTTCCATTATCTTAAAATTTCATTTATAGTGTTCATTATTCATTGTCTGTTTCCCCTATATTTGAGAGCCACAAGAGCAAAGATCTCAGTGTCACTGACTGATGTACCCCATGTGCACAGGGAAATGTCTGGTACAGAATATGTACATGATAAATATTTATTGAGTGATTCCATCAGTTATCCCACAAATCCATGTCTAAACCAATCACAGGCAATAGAAGTACCCTGACAGGTTTAGACAAGTGGTTCTCGAGTGTGGTTCCCACACCAGCAGTATTAGCATCACCTGAGAACTGGTTAGAAATGCACATGGTTGGGGGTTCCTGTTGTGGCTCAGTAGAAAAGAATCTGACTGGTTAACCATAAAAACACAGGTTCGATCCCTGGCCTCGCTCAGAGGGTTAAGGATCCGGCATTGCCATGAGATGTGGTGTAGTTGGCAGACATGGCTCAGATCTGGTGTTGCTGTGGCTGTGGCATAGGCCAGCGGCTACAGCTCCAATTCTACCCCTACCTGGGAACCTTCATATGCCACAGGTGCGGCCCTAAAAAGCCAAAAACAAAAAAGAAAGAAAGAAAGACATGCACATGGTTGGCCCCACCCAAGATTTGCTGAATCAGAACCTCTGGGTTCGGGGCCCAAGAACTTGTGGCTGCACCTGCAGCATGTAAAAAGCCCCAGGCCAGGGGTTGAACCTGCATCATAGCAGTGACATTGCTGGATCCTTAACCTGCTGAGCCGCCAGAGAACTCCTTAACAACTTGTGTTTTAACAAACTGTCTTATTGAGTCTGCTGCAAGCTCAAGTTTGGAAAACCATTGGTTTTCAAAACCACTGACCCGTAACAGCTATCTGAACAAACCAGAGGCAGGTGGGAAGGCAAAAACAATGTATAAAGATTTGTAGCTAAAAATTATGCTTTTGAGAAATCAGAGAGTCATTTTCCATGAAAGACAAACAAACAGAGTAGAAAGACCCTCTTCAAGGGTTGTGGCTGTGAGCAGAAAATTTGGCTGCCCCCACTCCTACTGTTGCTGTAGGAAAGGAGCTGGTATTTCAGCCGCACTGCTCTTTCCTTTCCTCCTTGCCCAGCTGGCCATACTCCATAACCTGCCTAACCCTGTCCCTACCCCATTCAGAGAGAAGGGCCATTGTGGCCATGAACACATCACTTCATATCTCTGTACTTTCTCATTTGTTCAATGAAAGGGTCTGAGTTTCTTTGCATGATTCACATAGTGTCTTTTGATTACTTGGGGGCATCTGGAGGGGAGGTTGCTTAAAAAATATCCCTAATATCAACTCCAGATTTTAAGCAGTTACAGAAGTGTGCAATCCAGACTCTTTTTTGGAATAAAAATATCTTATCATTAATTTGTTTAAATATACTTTGCTAACATGACAATTATTTCTTGCGAGTCCATCTTGTTGGTCATTTTGAAGTCATGAGAGATAAAAGTCTCAGTCCTTTTTCCTGAAGGAAACCTAGTCCAGCAGGAAATCATATGAGTAAATCAAAGGTGATACGGAAGTAAAATACTATCAGAAAGGACAAGGCAAGCGTCTTGGTGTAGTTGTATCACAGGCTCTTAAGGGCAGGGAAGAGTATATCACTGGAATGTTTTTTATTAAAGAACATCAATAATCACAGAGGATTGATATTTAAACTAAGGGAAAATGTAATGAAGGCAGAGCATTTTTATACTTTCTTTTTTTTTAATTTTTAAAATTTTTTATTTTTTATTTTTGTCTTTTCAGGACCGCACCTGTGGCATAAGGAGGTTCCCAGGCTAGGGGTCTAATTGGAGCTGTAGCCACCGGCCTACACCACAGCCACAGCAATGTGGGATCCAAGCCGTGTCTGCAACCTACACCACAGTTCATGGCAATGCCAGATCCTTAACCCACTGAGCGAGGCCAGGGACTGAACCTACAACCTCATGGTTCCTGGTCGGATTTATTTCTGCTACACCACAACAGGAACACCTACATTTTTATACTTTCTTCTAAAATCAGAATGACTTTCCTGTTATTCTTTTTGCTCTTTCTGATGCCCCAGTTAATTTATTTAAAAGGTATCTGCTATTTCTCTTATCCTCTTGATAGGAACTAAGTAATATTGATACATGGACTTTAGGTGAATTGACAACCTCAAATCGCCATAGTGGTATGGATCACTATGGAAAATTGTACAGACAGAAGGCTCAGGACAGGACAGCACCAGGGATAGCTCCCTCTTGATCACAAGCACTATGCTAGGGCAGTGATGATTCAGAGGAGGTCCACGGAAGACTGTTGGGCTGTTCCTTGTGGTGTGTTGAATTGCTCATGATTAATCATGTTTTCAAATATGTTTTTATCAAACAGATCTTTTTATTACTCTAAATTATATAAGAATACCAAGAAACCATAGCCACTAAGAAAAGGAGTAGTGGGTATAATTCTAATCTGTGTTAATTAGCCACTCGTGGATCCTCATTATTTTAAATATTTTCAGTATGTCAAAAACGTAATAGACATTACTCATTTAACTGTATTAAGAATGTACTGCTAAGTAAAATACCTACTTGATTTTAGATGAAAGCATATCCATTTGTCATGGTAATATTCAAGATGAGAAGAAATTCGAATGCCTAGATGGGAAAACTAGCCAAAATCATATAAAGTTTCCATGGTTTCTTGCGGAGAAATGACTGCAGAATGGTGTTTCTTGGCATGGCCAGAGTATTTATTGCTTCAAGCAGCAAAGATTGGGAGAAACACAGGACACCAAAGGCAAATGGTTACAAACACGGCCCTTCACCCACTTAGAATAAAATTCCCATTCCTTTGTGAAAGGTTTCCCCAGGATTCTGACTCTGGTTTATGAGAGGCTGGCCTGCTTACTGCTGTGCAGAGTAGTCACCAGTCTAACATTTCTGGAGGGACAAGCATTGGAAAAACTCCCTTTGGGACATAAATCTGTCTTTACTTTTTTCCATTTAGGGCCATTGTCTGATCTCAGATGGAAGTCTTTCTTTATTCTTTATTTTGTAAAAAAAAAAAAAAAATCTGTACCTTCTGAACTGACTGAAATGAATTGCACTAGGACCTCAACAGAATTTGTAGTGAAAAATATCCTATGTCAGTTACACACACACACACACACACACACACACACCTTCTTGGGGAATGTTCCTCGTAATTTCACACGCACTTTTTGGTCCTTACTGATCTGTGTACAGTGTTTATTCACTACTCTATCAGTGACAGGTAAGGTATAAAGGACATCACCAAAGGACTAAAAACCAGTTCCCATCACGTAATAATTCCTTCAAAAGAATCAAGGCGATAGTAACCATGAAGCAATTTGTTAACACAGCAATACTGAATGTTTCAAGTTCCAATTATAATGATATTTTGTCTAGAGGACACTGATTTTGCTTTACCATGTTGCTTCCGTAAATGGAAGGTAAACAGAATTATGGTTCAAATTATGAGCATAATGAAAAATCATTTGTATCCCTTTTTATTGCATGGACGGACACCTGGTGAATAAGATAACCGTATATTATTGAGAAGAGCTCTATGGGGAAAGGGAGGCAAAATCCTCATTAACCATCTGTCAAGTATTTAAAAAGAAAGTCATGGGGGGAGTATAAAATTAGCTGTTACTTGCAGTGCAGGACCTACTTTAGCCAGGATAAATAATAGATTTTTAAACACAGAGAAGAGTTGTGAGTTTCTTATTAAGAGGGCTTTTGAAAGGGTTCTAGTTACAGGTAGTTCAAAAATGTTGACAAGTGAGGTTGGCAGGTCTTTGTACATTTGAGACCTGTCAGAGCTAACAGATTCAGAGCATGACACACTGGGACTGAAGGGAGGTAAAATGTATTCAGTGGATGTGCTGTCTTTTTTCTCCATATCAGTTGGCTGGGCCCTCTACAGGGTGAAATAAATATTCTATGTGCTCTCTGTCACAGTCTGATGCCCTCGCATTAAATGTGATTTTGATACTACACTTGAAACTTTCCCATCAACTCTTTTTGTTTTCTATCCTAAATGTCCCAGATATAGATATAAGACTGTGGAGATCTAACCTGAGTTTCTAGTCCAAGTTGTCCCCTTCAAGGAAGACCTTTTGAGAGATTTATCAATCAGAGTTCTGACAGGAGGCACAGGACACACAGAGATTGGTGTCTGAAGACAATTTTTTTTTTTCTCTTTAGGGCTGCACCTGCAGCATGTGGAAGTTCCTGGGCTAGGGGTCAAAGTAGAGTTGCAGCTGTGGCCTACAGCCACAGCAATGTCAGATCTGAGCCACATCTGCGACCCATGCTGCAGCTTGTGGCAATGCTGGACCCTTATCCCACTAAGCAAGGACAGGGATTGAACCTTCATCCTCACAGAGACAATGTTGAGTCCTTAAACCACTGAGCCACAATGGGAACTCCTGAGGACAATTTAATGAAGGAATGATTTATAAAGGCATGTTTGGGGATTAGGAAGTCAATAGAGGATGTTGAGGCATCCAAAAATTAGTGATTGAAGATACTTGGAACCCATTTCTACTCCTAGACACCTGGGAGGTAAAAGCCTCCATGGAGAAGTGGCTACCCTGACAAGCACATTGGTCATTTGAACACAGCCACTGCCAGAATCATGATGCCAGAATTTGATGGGGAAGAAATGTCTAGAATTCTGTCCCCTCCCACTAGTCTCCTTATAGGTGTATCCCATGGCCAAACTAAATCAGAAGTAGAAGGTAAGGTAGCCTTGGGGATGAAGTAAAAATGGTGTTCCCTGCGGCGGAGCAGGAAGAGAAGTACAGAGAATGTGAAAGACTGAGGTGCAAAAAAGGGACAAAAGAAGCACAGTGGATGAGACTGGATAGAAGTTAGAGTGGCATAAATAATTAAGCTCCATTTCAGACATCATTCTGAAGAGATAAGTTTACTAGTCAGGATACAATACTTATCATCTGAGGCCCTTCTCCTTGGCTTTATGTGAAGGTATTATTTTTATTTTGAAGTTTATAAAGTCAACAAAAGAGCTAGACCCATATGGCTGAAATGACTACATATACTACTTATTGCAGTTTATCTACCTTTCCATTTCTCTTTAGCTACAAGGCAAACAGGGTTTCAACTAGGAAGTTGGGCAAAGTGTCAAGTCATTATGGAACACAGAAGTGCTTTTGGAAAAATTCAGTTAGTTGTCAGAATTAGTTTGTCAAGGGTAGAGAAATGGGAAGCCCCTTGACGGTACATGGAAACCCAGGGTTCCTCCTTAGTGATTCAAATAATAGGCTGATTGGCAGATTAATTCAGACTCTTCCATTTGTTGGGCCCAGGGGTGCTTAATCAACCTCCTGTTCTGGTCAAGATTAGCACCAGGGCCAGTTTAAGTCTGGAGGCAAACGTCACCGTATAATTATAGGTATACCTGTAAATGATGGAAGTGCACCACCACCAACAGTCTTTATTTTATTTTAATTAATTAATTAGTTAATTTATTTATTTTGTCTTTTTGTCTTTTCTAGGGCTGCAACCTGCAGCATATGGAGGTTCCCAGGCTCGGGGTCTAATCGGAGCTGTGGCCGCCAGCCTCTACCACAGCCACAGCAATGCCAGATCCAAGCCTCCTCTGTGACCTACACAACAGCTTAAGGCAGGGATCGAAACTGCAACCTCATGGTTACTAGTCGGATTTGTTAACCACTGAGCCACAACGGGAACTCCACCAACAGTCTTTAGAGATGTTTAAGCAGGTGGAACCATTTTTTTTTAATGCGGTATAAGAGCTTTCTAATTATCGAAGGAGGAGATTTTATAGTAAATTGGTCCTTGTTACATTCTCAGTTCAAAACATTCCAACTTAAGCATATTTAAGTAAATTTTCTCATACTGACCTCTGAAGATAGTAAAAAAAGATAATTTTGTTAACATACATTCAATGAGAGTGGCATAAGACTGTTGACCTGGGTAGCATATAGTATTTTACTATTATTCATGGAGAGCTAAGATACCAATGTTTTTATTTAAAATTAGATTCTAGGAGTTCCCGTGTGGCTCAGTGGATGCAACTCTGATTTGGTGTTGATATGGCTGTGGCTGCGGCATAGGCCAGAGGCTACAGCTTTGATTTGACCCCTAGCCTGGGAACCTCCATATGCCGTGGGTGCAGCCCTAAAAAGACAACAACAAAAAAAAGGTTCTATATTAGAATATTTTAATGTCAGAAGCATTAAAAAACTCTGATACTATCATTTAATTAAAATATTCTGGTTTCTTATTTAACTAAGTATGACAGTGCACCTAAAATTAATTACACAAACGAGACACTGCTAAATGTGAGCTCTGTCCTCTTGTGATCTAAATAATATCAGAATGACCAAAATAACCCATTTTTGTATAGAAAAGGATGTAAATTGACCTAACTAAAAAAATTTATAAGTTGGTACAAGCACTATGGGAAACAGTATGGAGGTACCTTAGAAGAGTAAACATAGAACTGCCATGTGATCCAGTAATCCCACTCTTGGGCATATATCTGGACAAAACATTCCTTGAAAAGACACATGCACCACATGTTCATATCAGCACTATTCACAATAGCCTAGACATGGAAACAACCTACATGTCCATCAACAGATGGTTGGATTAGGAAGATGTCATGTGTATATACATACGATGGAATACTACTCAGCCGTAAAAAAAGAACAAAATCATGCCATTTGCAGCAACATGGATGGAACTAGAGACTCTCATCCTGAGTGAAGTAAGTCAGAAAGAGAAAGACCATATGATACCATATGATATCACTTACGTCTGGAGTCTCATATACAGCACAAATGAACCTTCCCACAGAAAAGAAAATCATGGACTTGGAGAATAGACTCATGGTTGCCAAGGGGGAGGGGGAGGGAGTGGGATGGACTGGGAACTTGGGGTTAATAGATGCAGACTATTGCCTTTGGAATGGATAAGCAATGAGATCCTGGTGCGTAGCCCTGGGAACTGTATCTAGTCACTTATAATAGAGCATAATGTGAGAAGAAAGAACCTATACATGTATGTGTAACTGGGTCACCATGCTGTACAGTAGAAATTTGACAGAACACTGCAAACCAGCTATAATGAAAAAAAAATCATTATATATAAAAAAAATTACAGAATGTTTAATATTGTATATTTCTCAGTTTATTGAAATTGGTTAATTGATATACAATAAAAGTTAAATGGAATTGTATGACTTTCAACAATATCTTTTTCAAGATACATATCCAATATTTATATTTATTTCATTAATGTTCATTTGTTTAGAATCATTATATATGTTTATGCTATTCTATGTATTTCTTATTCATACATCATATGGTTTCTTAATCTGTATTTTATGTAGTTACTTTATACACTTTGGGGCTCCTGTAGATACCTTCATATCATTACCAATATTCACAAACAATAAAAATATTAATACTGTAAAAGATATATTTGCTACACATCTTTGAGAACACGAGGTTAAATCAAATGGCATATTTTGATGATTCCAAGAATGTTATAATTAGTACAACAAAGCAAACACCTTGAGTTTTAAAATGGATCTATCAATTATAAGAATATTTTTCTTTTCTTTTCTTTCTTTTTTTTTTCTTTTTTTTTTTTTACCATTTCTAGGGCCGCTTCTATGGCATATGGAGGTTCCCAGGCTAGGGGTCTAATCAGAGCTGAAGCCACGGGCCTATACCAGAGCCATAGCAACGCTGGATCTGAGCCACGTCTGCAACCTACACCACAGCTCATGGCAACGCTGGATCCTTAATCCACTGAGTGAGGCCAGGGATTGAATCCGCAACTTATGGTTCCTAGTCAGATTCGTTAACCACTGAGCCACGATGGAAACTTCATAAAAATATTTTTATTTTCATCTGTAAAGTGGCACAGCTACTGTGGAAAATAGTATAGCAATTTGCCAAAAAGTTAAACATCAAACTACCATATTAACTCAGCAGTATACTCCTAGGTGTGAAATAAAATTCATATTTATGGCGAGACAAGAAAAATTTAAATGAAGAAAATTTTTCTGCCCTTTGGCCTGACTCTCTCCCAGCACTCTGCATTGTGTAACTGCATTGTGCATCCACCAGTCCTTCCCCATTGGCAGGAACACCTGCTCAACCATAAAGAGCAATATTCTCCCAGGAACAACAGACGCTGTAATGTGAAAAGATGCATGCACCACAGGGGTCATGGAAGCAACCTAAATGTCTACCAACAGAGGAATGGATAAAGACAATGTGGTACATATGCACAATGGAATACTAGCCATAAAAAGAATGAAATAATGCCATTTGCAGCAATGTGGATGGGCCTAGAGATTATCACCCTGAGTGAAGTAAGTCAGAGAGAGAAATAAAAATATCATAAAATATCACTTATATGTCAAATCTAATAAAAATGATACAAGGAAACTTGTTTGTAGAACAGAAACAAATACACAGATTTCAAAACCAATCTTAAGATTACCATAGGGAAAATTATAGAGGAAAGGGAGAAATTGGGAGGATGGGAATTGCATATACACACTACTATAAAGAGTAGATGATTAACAAGAGCCTACTGTATAGCACAGGGAAATCTACTCAATAGTTTGTAATAACTTATATGGGAAAAAAAGAATGGATATATAACTGATTCACTTTGCCGTATTCATACAACACTGTAAGTCAACTATACTCTAATTAAAACAAACAAACAAACAAAAACAAGAAAGTTCCTTGAAGATAATGCTCTTTTTGATCCTGTAAGTGGTTATGTGGTGCTTAGATCTGGATTATGTAAACTGCCAATATTAAATCACACCTTCTGTCTCAAAAACTTATATAACTGTGCCTTGATTTCTAACAAGCAAAACAGTTCTCAGAGCTTTCTGAGATGCTCTTTCTTGGTCATAAGCCTCAGATTTGGCTCCAGTAAAATTTTCCCTTTCTTTCTTAGATTGACTGATAATTTTTTTGTCAACATAGGTACATATACAAAATAACTGAAATCAGGGACTGAAATAGAGATCTGTACATCCATGTTCATTGCAGCAATACTCACAATAGTCAAAGGAGGAGACAACCCAAGAGGCCATTAACAGTTGAATGGAGAAACAAAACACAGTAGATACACTGAATATATTATTCAGTCATAAAAAATGAAATTTTGATGTATGCTATAATAAAGATGAATCTTGAAAACATTATACTAAGTGAAGTAAGACAGACATAGACAGACGAATTTTAAATAATTTCACTTACCTAAGGTATACAGAATAGGAAAATTCATGAAGACAGAAAGCAGAATAAGGTTACTAAGGTCTGTGAGGAAAGAAAGAGGAATTATTGTTTAATGAACACTGAGTTTATGCATGTTGGGTATGATGAAAAATTCTGGACATAGACAATGATGATGGGTATACAGCATTATGAATATAATTAATGCCACTAGTAGGGGGGCAAAATTGGCCACTCCAAAATGTGTCTTTGGTATGCAGATTTTTTCAACCTGAAAACAAGACCCAAAGACTTAGGAAGAAACCTCGACTTTCCCCATAACTGCCCCCCAAATTTTATTTTATTATTTATTCATTTTTCTTTTTAGGGCTGCACATGCAGCATACAGAAGTTCCTAGGCTAGGGGTTGAAATGGAGCTGCAGCTGTAGGCCTACGCCACAGCCACAGCAATGCAGATCCAAGCTCCATCTGTGACCTGCACCACAATTTATGACAACACTCTAACCCACTGAGTGAGGCCAGGGATCAAACCTGTATCTGCATGGATACTAGTCGGGTTCTTAACCCACTGAGCCACAAAGGGAATTCCTGCCTCAAATATAAATTTCTGGCTTTCGTGCCATGAACACCCAGATGCTTCTGTAATCCATTGTGATTTGCTTCTCTTGAACTAGGATACATACCTTATGTATAGAAAATCCTAAAGATTCTACCCCCAAAATTGTTAGAAGTAATCAATTCAGAAAATCACAGAAAATAAAATGAACAGAAATCAGTTATGTTTTATATACTAACAAGAAACTATCTGAGAAAGAAATAAAACAATCCCATTCACAATAGCAGGAGGTGATAAAATAGGATTAAATTTCTTCCAGGAGGTGAGAAATCTTTGCCCTGAAAAAAGATATTGATAAAAGATGCAAGAAGACACAAATAAATGGAAAGTTATCTCATGTTTATGGATTAGAAGAATTAATGTTGTAAAATGTCCATACTACTGCCCAAAGTCATTTATGGATTCAATGCAATCCTTATCAAAATTCCAATGACATTTTTTCACAGAAATAAAAAAAAAAAAATCCTAAAACTCACATGGAACCAAAAAAGACTTCAAATTACCAAAGCAATCTTGAACAAAGTAGGAGGCATCATACTTCCTGATTTCACACTATATTACAAAGCGATAGTAATCAAAAGAGCATGTTGCTGGCATAAAAACAGACACATAGACCAGTGAAACAGAATCAAGAGCCCAGACATAAATCCGCACATATACAGTCAACTAATATTTGATAAGGGAGCCAAGAATACTTAATTGGGAAAAGACAGTCTCTTCAATAAAGGTGCTGAGAAAAGTTAATAGCCACACACACAAGAATGAAACTTGACCCTTACACCAGTCACAAAAATTAACTTATAATGGGTTAAGGGTTTAAACGTAAATCCTGAAACCATAAAATTCTTAGAAGAAAACATAGGGTAAAAGCTAGCCAGCTGCAATCAGAAAACCGGAGCAGTACAGACATGGTACCAGAAGCAAATGGAAGTAAATGTTGCTTAACAGCTTTATTGAGGTATAATTGATATATAAAAAAATCTGCATATCTTTAATGTACACAGCTTGATGAGTCTGGACATAGGCAAACTCATCACTATCACCATTCTCAAGGTAATAAACATATTCACTTGAAACAACCATATATTAAAACCAATTCGGGAGTTCCCGTCATGGCGCAGTGGTTAACGAATCCGACTAGGAACCATGAGGTTGCGGGTTGGGTCCCTGCCCTTGCTCAGTGGGTTAAGGATCCGGCGTTGCCGTGAGCTGTGGTGTAGGTTGCAGACGCGGCTCGGATCCCGAGTTGCTGTGGCTCTTGCATAGGCCGGTGGCTACAGCTCCAATTCGACCCCTAGCCTGGGAACCTCCATATGCTGCGGGAGCGGCCCAAGAAATAGCAACAACAACAACAACAACAACAACAAAAAAGACAAAAAAAGAGAAAA